>NW_019729226.1:730102-776833 GCF_002891405.2 Cryptotermes secundus
CCCCAGATCACGTATGTTTTTGTCGCCCCCCTCCAGATCACGTATATTTTTTGTCGCCCCCTCCAGATCACTTATGTTTTCGTGAATGTCTGTCTCACCATTCAAGGCACACTTGAGGAGAACGAGTTCTGAACTGTTCTTCCTGAGTTGTAGCCATTTCATTTCGGGGTACTTAACTTCCTCTCCCTTGGGATAAGTCTTTTTGTTTTTGGCCTATTTCCTTGGTTTGTAAAAATAAAAGGAGGCTCATGAGATTGCCTTGCTGTCTGTCTCTGTATCCACCCTTCTGGCTTATGAGATCATCATACTGTCTGTGTGTCTGTGTTCCCCTATCATTGTTAGACAACGGCCGTCCTGTGTCCTAACACTTTCGTTTTCCATGCGGTCCTTGTTGTATCGAAGGAAAGCAGTCGATTAATTATTCCCAGAATTTGTCGTTGGATATTCTTATTATCGCCTGGGTGGTCAAGAAACTTGATTGTGAACAATTTCAATGAAATTACAATGATTATTTTTACAGATCTATCTAATTACGGTATAAGATGTATATTACATTATAGTTTTTGTTTGTGTACGTACAGAATGAACTTTTATTATTTTGTAAGAACCCTACTTCAAAATCCTTCTGATTAATAACTTGCAAGTATATATTGACTCAGGACTATTACTTTTGGTCAAGTTGCTGAGACGAAAAATTAATTTTAAGCTTTAGAGTTTTGCCCCACGTACTTTAATCTAATAAACTAGAGAGGCTATGCCCTCTTCAATATTCAGTCCACTAATTCAAAGGGTTAAATCTTCCCAAGTTCGAATAGGAAAAAAAAGGAAGAAGTAATCGCTTCTAAACTAAAATGAGAAAATCCGTACATTACTTGCCAAACGCATTCTGTTAGCTGTTTCACTTGAAACAGTAATATAAATTATTTTCTTCAAGCTCCGTAACAATTTGTGCTGCCTGTCAGAATTTCTACGACTGCCATGAATGTTCGTACCCAGGTAATCCTTAGCTAAAAAGGGCTTTGAAAAGTTTCGGTAAGTGGGCGGACGTGTTTCTGTTTGAGTGCACATAATATTCTAGCTGAGCTGCAGTACAGATGACGTTCACCAATTGTCAGCACTCACAGCAAATACTTTTCCAATCATGCCGCGCCATAGCTAAAGCGGTTATTCGCTGACTTCCAATCGCTGCGGCCCGGGTTCGATCCCGGATCTGGTGAAGTGGGATTTGTGGTGGACAAAGTGGTCTGGGGCATGTACTTCGGTTTCCCCTACCAATCTTCATTCCACCAATTGCTCCACAATCACCCTCACCTATCAGCTGGGGCTGGTACAATAGGCCAGAAGTGGCGGCAGTACAAGGGACTTAGTCCAACCCCACTAGCAATAAAAAAAATACTTTTCCAATTGTGACTGAAAAAACTGCGAGCGATTGAAGGATGAGAATAAATCGCAGCCTGTCAAGTGCAATAAAATATATTAAATGAATATATTTCTTGTTATATGTGCACACGGTAGCGTAGTGGTTGAGGTGTTACGCTACAAGCCGGAAGGTCGCGGGTTCAATTCCGATGAGTTCATTGGAATTTTTCAGTTGACCTAATCCTTCCAGCCGCACTATGGCCCTGGGGGTTACTCAGCTTCTAACAGAAATGAGTGCCAGGAATTAATTAAATAATTTTCCTGGGGAGTAAAGTGCGGCCGGCGCGTAAGGCTAACAACCTTACCGCCATCTTTGAGACGATTGTCTAGATAATGTGGGACCCTCAACGTCTCACAACCCTATGGGCCTTCACGGCCTGGTACAGGGAAAGCTTTACTTTATATGTGCGTGACTGACTTCCATCTCCTTAAGTCTTCTAGTAAAGAATATTTTTGACAAAAGTAGGCTATTTAGGAGGTGAATTGCAAGGAAACGGCACAAGATCGGAATATTCGGAACCCTAAAATGCCAGGCACTTTTAATGCCTGGTTAGTGTAGTTGTCACTTGGCACCGGTTTTCCCTCACCCCTCTCGTGCTGTCAATATGCATTATACATATTTAATATGAGTGTTTACCTACCGGTCAGTGCAGGATTAATTAGATTGTTATACCATGTCATATCATGTTACAATGAAGGGTATTTGATCTAGGGGCGGGGGACAAACTGTATTAACACTGTTCGCTAACATTAGTATCTACTGTTGCAGAATCAGTTCATCTGCTGTAAAATAACACATGCGGCCCGAGATCCACTAATAGAAATTTCGTACCTCTGCAATTTACTGGCAATGACCTGGCAAACTTGTGGATATAAGCCATTGACTTGTAGCTAATCCAGTCATTTAAGTGTCATTCAGAAAATACCTGAAATGTAGAAAATGTGTGCGCTTCCCAGTTTCACATCTTAATAATGTGATAATGAAAAGGAGATGACCTCAATTACATGTAACTGACTAAATAAATGATCATAACTATCCATATTTGGAAATCAGTTTTTTTTTAATATTTGCTATCATCCTTGCTAGTGTTTAGCACAGAGGAAATTTCCTTACGCAGGTCAGGCTGGTTGCAAATATGTTATTTGCTTTAAACAATTCGTTATTATTGAGCACATGCAATACTACTCCTTCCTGATACAACATATTTGATATGTTTCATTGTACTGGTCAGAATAATTTGATACAACACAGGAGAGAATAAGGGACTTAGGAGCTACTGATAGGAATGTAACTTACCACCCGCCCAAGGAGTCCTACCGAATGTGTAAGATCTAGACAAACTGAAGTGAACGGAGAAGTTCATGCAGGTAGGCCTAGGCCCACTGGGGCTGTAGTGCCAAGGGGGGAAGGATAAGAATGTAATATTAAAAGATGTGGATGGGGATTCGACCGGTTCAGGATGAGAACCTGATTAGAATTCTTACGAAAATGGTGGCGAAATTTCGGGTATCATAAAAGGTAGAGAATGACTCGGCTATAGGAGCGACTATGAGAGTTTAACACGGAGTTAACATGGAGTTAGAGCAGTGACTTTCAACAATCTGCACCTTGCTTCCCACTGATAATTTGTCACGAAACTGAGTCCCACCATACTAAAAATAAGGATTCTCTTTTACAAAGCAATAGGTTCACTGATCATTAATAGAAGCTCTTAATAAATTAAATGGTCTCTGATAACGTGTTTATTACTTTATCTCTAAACAATAAAATCATATTGGTGAAAAATAAATTTGTCCCTGTCCTTAACTAACTAAGCATTACACCATGAAAGCATAGGGGGAGTGGACATATAGATCCACATTTCCTTAACCTTGGCACTAGTTGGAGATGAGTGGTCAGTTTTACGCCCCTGCCGCTTTACCATCGGGGAAAGAGCCCCCAATACCCATTGTACAGGAGACTGGGTGGGCCCCAAAGCCGGTCTGGACGATGTAGCGAAGAGAAAATTCTTGACCCTACCGGGACTTGAACTCCGACCCTTGGTCGTCCAGCCTGTAGCCAATTGCTATACCGATTATGCAATCATGTTGGTGCTAGGCAATATTTTGAAGGAGGTAGCAAGGGCTGCGGATAGTATCAACTCTGCCAGTACGTGAATCTGCCAACGGTAGTTTCTGTACGGTCATCAGCCGTCTTTTTCATAAAACTGGAGTCAGGAACAGAGTTACTTTAGAACTGGCGGTGGCGGTTTACCGCCAATCAGTTCAGTTTTGTTTCAAGCTTCTCGAGGCTGACCAAAGTTCTTCCCTTTACAATATATACAAGTCCTGTCAGTCCAGGTTTTGCAAAGCAGATCATGTCTATCTTATTTATCTCATTCTAAAATGGCAGCTTAGTCACTTGAAAGGTCCTAAGCTTGACCGTCGCCAAGTTTAAGCCTCTTATATTTTCCGTGTGTGGCTTCGCCTTGTCCCTGTGCTGCGAACATGTTCATTCTAAGGATTTTGTATGACTTCTGTTTGTTGCCAAGACAAGTTTATTATATATATTCTCATATATATGGAAGGTTGAAAGCTGTGTGAAAATCGCGAACCAATGTGAGCCTTGGAAAATTTCCAGTGTTTTCATGCGCTGCAATTTTGAGAGGTGTCTCTCGCTAATTCTCAGGTAGGACAAGCTTAATTCATTACTGAAGTAATCACTGCCTTGTTGAGGGTTAGTTTAAGCACTCACTTCTGAATAAGGAGCAGAATCTAGTAAATGTTCTGAAGGCCTTGACTTCAGTCACATCTATGTGCAGTCCCCTAATTGAAGATCACACCGAGATACTTTAATTGATCCAGGAAAGGGATATTCCGTCCATTCGATGTAAGACTAATACTAAAGTACACATATTTTACGAATTATGCTTCCCATCAAACTGACCAGTGGATCCAGTGTTTTATTCATAAGACGTTAAATCTCGAATTTGTTTCCAAGTGCGACAGCCCAGATGTGCACAATATTACAAATATGAGTCAACTTAAATTTATGAGAAAGCGTTTTCTACACTAAAGGAATTAAACTTCGCGGTCGGGAGGTTTTCAGTGTCCTGCCTCATTCAGGAGGTCCCAGGTTCAAGTCTGGTTCCGGATGTTGGCCATCTTGCCAAGGGTTTCCATGGTTCTCCTACGAATTTCAGGGAAAACAACGGGATTTTGCCTCAAATGAGGTCATTGCTAATTTCTTCTACAGACTAACAAATTAAGTATCGAATTAACTTCATGTAGCAGAATCCCCTCTGAGAATTTGATAGTCGTTAAGCTGCCCAGGAATTTCCCCACCTGTTATAGAACTCCAGATCGCTTCTGTGATCTATTGGTCAGAGTTTCTGGCTACAGATCCAGATCAGGTCCACTTAGCCTCGTGAGGATTACTGAGGAGCTATTTCCAGGAAACAGGGGCTCCGGTCTAGAAAACCGAGATTAACGGCCGTGGGGATCCGTTGCACTGACCACGCAAAAGTTGACACTAACTTCGCCGACAAGCGGCGGTTGCTCGTTCGGTATAGTTCGCTTGCGGACTACAGGCAACGGAGTTTGTTTTTTGTTTATTATGGAACCCCATTGTCTGTTACCGTAATCACAAGAATTCGTCAATGGGCCTTATTCTGAACCAACTTTTTCGAAAATTGCTTACTATTCACATCCTGTGGTTTGAAGTTACATAATCTGAAATATTGAGAGCGTTGTTAACTAAACCAGCAAGCAAATAAAGTACACTAAAATTTTCAAAAAATAAACTCAGACCTGTAGGCCTATTTAGACACAATCTTATGGGAAATCAATTCAGTCTCAAAAGTTATTCCAGCTTAGAGTGATATGAACTGAGAAACAGTTTATAACATCACATTGATTTCTATAATTGATTCAGCCTCATTTTACATTAAGGACCATTTTAATATGTGTTCATATATTATTCAGCGTGCACTATATTTTGAAGTTTTTTCTTAAATAATTTACATATATTTTTCCTTATTAATCAATCCACTTGAGATGACGGCTCGCCACGAAATGTTTACAAATATATTGTTCCAGCTCTAAAAAAAGTTGGTCATTCCTGGTTTATATTCAGCCGTAGGCCAGACAAACACTTCGGCCGTTGCGTTACGTCCCTTCTGTTTGAATCAGTGCCCTACCAATCAAGAACTGTGTTACGTTCTATGCAACATACACAATAATGTCATATGAAAGAGAAGAAATTTTATAGTGGATTACAGTTGAGAACCGTTATAACCAGTTTAGTTAATAATTATGTACTTCAACTTAAACTTTTTCAAAAGAGAACAATGGGAGAGAGTTAATTGTGAGGGAGCAACGACCCCCAAGCCACACCGCCTTGCTACATTCTTCAAGTTCGCGTCAGTTATATTTAGGGGTGTCATAAGGGCCACTCTATCTACATATTTCAGCACCCACCCTATCATCAACACAATCAATTTAACCTGCCCGGTTATCTTCTTGTTAAATCAACTTCCTCTACGTCTCACTTTCCTTATGCTAATGTATCCTCTTTCGTGATTCATACCTACTAAGAAGCCTATCATCTGCTCCCTTTTTCAAGTCTCAGAAACCCTGCCACATATTTCTGATATTGCCCGCATAGGTAATTTTGTCTTCCATTATACATATATAGACCAACTTCGTCTCTTTCGCAGTCTGTCTGTCTATGTGCCTGTGCTTTTCAGCTCCACGTGCAATTTATTTTGTTTCGTGTTCTGTGTGATCATGTGGGGTTTCCATGTCGGATTTTTATCTCGCGCGAACGTCCTCATCATCAGTGCTTCTTGCTTGTCTGCTGTTTCTCTCCCCCCCCCCCTTCCTACGCTGTTCCTCCTCATGGCGGTGCGCGTTTATTTATGTGATTGTTGCATGCGATTCATGCTTGGGTACCCACGTAGAACGTCTTGTTACTACATTGGACCAACACCGCCGCTACTAAACTTCCAGTGGTGTACAATTTAAAAGGTAACTTACTTCGTTGTTTCTCTGAGCCGTTTTTGTTCGTTAAAATAGTCAGGCTGTTGTTTACGCGTAACAGATTTTAATGAACAGATGACATATTTTGCTTCCTTACATATTTCGGCTTTAAGCTACCTCTTTCAAGAGACGATTCAACACTGTTAAAAAGTACTTTACTTAAGACCAATTGTAGCACTTGGTACTCTAAGAGATGTATTGAAGGGACTGATAAAATTGGTGTTAGTTGTGAAGGTTAGTGTTGAAGTCGAGTAGTTAAAATAACTACAATGGTTATGTTGTGTTTTCTGAATTAAAACGCAATTACAGCATTTGTAATAGTTTTACTGTTGTTGATAGCATTGCATTTATTAAGCCCCGAGGCTGTAAATACAAAGCGACCTATTTATCTTGAGTACTTGAAATAATTCGTTAATTTAGCATCTAATTAAAGAAGGTTTCGGGAGAAATTTGTTTGGTTTGAGTGGGACAAATTATACCATAAGCAAATTTTTATAACTTGTTATTAATGAGATATAATGGTCATTAGCACCTTTTTAAAATGGCATTATATTTTCTTATTTGACAGGTTCCAAAACATCACAAAGTACCGTTCTGACTATCATGGAAGGCAATGCCATGGAACGGAAATCAAATGTCTGAAATATCAAACTGAACGAATAACTTGGCATTTTGAGACAACAAAGGAGTTTACAAAACCTCCTCGAAATTTTCTCCATTGAAGTTAATGCAGATTTGAAATTGTTGCTTGAACAGAGCGATGTGCAGGGGCGTTGTCGTGTAGTAACAGCCAATTCTTCCTACGCCAAATGTTTCGCTAGGAGATTTGCGTACTTTTTGCAGAACTTGATGTTTGCCCATTGTTCAAACCGCCACATTTTCGATTTCGGCCACTTGCATTTAACTGCAGTTCACAATAGAGGTCGTAGTTCTATTTTCACTGTTTGCACACAACTGCCTCTTCCTGTGACGAGAGATGAACCGACAGGGCATCATATCGTGCCTCAACCTATCGGCTATAGTGCACTGCAACGACGCTTTGCGGCCATTCCACGAACTTATTGACTGTGGTAGTAGAATATTAAGTAAATCGAGTGTCAAATTGCGTGCCATTTTAAAGTAAGTTGCTTTTGTTGTTAAGTTTCTTAAGATGGTCCGAAGGGCCGAAACACGTCAGACCATATAAATAACTGGATTATTGATACTGTAATGTGGCCGCAGCTCTGTAAACACGTTCCAGCACGCAACTATAGAAGGACGGGATATCTAGGCCAGGTGCGAAATACGCACACGCAACAATAGAGGAGGCTGTGTTTTCCGGTTCCGCAGTAACGTCACGCAGCGATGGCTGGTGATCACGTGACATGCATTTCCTGTGATGCGTGTCCGTTCCTCGGCTATGTAAGTGACAGAATTCGTTCAAGACTGTTACGAGTGAATAATAGCGGCAAAAGCACGCGAACAGGCAAGCGAGGAGAGAGCCACGGGAAGTTCGTAGATTAAGAAGAAATAGAAATCAGCCTGTGAAGACTTAACATGTGATTAGAAAACTTTATTTATGTGTTCTATTTCGTGTGTGTGTGTGTGTGTGGTTCAGTGAGACTGTTATAGTTCTCGTGTAATAAATCCATGAAGACCAGTGCAGATAGACTGAAGAGATTAGTGTGGAGTGATTCTACGTACATTGTGTAAAGCAGCAATAGTGTAATCATTAATTGTAGCTACGACCTGTAGATTACTAATAAATCCAACTAGCAATCCACGTGTCGCGTGTCACTGTGACACGTCACAGTATTAAAATAGTTTACATTGGATGAATGGTCATCCTGTGTTTGCTCGTCACTTCGTGACGGTACAAAAGAAAAACACACAGAATTGTCATTCAAAAACTATTCCGCGCCATTAATAATCGTGATAATAGTGTCACCTAACTTTTCATTACAATGAGTTGGATTACTTTTAAAATATTTTTATAAATGGGATATTAGATGTTCTACAAATTCTTTCCTTTGTGTTCCGTTCTGTTGCCATGGCAGCGATGTGCATGTGTCCTGGATGCGTTCGGTTACACACGTTATACTGGATAGTGTTTAGCTCTAACTAGTAGCCGCACTAATCATAACAAGAAGATAGAAATAGAAAAATACATAATACATAATTTTAACATTGTTTTAAAAAGAATCCATTTTTAAAATAAACTTTTTTATTCAAACGCCTCGTGTGCGTAAAATATTGGTTACGGCATAGCAATTCATAGAAATCATGTATATATACATGCCTGATGATGGTCCCTTGTGGCCGAAAAATATTGTAAATATAACGAGAACATAGATGAAGTGTTGTCATAACTAGCATGCAACAAGAGAGCCGGTCACAGTAGCCGCGCGGTCTAGGTCATGAACTATCTTCGCTCGCTCGGACGCTAGGATCGTGGGTTCCGTTTTTGTGTTGTCCTCTGTTTAGGTAGAGGCCTTGCCACAGTCTGCTCACTCGTCCAAGGAGTTCTACCGTCTTTGAAAAATTATTATGGAACTCAATAAGATACCTGGGCCCTGAATGGGCTGGAAGAGTCATTGAAAAAATGAAACAATGCAAGGCTATTACAAACAAACCATCAGCTGACACCTGAGCTAACATGATCAAATTCTGTATACAGAGCATGCATCTGTGAGAAAACATGTAGCGGAAAACTGACATACCTGTACGTCGATGGTTCATTAATTAATATTTCCAGGAACAAAATAAAGAATAACCAGGCAGAATTGTATATATGGTAGTGCATATTATGAATTTATGCGAAAATAAAAAGTCTCTGAGATTTTAAATTAATCACGACATCAGTGACAGAAATTTTGTAAAATTTGGGATTGTATGGTTCATCATATTCTCATGTCGGGTTAAAATAAATTGTGATGTTATTCGTCATTATTCGTGCCGCCCCCCACTGAATATTTCCGCGACGTTCCACAGTTTACTGGTGAAACCGATTTGCTGTAAGGAAAGGGATTGGGACTGGAGGACCCTGCTGAGTCGAGCTAGTTAGAAAGGAGTCTAGATCTAGTGATCGCTGAGCTGCTCTAGATTTCAATCCTTCTACAGATTTTAAGAAGAAATTTATAAACTCTGAGGAGTGAAACAATTAGTGGGTTCCATATGTTCTCATGTGCAAGGTAAAAGGTAAAGTTGTCCCTATGCTTAACTAATTAAACACTATGTCATGAAGACGTATGGAGGAGTGAATGTATAAATCCATATTTTCTTGACTTCAGCACTAGCTTCAAGTGAGTAGTCAGCTTCAGGCCACAGCCGCTTTATCGCCGCGGAAAGAGCCCCCGGTACTCACTTGATAGGTGGCGGGGTGTGCACCAGATCCGGTCTGGACGACGTGGCGAAGAGAAAATTCTTGACCCTACCGGGACTCGAACTCCGGCTCGTAGGCAGTCGCTATACCGACTACGCTTTCCCGGCTCCTCGTTTTCATGAGTAATCTTATTTTCAGCAAATATCTGCTTTTATTGGACTGGAGAGAACTAATAGAGTCTGGAAATATGTCTTAAAGGGATCCTGTGGAAGAGGGAATAAAAGGTTTTTGTGTCTTGCGTGTACTGGTGCCTACACTCTGCAGCCTCTGTTTGAGGAATACAAGCACGTAATTCCTTGTTCCACGTAATTATTACAGCGAACTCACTACGGACTACTTTCTTGTTTGGCGCAGACTGTGGTTTTTCCTAACCAAATTATCGATCTGTACGGACAGACGAATTGGTTTGTGTGAACCCGGGGTGAGTATCACCGCACGTGTTGTGCGGGCACATGTGTGTGTGTGTGTGTGCATGTCGCTAGTCGCAGTTTACCAGATCTCACTAAATCGAATCGCACCGAATTGGAAAATTTCAAAGGGAACAGGAAAAAGTAAACACAAAATTTTCAGATGTACTGTACGCACTGCCGAACAGTTCACTATACGAATGGTAAATTCCGTTTGTCCACTCACAGAGGGAGAAGGGGGAATTCTAATTACTGAAAAATGTTCCGCATGAGTACATGGCAAACCTTTTTACATCAGCCTATAGCCAGCAGGTATTTAAATGTTATCAACTGTTCCAGTGTAATTCCACCTATTAGACATTTCATACGAGTACAATAAAATTCCAAACAAACAACTGTTTATAACAAAAAAAAACCCAAACAAACTGTAATATAAATTTGGCACTAAATATGTGTTATCTGGAAGGTTGTGGTAATAAAGGAAAAATAGCAACAAACTTTCACGGGCGAGTCAATTACACCGGAACGTATAGAGCAATTGCTTGTTCATATTAGATTTTCCGAAGGAAATTAATTAACCGGACCAACGACATTCGAGCTACAATTAATCATTCACAAGAATAAAATAATTATTTTCCTACTGTCCTCATCATATAAACATTATCTGATGTTATATCTTACATACCTTTCCAACCATTAACTATCGGAGCATTATCCGACAGAGGGCTCACGCGTAATTTTGGCACACATGGCTAACGCCTTATTCTGTAACTTCCTGGGCATTCATTAAGAAAGTAACACGTAGCTTTCACGGAAACGAAAAAGAAAAAAAGGTTACTTCATCTTTTGTTGAAGTCGCATATACTGAACGACCATGAAACCGTTGCATGCTATAGTGTATTATCATATTGTCCATCTCAAGCGTATCAGTCTCTTCTGAATGGTACTTGGACTAATAGGTTTCCGTTTTGGTCTCTTGGGGTGGGGTGAGACTGAGTCCACTTGGTACGTCGCCCACTTATTGGCCTATTGTGCCAGCCCCGGATAATAGATGATGAATGAGGAGCAGTTGGTTAAATGAGAATTGTCAAGGGAAACCGAAGTACTCGGAGAAAACCTGCCCCAATGCCACTTTGTCCACCACAAATCCCACATGACCTGACCTGGGCTCGAACCCTGGCCGCTGAGGTGGGAACCTGGAGACTAACCGCCTGTGTTAAGGGACAGCCTTTACTTGGACTGGTAATGACTGCTTTGTGGTCGGATCCCTCAGCCGACCGGTACTGTCTTAATATTGTGCTCTGGTTGGGCTCTTGACCATATCGTGACATACAGCGGGACACCTGACCTAATAGAAGAAGTAGGATCACACATGTAGAGATATGATAGAGTGTTGAGCGTTAGCAACGCCCTTAAGTTGTCATATCGCTTATAATGGGGAAAACTCGATCCCTTCTGACTTCAGACCCGCATGATCTGTAGTCATGTCACCACAAGGGCTGTTTCTGTTGCTTTCGTTACGGTAGTTTCTCGTTTGGTAACCAATCTGAACGCAAGGCGCAGCGGAACTTCGGGGATGGTTGACGTTACTTGCGTTGGTGCAGCTACATCATCTGCAGATGCTGTGATGCTGACTCATAGTAGCAGTACTTAGGACTGCCGGTTCCGTCACGACAGCCCCTGCTTGTAGTGGACCTAGTGCGACCAAAACGTTGATAACTATGATACTGAGTTAGACAAGTCCCGACCTGTAGGATTCGACTGTAAAGAATATGTTCGGTTGAAAATTAAGAGTAAAGAGGGTCAGCGGATTCCGGAAAGAAGCCGAGTTTACAGGAGAAGTTAGGCCGTTGGGGGTAACTTGTCCGGCTTCCTGTTGCACTGAGGTTACTTCTCGAGCTACCTGTTGCACAGCGGCGCTGCCAGATTATGGTTTGGTGCTGCTTCAGCGGCTTCATGTTGGATTGATTTGGTATCTCTGGCTTTGTGTTGCTGTGCGGTGTTGCCAGATCAGGGTTTGGTTCCGCTTCTCTGACTTCCTCTTGCACTTAAATGGCTTCTCAGCCTTTCTGCTGTATTGGGGTGCTGTCGGATGAGGATTTGGTGCCGTTTCAGCCCCTACGTTGATCATCCTCAGCTATGAGAAATAGCTTCTCGACGACGGAAGTGGCAGGCATGCAGGGGCTGTGGCAATTTCTCGACCTGGGAAAAACTTTCCTTCATTCTTCGAATCCCAAACTGGGATCCAGCTTCTTGCTAGGAAGAGATGGACTTCTGGGGACTTCGGCTGAGGGAGAAAACTTCGAGAGTGAAGTTTCAATGCTAGGCATATTTACGTCATGTTGAGCTTAATGGAGCCCAGCAACGGAAATTATGCACTCGCGGTGTGTTTTGGACAGATCCTTTTTTTCCTTGTTTTTCGTAGACAGCTTTTGTCTTCTCTATGATATGCACCTAATCGACACAATCTCCGTTTAGTTTCGGAGAGGCACAGCAGATCTTCATGATGTCCTGCAGGGACGAGCGGACGAAACGATCGTTGATTTAACCTCCAACGATTCTCAGAGGAACGAGTCGTAAAGAATTTATGCCACCTGTGTTCGTCCAAGGTCACGGAAACGGAACCAAGTTTTCAACAGTAAATCAGCCTCTGACAGAAAATTATGGTGATGGAAAATCTATCACGGCCACCATGATCGGCGTCATCCCATTATTCAACGGCAAAGTACATTGCCCTTGACGAAGGGTCGCCAAATAAACCAGTGAGATAAAAGCATTGCACGAATGAGCATAAACCTTAATCCACATATACGTGAAGAGTATGCTAATATTCGCTGAGAAATTTGTAATTTGTTGAAAAACGCAATACATACTAAAAGCTTACTTGAGCAGTGTGAAGAATTATGCAGCGGGTCGCGTTACAATTAGAGAACCGACTGTCAGCAATACCACAGGTCATCGTCATTTGACAATTTTTTTTTTAATTTTTTCCTTGGCACTACAGCCCCAGTGGGCCTAGGCCCACCTCCATGAACTTCTCCGTTCACTTCGGTTTCTCTACCTGTACACAAACACAGAAAAACGCACACACACAAACTAAACATCCATGCCCTGAGTGGGATTCGAAGCCACGATCCCGGCTTCCGAGCGATCGTAGACAGTGCACGCCTTAGACCGCTCGGCTACCGTGACCGGCCATTTGACAATTTATAACTCAGTTAATAATTTTGCAGTTTATTCTTCTGTGATGAATACGATTATTAATTCTGACTCACTTATACTTCTCCTCCTTAGCGGTCGTTTTCAGCTAATTTTGGTACACACGTCTTTTTTTCCCCGTCCATTTCGTCCTTTTAATTGTTCTTAGAAAATATGTGAAAAATATAAATAAAATTATACTTATTCCTCTTCCGAAAGGCGGTGACAATAGATTTTACAACGCAGGTCGACGTGACATGTGCCATGCCAACATCCAGAAGCAGTTCTTTCTTTCACAAGGCGGCAGGAAACTTGCGTTCCTCCGAGGAGCTGTGAAGCGCGTTCCTAAAGAAGTTATTGAAAGCGAACACACGGAGAGCGAAGCTAATGGAGAAGTGATGGTTTAACTCCCTTCCAAGTACTAGGGCGCAGTGAGCCTAGTTAATAAGCTTCCCTTAATGAACGCCAGTGTCCCGGAAAGCTAGGGTCCAAGTAACAGTGACAGCACTGTCGCGCACCGAAGAGGTATTCCGCTAGAGACAATCACATCTTGTTGTTGTGTCCAAACATATTTCTGGAGTGGCCCGGGGAGTTTGCGTTTCATATAGGAGAGAATATCTTGTTTGCATACATTATTCGTCAGTTCTCTATCGGCTAATGATGTTATTTTGCGTCGCATCGAAACATAGGCTGAACAGTGTATCCTGTGAACTTGTAAAGAGTCTGTGGGAAGCTATCGTAGGTTACTTAGGCACAAGGTTCGTTTTTTCTAATACTATGAAAAATAGTGACTATAAAGTGGCTGTATAGTCCAATGGTAGCCTTCTTGTGAACGTCATAATGAACCATAAAGTGAATGAATTTTCGCCTCTAATCGAGTGACAATTGGATTATCACGAAGTTACTGTACTCCATGGAGTTAGTTGCAATATAACCCAGATCTGGCTGTACCATATTTTTACATGTTTCGACACTTCGAATTTTGATGTTTTCTACACTTTTCTAAATCCTTCTAAGGTAACAGCATGTCAAGAGACGATATAGCGTATAGCACGAATGGAGGAGATAAGGTACGACAGTTTAGTCGAAAGTCCTGAAGGAAAGACTCAACTTTGAAGAGCTAGACGTGTATGGGAAGATAATGTAAGGAACTGTTAATACATTTACGGAGGTTTTCAGCAAATTTTAATTTACTGCCTTGTGAGGAACTACTAAGCAAATTATGAGAATTTTTTTGACACATTTCCAGATTCACGTTGCGATTTGCATTCGCTAAAGTTTTGGGGCAAGCAGAAACTTCGTTGTTGGAAACTAAGGGAAACTGGAGAATTATTTTCCCTATCTTGTATTCCCAGCATTATATAATGTACAAGTCTATCTACCAGCTGAGCTCACATTGTCTCTTGGTTTATGTGTTAACGACACAAATGATAATATGAATCACAGATATATTGGGTTTTCGGACTTTATCCATCGTCCTGGTTTTAAGATAACTAAGAAAAACACGACGTTTCGGAAACTGAATCTGTTTCCATCCTCAGGTGAGGGAAAACACCTATTCTGTTGGGTTCAGTGATTGAGGCTAGCTCTTTCTAAGGGACCCAACAGAATAGGTGTTTCCCTCACCTCAGGATGGAAACAGATTCAGTTTCCGAAACGTCGTGTTGTTCTTAGTTATCTTAAAACCAGGACGATGGATAAAGTCCGAAAACCCAACATCTCTGTGTGTTATACACCATCATCAGAATCCTATAGTAACTACCTGATGATATGAATGTTCAAATGTTCACATTTACAGGTCGGTTATTTCTGGTCCACTGAGAAGTTTCCCTCAGATTCTACATTTTATATAAACTGATCGCATTCAGGATGATGATTGCGGGTTCACATATTTTATTCTTTTTTTTTTACTTTCCATACTTTATTTTGAAAGGTTCAAAAAATATCACTTTAGAAAGAAATGTAGAGACGTGTAATGCAAAAATTTCACCACGTGCTTTTCCGGCTATTCCGTCCTCAGCACTACAGTGGAGTATAGCAGGCTAGATTTTCTGTCTACACTCCAAATGAGTATACTTCAAAATATTTGGGCGACTTGGGCCTTGGCGGCAACAAATGGAGCAGTTATTACAACTCGTGACAAGGTAAAGTTACACATCCGCGAAAATAGTATTAAAATGGATCTTAAAATTTGGGGTGTGACTATGTAGACTGGATTCCTCTAGCTGCTGTGAATACGAAACTGAGACTTCGGGTTTTACAGAAAGCAAGAAACATCTTGACGAAATTAGGGACTAATGGTTCCGCTAAACAGGCTCTGCTCCAAGTTAGTTACTTCCACATTCTAGTTATGTTAGTATTTCCTGAAGTGTTCTGATGATGGTGTATATTACTCAGAATTGCTGGGTTTTCGGTCTTTGTCCATCGTCCGGCATTCTAGAAGCTAGAAACACAACGTTTCGGAAACTGGGTCTCTTTCCGTCCTCAGGTGACGGGTGGGAGACATCTATTCTGTTGGGTCCCTTAGAAAGGGCTAACCAGTGATTGAGGTTAGCGCTTTCTAAGGGACCCGACAGAGTAGGTGTCTTCTCCCTCATCTTACCCGAGGACGGAAAAAGATCCAGTTCCCGAAACGTTGTGTTTTCTAGCTTCTAGAATGCCGGACGATGGACAAAGTCCGAAAACCCAGTAATTCCAGTTATACTGTTTGTATAATGCCACAAAATGACTTTCCAAAATGTTTAAAGGACGCGTAGTTTCATAGTTACATCAGCTTACACTTCTCATAAAAAATGGATCAAACACAGTGTTCTGAGTACTGTAATAACCTAGGCAGAATTCCGCAGACTGTGGCATTCACGTACCCCTGACAGTGGCTGCAGTCCAGCATCACAGAAAGAACGGCTAAAGCGAATTGAGTAAGATGAGGCGAATGTCTTGAGTGCTTTTCCATCACCCGGCTGGGACGACAGAGGGTGTGTGCGACACTTATTACGTAATATGTAACTAGCAACCCAGCCGGCAGCTGGCTTAAGTTACCACACGTAATTAATTAGAAATTTTAAAGCTTGGCGGGGTGGGGGGGAGTAGGGAAGAAAGAGGAGAAAAGAGAGAGAGAGAAAGACAACTTAATTAAGAAGAATTAGCACCTTAAGCTTGTAGTCACGCCGTGTTGTCTTTAGCGATTTATTAGCACACAATTTACATGTTAGTTTCTTCCAGGCGACTGAGACATGTTATCAAACAATCGCTCAGTTCGAGATTAGAGCAATGACAAGTTTATTCCACACTCGATTACATTCTGCAACTGCTAATTTAGCAGACACAAAGACACATTTACTTCTGAATGACCGAACGAACGAGTAGCGAGCCAGAGCACATATAAATAATGACGTCAGTACGGGTGTGCGAACTCTCACGCAGCTATGTATCACTCGTGCGGCTTGGGTGTATCACGTGGGGGAAATGAACACTGACACTGGGATTTGTTTGACTCGCAATGTGAATGTGAGGACTTATCGTCTGTTACTGCTGTATGATGTTCTGGAGTGATTATCAATCAATAATAAAACTAGAAAGTTGATACCGCTTAGTGAAATAAACCAGGAACCAGCAAAAAATTACAATATTACGTTAAACGGCCCAAGAGAAGAACTATTACGGGACATCAAATTTTCTCTTAAAATCAAATAGGATTATAAAGTATAATGGAACAATTTTAAACGTATGATCAATGTAGGAAACAACATTCAATCAAGACAAATAATGTCATGAAGAAAGCAGTCTTCTGGGATTTGGCACCGTGTATATGTGGTGTTAACCGACGTTTCGGAGGAACGTATCGCCTCCATCTTCAGGGTAGAAGAAAAAATATAAGAATTCTGCAAGCGAAGAGTCTGCTTTTACCGGTTCTCACGGTCTCTTCGCTTGCAGAATTCTTATATTTTTCTTCTATCCTGAAGATGGAGGCGATACGTTCCTCCGAAACGTCGGTTAACACCACATACACGGTGCCAAATCCCAGAAGACTGCTTTCTTCATAGTCACCGCCGTGAAAGCCTCGAATCTTAAATAATGTCATGTAAGATGATGCAGAATATTAATAAATCACCGAAATACAACAATGACTTTAGAAATGCAACGAAGAGACGACCCACATATCTGTGAGGAAGAGATGTCACGAGCTGAAATGTGTTAACTTGAATTATGTCGACCTCGTTACTACAGAAGGATTAGGTAAAGGATTATCAGCAAACACAACAACATAAAATTACGGCAGAACTTACAAATACGATGAGTTACTCTTTAGGTGATCTTTACTGAGGAAAGAAGAACGTCTAATCTATCGGTCTGACTGCGACCTAGAAGAGCATCTAAATCGTAGGATAAATTTTCTTGAAATTCTGTGTGAGAGACTTTTAGTAAATGATGTTGGCCAATTTATATTTCCAAAAAATATTTGTTCATAATATTCGATATGGGAAATTTTCATTAAATTGTATTTTATTGCACCCACTTTCGACCGCCTCTGTGGTCTAGTGGTCAGAGTTCCTGGCTACAGATCCAGAGGTTCGGGTACGATTCCCGGCGGTACCAGATTTTCTGAGAAGTAGTGGGTCTGGAACTGGGTCCATTCAGCCTCTTGAGGATAATTGAGGAGCTATCTGAATTGAAAAGTAGCAGCTCCGGTCTAGAAAACCGAAATTAACAGCCGTGGGGATTCGTTGCGCTGACCACGAGACACCCTCTACCCCCTAAAGTTGGCACTAACTTCGCCGACAAGAGGTGGTCGCTCGGTCGGTATAGTTCGCTTGCGGACTCAAGCCATGGAGTTTGTTTGCACTCACTTTTAAGTTCAGCACTAAGCATTATGGGGTACACCTTTTTTCAGGCTTGTTTAAAGCAATACGCCTGTGCATTTGAACCATATGCTGGCGACAGTTTGCAGATTACTGAAATTTAGATAATAAAACCAATATTCACGAACTCAGATCTCAGTGAGGCACTAGTACTCTTACAAACTACTTTAATTTGTTCAGAAAGAAACAGGCTTATGAGATTGTCATATCTTGTATCTGTGTGCAATCCACCCTTTCAAGATATGAATCGACAAATCAGGCATAAATAACGTCATCTGTCTGCTGAGGGCCGTAACTGTGAAATCAGCAGAGAGGACCGTTGCGAGGCAATAGCTCTGTAAACACATTTCCACTGTTACCAGATCACGTGCCCGCGGCCGCACTTAATGCAAAAATGGAAAACGAAACTCCACGTCAGTGTGAGAACAGTTATGCACGCAACAATAGAAGAATTGTGTCATTGCCTCAGATGCCTTCCCACGTAACCACAAGTAATTCGAGGCAACCAATGAGGGAAACAGAACAGCTTTGCAGTGAGTAGCAGATTCCTTATCACAGCAACCGGTACATCTCAAGACGGCCGGTTAGGCCGAAACATCTAGTGTCAGAAAGGAAAAACGACGCGTGAACAGTAAACGACGTTGGACACAGACGGCATAAAGGTAAAACGCAAAGTCACACCTATGCAGTGCAACAGGATGCTGCAATATAATATTAAGTTAAACAATTTTCTTGGAGTTGTAACATTTTGTATATCATCTTCGTTCACGACAAATTATTTCGATCAATCGTTACTTAAATCTGCTGCTGATTTCGATATGATTATTTTGTTATGATAGAGCAGGTTTATCTTATAATGTGAAATCATATAACTAATCGCGAATATTCACAGTTCAAAGCTTTTAAACTTTATAAACACTTGGAAGTATGGCCGAATCCTTCAAAAGTAAAAATAAAATTTATTTTCCTTTCTACAGAGTAAAGTAGAAATTCCTTGCAACGTAACAGAAGAGCGTACCCCCGTTTCGGATTCAAGATAACAATTGCGCTGGCTTTGCCATAGCTCAGGCGGCTAGTCGACGGCTACTCATCGGGTTCGAGCCCAGGTCAGGTCACGGGGGATTTATGGTGGACAAAGTGGCACTGGGGCAAGTTTTCTCCTAGTATTTCGGTTTTTCCTGCCAATTCTCGTTTCAGTGACTGTTCCACATTCTTCAGCATCCATCGTCAGGGTCTGGTACAATAGGCCAGTTAGTGGCCGACGTACCAAGTGGACTCAGCCTCACCAAACTCCAAGAAACTAAAACAAACACCCTGGCTAATGATATCGCCGAGATCAGGATCCCGTTATACACCTACGTATGAAATCTGATAGTTCATGTCGACGGCTATGCAGGAGTTTCCTAGGGGACTTGAAAGAACGCTGCACACTCTGGTAGAACAAACGTTTTGGATGAACGTACTGCCCTCATCTGCGGGGTCCAAGAGTAACCTGAAGGTCGCTAAAATTGCACCGCTATATGAGCCCCGAGCAAACGAGCAGAACCAAGGATAAGGGTGAAAGAATTAAGGTCCTTAAAGTGACCGTTTTCCTTGCCTGAATACAGAGGTGAGAAAAATAGTGGAGCAAGTGACCAATTGGAAACAGATGTAGGCCAGGATAGTAACAAGAAGTGAGAGCATAATTCCTGAGATATATCTTTGGACCAGTGGGAAAAAATGGAATATGGAGGAAGAGGTATAACCATGAACTATACAAACTATTTAATGAACCAGACATTATTGGATTTATAAAAGTGAAAAGGCTTGAATGGGCTGGACACATAATACGTGCCAGCGAGAATAGAACGATTAAGAAAATACTTAATACTAAACCAGAAGGAAATAGGAAAATGGGAAGACCAAGATTGAGATGGGAAGAATGTGTGTGGCAGGACATAAGAATTTTGGGTGTAAAGAACTGGAGGAATGTAGCATCGAATAGAGAAGAATGGCGAGCAATCCTGAGGAAGGCCAGGGCTCACAAAGGGCTGTCGTGCCAGTGATGATGATGATGATGATGATGATGATGAAAGCATAATACGGAGGAATTTGTACCCTTCGGTTCATCTCCAGCTTCGGTGAACTTCTACCAGACTACATGGAGTCACATTTAAGACAAAAGAATTCTTCACACGCGTGCCTGGTTGTAAGTTGCCTGAAGATTGTACTTCAATCTGGATATCTGTAAATATGCATACTCCGAAATCGGAGAGAGAAAACTGTATCTTCCCGAGAGGCCGTGGATGCGTTCCCACGAGTTTAACACAAATAAAATGAAGTGAAAGCATGTTTCGTCTCCATAAATAAAAGGCGCTAGAGAAGAGATAATTGTGAGAACTTCCTACCTAAATAAGGAAATTCGTCACAGGTAGAAATGTTAACAAAGTAGATAAAAATATAGAATAAAATAATTAATCAACAGAAAAAAATAGGTCAACACTAATACGTTTCTTTAAATTACACTAGATGTAGTGATATAGTCAATGTTTCACCCCAAAAGAAAACGATATTAACAATAGTTTTAGTTGACGTTAGTTTCTGCTTAAATGTACTCTCATATTAATTTAATTTGTGTAGGTAAACAGTTGCATTAAACAGAGCCAATTACTCCATCAATCTAGGTTCTGAACCATAATAAGCACGTGTATAATCTTGTCAGAAATTTAATTAATAAAGTCACGAAACTGATATTCATATCCCCTTCTCTCACATGCAACATTTTCTATAGTTATATGGCTTGTTATTATTCAGGCACGCCCGTTATGATACTGCAGGATTTAAAGATTTACAGCAAATCATTGAAACATATGTTTTGTTTAGGCATTATTACGATATTGTATTCATAATGCAGTAGATGTTTATCCTTTTGGTTGCTGTTATAGATTAAGGTCAGAGGACAACATTCTATAATCGGCTTACTTCTTCATTTATCCCTATCATATGCTTTACAAATAAATAACAGATGAACCTCGTGTCACAAAAGCCAATTATGTGAGTTACATTTGCGAACTCTCGTGCTGTCACAGGTATCTTTTTATGGAGCAGTTACTGTCCCATCATCCGTAACCAAATACGCTCTTGAGCTCAGTTCCTTACTGCAAATCATTACCATACATCACAGCACTGCACTCACTTCCTTCAAATTTCACTCGACGTTTCTACTCGTATACTGTAATGCACTGAAAATTGAGCGCTGTAATAACAAACTCACCAGCTTGCTGCCTATTCATTTCGCAGGCACGCCGCCGGTACGAAAATTTCGAGCCGTTTTCTATGTCTTGAAGAATTTTCTTCTCAGTTGTCATTAACGGCAACTTGGTGTCTCTCTCTCCCTGAGACTGCGTGCTGCAAAGTCGAGAATAACCATTCGGCAGGTGCACTGCTTGTTAAAACGGTTAATTATAATGCCAACAATTTCGTGACTTCCGGCATTGTCATACTCAGATTTGATACATCGAATATTTTGACAATTTTTAAATATTATTTCGTAAAGATTCTTCCGACAAACAAATAACGGCAAATTCAGTTTTCAGAAGAAGAGTACAAAAATAACGTTTGTATGATACCAATAAAATCTAATAAGCAGCAGCTGAACAATTTCTTGAATAGTTTTAAATTTCATGTAATATGGAAGTGAGACAAACTCTAGTTTGACAATTTCGGAGAATCGATTAGTGAAATGTCCCTTCATAGAGCCTTACTTCACAGTGCAGCCGACGACAAGACAGGTTTCATCACTGCAATTCTTTGTTACTTTGCGGGAATTCAGGGTGTTCTATACCTCGCAATCAGCTCATCTCATTTGCTGACTGAAACGATTCGAAACTGTTGAGCTCCTCTGCCAAAAACTTGTTCCACTTGGAACAGAGTATGATGTCGTAACATATTTTCACATTGCTTCTTGTTTCGTTATAATCCATAGTATATTTAAGCAACTTACGAAGGTTCCGTCAAATTACATGGGATACTATTTATACAATTTTTTTTCCTTGGCACTACAGCCCCAGTGGACCTAGGCCTACCTCCATGAACAACGTTCACTTCGGTTTTTCTAGATCTTACACATATGGTAGGACTCCTTGGGCGAGTGATCAGCTCGTCGCAAGGCCTCTACCTGTAGACAAACACAGAGAAACGCACACATACATCCATGCCCTGAGAGGTATTCGAACCCACGATCCCGGCTTCCGAGCGAGCGAAGACAGTGCATGCCTTAGACCGCTCGGCTACCGTGACCGGCATTTATACATTTAGTTTAACATAATTGAAAACGTAAAACGTTTCTACATCAGAATACCATCATCAGAGGAGTTTGATTACTCACAACTCTCGTAAATTTGTCAGGGAATTTTAAACTTGCCTGTACACATGTTCTAAATCTGACACTATGCTCAGCCAAAAAATTGAGACAATAACATATTATCATATAGAAAATTTTTAAAAATTCCTTTGTGCAATTCAAGGATCTAAGAATATTTCGTATTGAAGTATAAAAGTGTACAAACGATGATACTTTTAGCCTTGATTTTAAATAGGGAACAGGGAATAAATGGCGATCACTTAAGAGAACTATATGATAAAATTAAAAGCGTGCGCTCTGTTGAAAATTTATACAAACTTGCATGTAGTATGACGGGTCTACTCATTATACGTGCAATATGAAAACATTCGAAGTAACATNGCGATAACTATCTGAGCTGCAAGATATCACTGAAATGAAGAAGGCGACAGCTGAGCAAAGCGTATTTTATTATCAAGTAACACGCATATAGTTCAGCTTACAATAGGTGAACATATCAAAACTGTTCGAGCTACAAGTTGTAACAAAATGTGAATGAACTCTGCCTTCAGACACTACATTTGTTTTCATTTTGAGTTCTTCCTTCTCAAACACACGTCACAAAAATGGCCATCTGAAAATTGCCATCATCTGCAAACAGCGTATGCCCAAATACCACAACTTGTACATCTGCACTGAAGTTCTCCGTCTTTCCCAGATTCTTCGTAGATGAAACATTTCTCACACGAGTTTCTGTGTCAACATCTTCACTGTTGTCGCAGATATTTTGATTGGTTACGGCGACGTCCTCTTCTGAGGAAGTAACGTCTGTTTCTTAGATTTTTGCTGCGACGTTCCTTTCTCTCTTTGACGCTTATTCCCTTTCCTTCTCCTTTCTTTGAAGAAACTGGTGTTGTTAGTCTACTATTCTTCTGTGTTTTTGAGTTTCTCTTTGCTGTCTTCCTTCCCGAAGAAACCTTCATGGATGTCCATGTCAGGATCTCTGAGTGCTGCTTCGCTGAACTTCTCTACAAGATGTCTATGGACTCATCGGCGTGATATCAGTCGTTTCCGACAGAGGGCACACAGTCGCTGGAGAGGAAGTATCGGTATCCTGGATCATGACTGTTTGTAGGAAGTAAGAAAATAGGAGTTTCGAGAATTCATGCTATCTTCTTATTGAGGCAAATATAAACTTAAAATAATGTTTGATGTAAGAGCACTTGATATATTTTCCCCGTTATGAGATTGCAAAGTGCTCACGGCTACAAAATCCTCTTCTGGAAATACACTGGGGTTCAGTGGATAAATTCCTATAGTTCTGAAGCCAGGGACATATTTTGCAGAAGTGTGGGTTGGTATAGAAACTACCAACATTCCATTTACTTTATAAAACGCATAAATTTCCAGAGTGCAGTGACTGCTGTGGCTGTCTGAGATGAAGAGGACAGGGGTTTCTTGTACACCCCGCAAAATGTCTCAGGTAAACCATAAAGAAGTCTTCATTTGTCCAGCCTGACTTCGGAGCCCGTCCTTTTCCAGAAAGAGAGACATCCTTTGGCAAGGAATGTAGTTACTGTTTGCACTCACTATGCAGATTAATAGATTACTAACATGTTCTGACCTCGCTTCAAGCTTGTTACAGAGTCAGTGATGTTCTCCACATTACGTTTCACGGAATGTACGAGTAGGTACACTAGCAGATGTTTGTTTTGCATCAGGATCTCAGAAGTCACAATTGTCATAAGTTTCACTGAATAATTATTAATTCGTTAGGGTTTTCCAACGAAATGTTCACTAATTTAACGTATGAGTTTGATACATACAGCCACTGGATATTAAGAAACACTGTTCCGATTGCGCTGTAAGGTAAAGGTAAAGCTGTCCTATGCTTAACTAATTAAGCACTACGCCTTGAAGGTGTATGGGGGAGTGGATGTATAGATCCACATTATCTTGACCTCGGCACTAGTTGAAGGAGATTGGTCAGTTTAACGCCCCGGCCACTTTACTCCCGGGAAAAGAGCCCCGGTACCCATTGGATAGGAAGTTGGGTCTGGACGATACGGAGAACAGAAAATTCTTGACCCTACAAGGACTCGAACTCGACCCCTCGGCCGTCCAGCCCGTAGCCAGTCGCTATACCGACTAAGCTATCCCGGCTCCCTCCGATTACGCTGTTCCTGTTTTCATCAATCTATTTAGGTTTTAGTTCAAACTCCACTTAAATCAAGTAACATGGTTTATTAAACGCGAACACTTCATATCAAGCATTTTCCTTTTTAAGTTTCGTAGGTAGAATTTAAACCATGGAGTAGCTTGACGTGCGCCTTTACAGAACAAGAGACTAACGACAAAACCAGAGCCGTGCCATAGCTCAGGCGGTTAGTCGCCGGCTTCCTACCGCGGCGGCCCGGGTTCGAGCCGGGGGTCTGGTCGTGTGGGATTTATGGCAAGAAAAGTGGTACTGGGACAGGTTTTCTCTGAGTACTTCGGTTTCGCCTACAAATGCTCATTCCACTGACTGCTCCACACTCATCATCCATCATCCGAGGCTGGTACAGTAGGCTAATTAGAGGCCGACGTACCAAGTGGACTCAGTCTCACCCCACCCCAAGAAACTAAAAAACATTTAAACCAGGGAGAACTTCGAAAACAGGAAGAGAACTGGCCTAGGTTGGCCGTTTCGAAGCTAATTATATACAAATTCGAATTTCTGATTTCATATAAAGAGCGTGCTAATCTACGCTATTTGTTTTAAACTGTAATTGTGGGCCTCAAGACAGTTCTTGTATTAGTATTTATATTGGTTCTTTAAGCGTAATTACCTTAAGAGTCGCAGAATTTTACCTCAGGGGATCACGTAAATTTCCTGCTCCGAGCCGGACTTCACTTCCTGTTTAAATAGCCAAAGTCTAAATAAATTGCCAACAATAATCTTCTGATTAATTTCTGCTAAAAATCTATAATACACGTACTTGTATGAAAAGGAAGCAATGCGGCGCATCACTTTCACCTTAATGCCACAAACAATTTTGAGTAAACAAAAAATAATAACTCTCACTTCATTAACCATATCAATCAAATTATTAATCGTGTTTGGAGAGATCAGTGTCAGTCTGTTCTTCATTTATGACCAGTGTGCTTCCTTATGTCAAGGAGAATGAGACGGGCAGGGCACGTAGCACGAATGCGGGAGACGAGAAATTCATATAGGATATTGGTGGGAAAGCCGGAAGGAAAGAGACCACTGGAAGACCAAGGCGTAGGTGAGTGGAAAATATTAAATTGAATCTTAGAGAGGTAGGATGGGTATGGATTGGATTGAGCTGGCTCACGATAGGGACCAGTGGATGGTTCTTGTGAACACGGTAATGAACCTTCGTGTTCCATAAAATGCTGGGAAATGCTTGAGTAGCTGCAGATTTTGCTTCTCAAGAAGGGCTCAGCTCTATAAGTAAGTAAGTATTATTTTTTTATTGCTAGTGGGGTGGGACTAAGTCCCGTATACTGCGGCCATTTCTGGCCTATTGTACCAGCTCCAGATTATAGGTGAGGGTGATTGTGGAGCAATTGGTGGAATGAAGATTGACAGGGGAAACCGAAGTACTCGGAGAAAACCTGCCCCAGAGCCACTTGTCCACCACAAATCCCACTTGACAGACCCGGGATCGAACCTGGGCCGCCGAGGTGTGAAGCCAGCGACTAACCGCTTGAGCTATGGCGCGGCCTATGTAAGTAAGTAAGTAAGTAAGTAAGTAAGTAAGTAAGTAAGTGCTTCCTTATTAAATCAGTTTGTGTAGAATTCTCCCCAGATAACCACGTCCCTTCTATTGGCGTAATTTTCGAAATGCCCGTAGTGTCTTCCAATTTCTTTGCGTTCATGCTGTGTGCTTTGCCTATTTTAAGCTCTTATTATTTTTGCTGTCCATTTCAATGTACGTTTTCGTCTCGAACCAAATCGCCGAGCGGCGCATACTGGGGCACCACTGCAACCCCAGTCACTGCGCACTGGATCAACTAACCATGCACTTGAGATGGAAACTTTCTTAGTAATTTGAGTGGAGGATGCATGACTACACACCCGGTTTCACTCTGGTACAAGATCTCCCTGTTCATTGTCACGCTCAACAAAAGTTATGAGGGAGATAAAGCATCCGCCACTAGAGATAATTCCCCCCATCCAGTCGAGGGTCCACTCCTCTAAGTTCTTTGTCCTTTCCCTTGATCCCACAGCCGCCACGACTCATCAACTCATGTTTTGAAGGACCCTAAGGGGCAATCATAGTGGAGATGACGTCATGTGAGAGAAGCGACGTTGGGTCCGCATGATGACGGGGTAATTTGATGGGCGCGTTACGTTTCTCTTAAAGTGTAGTATGAAGTTACGGGCGAGGTAAGATGTTTAGGGCAGAAAAGGGTCTCGTTCAGTTCATTATGTATGTACACAAAGAAGCGAAGAATAGTGTAGTAAAGTGGGAACGGAAATATGGTTACACTGATGCCAGGATAGGCCTCTACGAGTTCTTAGTTGTAGTTTGTGTGCAAGAATGTACCTACTCATCGCGCCCAGTGGTTATGTGCAAAATTGTGTTTATTCTTTAATACGGTCCCCTGGTCTGTGGTAGAGGAGGGGACAGTTAACTATTACATAGATTGAAAATTAGTTATTAATTTCGACAAACTCTATTTGCTAGGGGAAGCACGTTGTTTATTTTCGGCAGAATGTTTGCTTTTTACGGTGCTATTTGAACAACAAAAGTACTGACCGGCTGCCTATATGCCGCAAATTTATTAACCGATATTATAAGTAAGGAAAATCGCAATAATTACGTAGCATTATGGTTTGTCTACAAAATGCACTCTTTCGTATGTATATAGTTTGTTATACTTCAGTTTCAAATTTTCGTTAACAAGTTAAACGTTCTGTGAAATATAAATTGCAAAATGTAATATGCCGGTCACGGTATCCGAGCGGTCTAAGGCATGTACTGTCTTCGCTCGCTCGGAAGCCGGGATCGTGGGTTCGAATCCCACTCAGGGCATGGATGTTTGTGTGCGTTTTTCTGTGTTTGTGTAAGGTAGAGGCCTTGTGACGAGCTGATCACCCGCACAAGGAGACCTACCAAATATGTAAGATCTAGAAAAACCGAAGTGAACGGAGAAGTTCATGGAGGTAAGCCTAGGCCCACTGGGGCTGTAGTGCCAAGGGGGGAAAAAAATATATAAAAGTATTAAAATACAAAAGGTAAAGGTAAAATGGTAAAATTTTCCGTGGGCTTAATTAATTAAGCATCAAGCCAAGAAGACGTATAAGAGATAGGGTTCCGGGTACCGAGCGGATAGGAGCTGGGTGAGCCTCACGGCCGGTCTGGATCGTCTGGATACTGTGGAGCGGAGAAAAACCTCTTGGCCCTGCCGGGAATCTTAACTCCAATTTCTTGCCTGTCCAGCTCGCAGCCCGTCGCTGTACAGACTGAGCTAACCAGGCTCCCTAATATATAAGCGTAGGAAAGAAATATATTTCCTCAGTTATGACGGCAAGAAAATAACTACAAAAATATTCTCGACCCAAAACAAAGAGTGCAATGTTTTAACACTTCGAAACACAAAATTTACCAAGATAATAATGATGAATCCAATTCCCACTTAAAACAGCACACCCCACCTCTGGTCTATGCAGTGCTACTTCACAGATAACGTTATAAAATGGGTAGCGCTACCAGTATTTGTGTGAATTACATTCATTTGCTTATTCATTATTTAGAATCGCATAATTGGATAATAGTGGATAACGAATTCGAAATAATGTGGAATGAAGCGGTCGTGGCCTGATTCAAAGTAACATCCCGGTGTTTTCCTGGAGGAACTGGGGAAAATCACGAAGCAATTAGTTAAAGTAGTTTGCGTCCGGTCCGAGATCCGAACCACCACCCCTTGAGGCAACCTGAACGAGGGAACCAGGCGACTGCAGGGATACGTAAGTGGTCGCTGGAAGGGGGAGCCCAACAGCTCGAGGGAGATGATGTGGCTGAGTCTTGTGACTCTTTCGTGGACTCTGGGTAGTGTAGGAAAGTTTGGGTATGTTTTTATACCTCTACTGAAATACACAGAGTCAAGTTTGGAAATGCTTCCACTTCTCGTGAATGATCAGGTCAGTGTCATGCTGCATGTAAATTGCGTCGAAGCCCTAAATTTGTTCACAACTAATTTCCTGATTTTGTGCTCTTAATGTTATTTACGACATTAACGGCACTGTACAAATCTTGCCTACATTCTCTGAAAAAGAATAAAGCGAGGTCTAAAGTTAATGTGTCAAACTCGAAGAAGTTTCATTCCTTTCAGGATGAGATTGGATAAGCAGGGGGATATCTGCTTTCGTCTGAGGGCACAACTGCTTTCATCACTTCTCACAAAAATACCCCGAAAAAAAAAGTAATCCATTAAGAGTGGAACATTCTATTCCTGGATGACCGATTTGTTTCATCCACTATAGTGTTCCAATCTCTTTTAATATTAAATGCAAGCAGGAGAAGTAGGGTTTAAATTGGGAAGCTGTCTGATCCATAGAGAAAACAGCCCTAACATCAATTCGGCAGCTTTCCTGCCTGCCAGGTGTCTGAAGAAGGAAAGTAATAACTTTTACATACATATATATTATTAACACTACTCAGTGACTATTTTATTTATAACTCATTGGTTCCCAATAAATTGTAGGTTAAAATTCGACAAAACTGAATACAAGATATTATTACCGTAAATACATTTTGTTCTGCCGTTTTCATGGAGAATTCTAGCAATAAGCTGTATACAGATATATTTATATTTTTTTATTGCGTTTATCTGTTTCGATTGGATGGAGTGTTAGGCCAGTAACGTTGTTGTTTTCAAGATGGTGTTTGACGATACTGTAATAACTGAGGAAGGCACCCACTTTCGTTAGAATCTGAACGTGAGAAGCGAACAGGGAATGGCATGAGCTGACAGGTTCGTGGCCCCTTCCATTGCCCGAGAATTGTCATGGAACTTTGAGAAAATCGGTTAATAACTTACAGAATATCCTTCCTCATTTACTGGTTTATTTGTCAAATTATTTTTTACACACGATAATAGAGTTCCGTCAACAATGCAACTATTTTTATTCTTTCCGTTTCACTTTTTCTTTTACAACATGTTTCGGCCCCAACCGGCCATCATCAGATATCTTAATTTGCCAGAACTCTTATACTGTATTGAATGTCACTCATTCGCTTTGCATGTAATTGCAAAATAGTTGCATTGTTGACGGAACTGTACTATTGTGTGTAAAAGTTATAGAAATACAACAGGATGCTTAAATGCAATATTGTCTAATTATTTATCAGATAGGTTTGCCATAAAAGGAGAAAAATTCTCTATTCCTGCGTTACTCTTGTAATGCGGGTGGGCGAGAAATGTCTGGTACTTTTTAAATTAACCTGGAATTTTAAACAACTATTATGTGAATAATCTCACTGGCAAGTCATGAAATTGCCAGTGTAGAAGTCACGCGTCCTAGGGGACGCCTGAACCACGTTCACAAGCCCTACATTACTGCATTTGTGGATGAAGGTCTTCAGTGCAGCCCAGGCCTCGTGACAAGAAGGCTATATGGCGCGTCGAGAATTAAACGAAGTTGATACACGAAGAATGACGCTCAGTACCTTATCTTCGAGAAGAACCACAGGCCATCTGAACAACTAATGACAGATGAAGTTAATTTTGAGATTACAGTCTCTGTCAATGAGCAGAATAAAATCCTGAGGAGTTTCACCACTGACTTTCACACGGTGAATGTACAGCACTGTGCACGTTTCTCCACCACCAGTTTCACAATTCAAAAGATGCTAACCACATTAGTCTCAGAAGTATTTCTCTGAAACTTTTGTTTCTATGTTATGCAGATATTTTCGTTATCAATGAAGTTGTTTTCCGACTTGAAATAGAAAGCAATCCGGCAGTTCTGGCTTGCTTAGTAAAGTCCTTCTCCACTTACTCCAGCAACCTCTTTCCTCATCTTCCTGTGAAATATATTCCAACATACGTCATTCCTTCATGATGTTCATGACATAACTGTATTCAGTAATTAAATCTTTAATTTATTTTCTCCTCGATTTCCATCTGGTTTAGGGTGCCTTCATTTTAATAGTATTCTAATAGACGTTTTTCCAACTCTGCAACGTTCGGTCCCCACATAGACACCTAGTGTATTTTTCTATACTGGACTATGAATTTACATGTATATATTAATGAACAAGTGCGAATGAATTAATTTTGTGTCCCAAAGAGCGTGTCGCTATCTCACTACTTGCGGTTCTCATGTTTACGGACAGAACGGTTTGGGTTACTTTTTCGTAATTTCAGTAACCGTCGAACATTTTTTTACAAGCCACTGATCCAAGATGGAAAGATGTTCACGATGAATTTTCCCGTAGACACCTCCAGCAGCTTACGGCCACTCTGAAGTCGGAAGTTTAATTCGGGACTTAGATCTCAATGTATAATTTAATCAATTTTCATAACGATATGGTGATGACAACTTTTTAAAAGTATATCTTACAATTTTTATTATTTTCACTATACAATTTGCATGCCAAATGCTGTACTTTTTCTGCTAATGACACTTTATTTATAGTGTAAAAGCAGCCGACCTTCAATTCCCCTCCCTCCCAGATGGAACTGACAGAAAGGGCTTGCTTATTGTCCCTAAGTCTAATTTTAAAGGGATTACCTCACACCATGCAGTAAACTCGAACCTTTCCTGCAAAACATCCCTTACAGATTCCACTTCCCTCTAATTAAATCGACCTACAACTACCACCACATCATCCCCTCACACCGAAGTTGAACCCCATATGAAATAAGCCACCCCTATAGTGACGTATTTATCTGCCCGTCACGTGGCTCTAATACTATATTCCTCCTAACCTTCGTGATTTTAACCCTCGAGCCTTCTGCTCAGTCAACGCAGATTAGCAGAAGGGACGAGAATCAGGAGTGGTTGCACCGGCTCAAGAATAGGGGACATGAAAGGAGGGTAAAAATGAAGGGTGAATATAGAAAGGGGGCGAGAGATTACAAACGCTAGGATACTACACATGAGGGTGACAGGGGTAAAAGATCACGAGTGTGAAACAAATGCTGTGGAAACAGCAGCCTGCCATCCTCAACCCATACTTGTAAATAAGAGCATTTCTCAGATGAAGACACATTGAAGAAAAAATCATACACTTAACAATACGTCACAATTAACTTGAATTCCCAGCTAAGGAAAGGTGGCCACCAATGTTACCATGGTTATAATCCGCTCTATAGATCTGATTCTGAGACTCATCACGCCCATTAGAGCACGAGGCACGACCTACCAGAGAGTCGTTATGTACAGAGCTTGTGCATGGAATAGTGAACTTCGTTCCTACACGGCCGATATACAGCACTCCTTGATATATATAAGAAGAGTGTGCGTTTGTTCGTTGGTTTGTTTCCTCTTTATATCTATCCACGCCGTCGAACTGTTTCGACTAAACTTGGCGCGATGGTAGAGGACCCCCCCCTTGCGGAGGTCCCAATTACCTAATACAGTACAAGTAGCTGAAAAGGTATTGGGATAGCGTCAACAGTAAGATCATGACGAAGATAGGTCCCATCCTGCTCCTCCTGAACGGCATGTTTCAGGAACATTTCTAACAGGTGTCCGTCTTGGATAGAAAATTTTAGGAGAATTGTTCGTTTTGATGCTACGTGCCTGGGTTTGAGTCTAAGTCCCATTCCTAACTCTGTAAGAAATGCACAGGCATCGTTGCAACAATGGAATGGCGACAGAAATGAAAACAATGTGATCATGGCTCTAGTTAGATCGTTGCTACAGCCCATGTCCCGGGTGCCTGGGCTGATGATTGTAATGTTTTGTTAACAACGTGTAATAACGGATTATGCAGTGCAGTCCCACAGTAGAGAATAAAGAGGCGCCTATTTAACGGTCTTGCATTTTTACTAAGAAACCAAATATATACGGATGGATGGTATGAATATGGATGGATATACGAGTATGATATGGACTGGATTGATCTGGCTCAGGATAGGTACCAGTGGAGGGCTCTTTTGAACACGGTAATGAACCTTCGTGTTCCATAAAATGCTGAGAAATTCTTGAGTACCTGCAGAATTGGTGGCTCCTCAAGAAGGGCTCAATTCCATGAGTAAGTAAGTAAGTAAGTAAGCAAGTAACCAAATATTTGATAACCAGACTTGAATAAACAATTAATGCAGTAATTAGGCATTTTTAACGTTTCAGCTATTATATACTGCGATGCTGGTAAAGAAAGTAAAGATATCCCAGGCTAAATGCGGGTGTTTTGATATCCATCCATCCATTCATCTATATATATCATTTTAAAATTCCCTACAGTACACACTAAATCTCCTACTTTGATATGTCTACGCTAGCGGTTGCCTGGTAACGCATCCCACTATTGTCCTCTGTTTCCGTGGTTACGTCATTGCGGGCTGGCTACCATCCCACAACTGCTCCTCAACTTGCCGCTCACTGGCTATGACTAACTCAGAGTCAGAGTCAGAGTCAGAGTCAAAGTTACTTTGTGACAGGCGGCTTACAGCAAATCAGTTGGTCTTGGCACCCAACCCCTTGAGCATCACGACCAGATTTTTGCAAGTGATCTCTTGCGGTCAAAGTTCTTACGTAACATCTTCTCTGACGAGAGGATGGGGTTGTCTGTTATGAATAGGCTTCGCATTTTTTCAAGGGTGCGCACCGCACATATAGCATGGAGAATACCTTTTTTTCTCGTGAAGCGGTTGGTCCGATAAACGTGATAATTTGGGATAAAGAACCTCTCACGGGGTTTTGAGATGTGTTTCTAAGAGCACAGCCACATCTGTATGTAAGTCTTACATCTGTCTGCTGAACCCATAGCACCGCCTCCAAATTCCATTTGCATTCAGTGCTATGATTTCAGTGGCCTACGATCTCTAGTAGCCATTTTGTTGCATTAAGTACCATTATTGTAATGCTCGTTATTTTGTCGTCTTCTGACACAGCTTCACTGAGCTCTCTCATGATCTGTTGCACTTCAGTGATGGCTGTGTCACTGTTGGTCGAACCGGAAGCCTCTACTGACAGACCTGTTCTCTGAATTTCCTGTTGTGGCAGATGCTGCTACACGGGGGCCGCAAGCTTTTCCCACATGTCTGAGGTGCCGGTTGTTGCTGGTGTTGCATGTCTTGACGCAGTGCAGCTCCTTAGGACTGCTCTGGTGAGTGAACTTAGAGAACAAGTCCTCCTATAGGACCCCTTGGGAGCTCGTTGTTAACAATTCCTCTGTTCTTGTGTGTTGATTCGCTGCTGCGGAAATGTGTATTCCCAGCCGTTGGTTAGCAGTTGACGACTTTTCCTTTTAAACTATTCAGCTTTTCTGCTTTCATGTCAGAATATGCTAGATGTATCATAAATAATGGAGCAGATATTCTTCTGCAAGCGAATAAATAAATTAACTCAAAAGAGAAGTATGTGAAAAGAAATAAACTAGCATTCCACCAAGTCAAAATCTGTGGCAAACTACACGTAATAACATAGTATTTGCACATATCATACCACAAGCAGAAACAAAACAAAATTATGTGGTAATAAATTGTTTGAAAATACTGCGTTCACGTTGGTAACTTGCTCGAAATATTCGACCCTCAGGATGGAGGTGATATATTCCTCCGAAACCAGTACGGTCGTACTTCGACATGCAACTCCGACTTACGAATTTCTGGGCTTATGAGCTCATTACATTAACATCCATATTAGACTTATGCTTCGAAATTTTGAACTGACGACCCGAAACTCGAATTTCGGGCCTAGGACAGCTCCATAAAACCTCCCAAGGCACCAGCGATTGCTGTTCCGGTGTCCGCTGCAAAGCTGATTCCTTCAAAAACCTACCATAGCACCTGGAGATAACGGACTTTGATAATATTTTAATTAAATTATTTATAATATTCGTTAATTCTCTGGTAGCTCGAGTCGTAAATTTTAACGATCAATGTTGCAATGCTTTGGTAAAATACTAATTAACGTAGGCGTTCGATTACTCGTGACGCAGAAAGCTGACAACCTGCTTCTACTGTTTTTATGACTGGATTATTTTTCAGCCCTGAAGGTGACAGCGATATATTCCTCCGAAATATTTGGCTCTGTTCTAACTACACGGCTTACTTTATCGCCTCTTGTTACTCCCTCTAAACGTTCTCCACATAGCCCTCGTCGACAGAGATGAGACCTTTCATAGAGGTTATCTAAAGACATTTTAAAAGTTGAGCCGAAAATGTACCAATAAATTATTTAACCAGATGTCTTGTCATCTGAAGTGTGTATAATTTGTGTGTGTGTGTGTATGTGTGTAACTAATAACAGATCTATGCAACAAACATAAATATGTGCTACAATGAGCAGCTCACTGCGAGAGATATGATCACCAGTTCAGAGCAGTTTTTTTTTTTCATAGAATTATGTGTACTTTCATATGCTAACATGGCTGTATATGGGCTTATATTAAAATGCGACTTTCTAATTTTTCAATCATTGTTTCCATTCTATGCTTTATTTTAAATTGAAACTGGCGGATAACACTGTCCAAATCCGATTTCGATGGAATTTTCCTATGAAATCTGTGTGTCACGATTTGTTCACATATGAATGGTGTGAGAGACTAATATGATTTTCCCCTTTCCACCAATCGCATTCGTTACACTAGTCATGCACTATTTTCGTTAACAGTAACCCTACAACATATCACTCTAAACAAACACACAGCGCCATGGTCCGACAGCTTTTTACATTTCAAAACTATTTTTATCAGTGATTCTATCGTCCGTTCTATATAATGCAACTACAAAAAAGTCCGCCACCATTTTGCAAAAATAAAAAAATTTATAATGTAATTGGGCAGTTGTATTACATTCCAAGTATGTTCTAAAGGTAGATGTTACGCATGTTGGTGTGCTAGTGGCTGCGCTGAGAGAAATTTCCTCGAAATATCCCCACTTTCTGCTACATATGTTCTTAGACTAGATTCCGGAACCATTGCTATCTACAGAATGTACGAAATATTCCGAAAACCTTACACTATTTGTAACATATAACGAAGCCTAATGACTGAATCATGCCGGTCACGGTAGCCAAGCGGTCTAAGGCGTGCACTTTCTTCGCTCGCTCGGAAGCAGGGATCGTGGGTTCGAATCCCACTCAGGGCATGGATGTTTGTGGCGTTTTTCTGTGTTTGTCTACAGGTAGAGACCTTGCGACGAGCTGATCACTCGCCCAAGAGTCCTACCGAATGTGTAAGATCTAGTAAACCTAAGTGAAACGGAGAGTTTCATGGAGGTAGGCCTAGGCCCAAATTGGGGCTGTAGCGCCACAGGGGGAAAAAAATGACTGAATCATATAAACTGATCAAATGAACTCACACTCTCATAATTAACGAACGACTAAAATGAAGTAATGGATACTGCTAGAACGTTCGATGGGTGGCCAGTAAGACTGAGGTTCTTGCTGCAAGTGTCACATATTGGAAATCCCGAGTTGTTCATCAGGAATCTAATATAGCGCTAAGATATTCAGATAAATAAAGTAAATTCAAAAGGATTCTGAAGACACTAAGGAACTACAGCTTTCTACTGACAGCTCATTAATATTAGACTCTCTTTTAGTTTTTAATAAATTATTCTTAATTTTCCAGAGAAGACGTGATATTGATTTCTGTAAACGTCGCTTGGCTTTATCCTCTACTCCTCAGAGAAGCTGATCACTTTGTAGGACCAGCTGAGAAAAAGTTTTTGCGAGTACTTCAGTGACAGTTGGACTGCAAGAAATTAAGCTCACCAGAATATTACAAGAGAAAGAAAAAAATAGGACAAACCGAAGCAGAATGTTTAAATAACAAATCAAATCCTAAATGAAATAATTCTTCCCATAATAACCTTTGGAACAACTGCTGCATGTTAAACTCGTTTGTTTGATTGTGTCGTGGCGGACTGGACCTGAGGCGAGGAGTTTGATTCTTACTCGTGGCAGATTTTGGTGAGAGGCTGGAGAACTGAGGGGTCGGTGTTCGAGACCCGATAAGTTCCAGAATTGTTTCTTCTCCACGTTGTCCAGACCAGCTCTGGGGCCCACCCAGCCTCCTTCCCAATGGATAACGTGGGCTCTTTCCCTGAAGAAAATAGAGGCCGGGGCGTGAACTGACCACTCATTTCCAACTAGTACCGAGGTCAAGAAAATGTGAGTCTGTACATCAACTCCCCCCCATACGTGTTCATGGCGTAATGTTTAATTAGTTAATTAAGCCACCTTCAGTGCAACTTAGATCACTGTTAACCATTGACACCTGTGCGCCAAATATATGGTAATGTATCGTATGCCTGTTACGTTTATGTTGTTGTTGCGCCGCAAGGCGTACGAATTGGCATTATAATAATTTTATAAAATAACTATAACAAGCACAACACATCAATATACTTTCCTCCTCCGCTGCTTCTGAAGTTAAGAGCAAGATGGTGTATTCGTGATGTAATTGGATGCACATGATTAGAACTGGGATCGTTCTGCCATGCCTGATTTGGTGTAATTTTGCATCTTTCATAAGTGCGATGTTCTGACATGACGGAGAAGTCAACTTTCAAACTTGAAGTTAAATATTTCTGTAGATCTGTTCACTCAGGGTTAAAATAACCGGAAAAACCTCTCACAATGGTTCGAATGTAAGAGAACGAACGTATTACAACTGGACGGATATCTATATTAGAATTGTCTTAACATCAGTTACATGGCAGATCTGAAATATACAGTAGGAGCAGATAGCGTGAGTGCTTTGTTTGTTTGTGCCTATGAAGTGTAGTGCAGTGTATTCTTCCTTACGTGTGCACGCAGGCCTATGTACATATTTATTTCTTTGTTTATTTAGTCGACTTAAGCTCTAATTCACACAGGTCGGCACCTGTTCAACAATAAACTACTGCTGCAAACGGCCCTAGAATTAATTTACTTAATTTATTTTCATTTACTTAATTACTTATGCATAAATTCTATTTGTGTGTCCTATTTCTTATATTTTTAGTCTTCCATACTATATTTTCCGATTTGCACTTAAACCTAAATAAAAATTTTCCTGTGATAACTTTTGTTAATACAATACGGGGTCCATGATTTATGCTAACCGTCTTACAGTGCACACACTTTTTCACCTTACTCTTCTCTTTTACACTACATGTTTCAGCACTAATGTGCCATCTTCAGGTGCGTTTTCTCTATGCACGTCTAACAACTACTGCATAACGCACGCAGTCACAGGAGCAAGACACAACACAGAGCACAATACACACATGAGTGTAGGAAGAGTGCTCCCACAGAGGAAGATTGGCGTGATTTGCGTATTGAGATACGACGTAAGGATGACGAATCCTGAAAAGTTTCAATATTTAAAATTTATTATTATACATGACGAATGTATATTTCAGTCATTTTAGTATGAAGACGTCAGGGCATGCAATGCAGTAGTTAGACGTGCATGGAGATGCACGGAAGATGGCACATTAGTGCTGAAACATGCAGTGTAAAAGAGAAGAGTAAGGTGAAAAAGTGTGTGCATTGTAAGACGGTTAGCATAAATCATGGACCTGAATCAGTGCAACAGGACGCTAAAATATAACATTAACAATACAGCGTGCGTGTCTACAAAAGGTCTGACACATTTTGATCTTTAATAATTCGGAAAATAACGAGGATAGAAATAAACTGGTTACATTGTTGGATTGAGAAACTCAAAAAGTTTTGTGTCTATTGTTTATAAAGTTGTACATGTGCTCCATTTTTTGCACGTAAAATATCAAGACGATATTCGATTTCTTGCCAGGTTCGGGCAAGCATACCGACATCCAGTGGCTATTGCGTCTCTTACTCTGGTTTTTAATCGATCGATGCCTCTCACCTGCGTCTTATAAACAATGTCTTTGACATATCCCCAGAGGAAAAAGTCCAGTGGGGTTACGTCAGGTGATCTTGGGGGCCAAGAAATTGGACCATCTCGTCCAATCCATCTTCCTGGAAAATGTTTGTCCAAAGCATCACGAACTATGGTGCTCCAATGAGGTGGAACATCATCTTGTTGGAAAATGATTTCGGGCTGAAGCGCTTCAATTTGCGGGAATACAAAATTCTGCAACATGTCTAGGTAAATGACTGATGTGACTGTTTTTCCGCGAAAAAGAAAGGCCCAATNCGATCGATGCCTCTCACCTGCGTCTTATAAACAATGTCTTTGACATATCCCCAGAGGAAAAAGTCCAGTGGGGTTACGTCAGGTGATCTTGGGGGCCAAGAAATTGGACCATCTCGTCCAATCCATCTTCCTGGAAAATGTTTGTCCAAAGCATCACGAACTATGGTGCTCCAATGAGGTGGAACATCATCTTGTTGGAAAATGATTTCGGGCTGAAGCGCTTCAATTTGCGGGAATACAAAATTCTGCAACATGTCTAGGTAAATGACTGATGTGACTGTTTTTCCGCGAAAAAGAAAGGCCCAATGACTCGATCATGCATAAGAGCACACCACACATTCACTTTTGGGGAGTCTCTTGCCATTTCACGGTATTCATGAGGGTTCTCTGATCCCCAAATGCTACGTTATGGCGATTGAATGTTCTAGAAATGTGGAAGCAAGCTTCATCAGAGAACAATATGGTTGTAAGAAATCTTTCATCATCCTCTATTCTTCGTAACGTATCTGTGGACACTCTGTATATTATTTCTCTCCACGCTGAAGTTATATCATTGGGACAAATGACATATGTTCACATTATTATGGGCTCATGTATGTGAGGATTAAATATTCGTTAATAGGGTAAATGATTTTAAGGAGACCTGTGGTTTGAACACTGAAGCCTGACTCTGTATCCAGATTCCCACTGATATAGCCACGAGGAGCAAAGCAAACGAACACTCATACGAAATGTCTGAGGGAGAGTTAGACTGAAGTGTGTATTCTATACAATAAGGGTAGGGTTGTAATCAGACTGAGGGACACTCGGGGCAGAAGGGGGTTTTGTTATAAGAATTAAATGTAGAGCTTGACTTCGTCCCTCTGGGTTGTAAGGGAAATATAAGATTCACGTCTAGATCCGATAGTGTTACAACTGTACAGGTCTCCGTTCAGTACTACACAATAGACTACATATTAAACTATCATATACCAATCACTTGTTAGCAGCCATACTATTTTTAGTAAAATTTCATTAAAGGAAAACTCCGTGGCTTTAGTCCGTAAGCGAACTATACAACCAAGCGACCGCCGCTTGTCGGTGATGTTAGTACCAACTTTAGTGGATAGAGGGTGTCGCGTGGTCAGCGCAACGAATCCCCACGGCCGTTAATTTAGGTTTTCTAGACCGGAGCCGCTACTTTTCCATTCAAGTATCTACTCTATTATCCTCACGAGGTTGAGTGGATCCCGTTCCAGACCCACTACTTCTCAGAAAATCTGGTAGCTCCAGGAATCGAACCCGGGACCTGTGGATCTGTAGCCAGGAACTTTGACCAATAGGCCACAGAGGCGGTCAGTCTAATTTCATTATTTTGAAAAAAAAAACAGGAACTGAGATTGCCTTGCTGTGTCTCTGTGAATCAGTCTGTTGCTGTCGTCTCTTTATGTGTTCCCAGTAAATTTTTAAGCTTATTACATCATCTTGCTGTCTGTCTATGTAGGCCTGTCCCCCATATTTCCTCGTTCTCAATGCAGCCCGTGTCGTATTAAAGAAAGCAGGTGATTAGTTCTTCCCAGAACTTCTTGTTCACTCGAAGGATAACGAGTCCATAGTCTAATACACGATATGTCGGTCACGGTAGCCGAGCGGTCTAAGGTATGAAGTGTTTTCGCTCGCTCGGACGCTTGATCGTGGGCTCGAATCCAACACAAAACGTGGATGTTTGGTGTGTGTATGCGTGTATTCTGCTTGTGTTGTCCTGTGTTTAGGTAGAGGCCTTGCGACGAGCTTATCCCTCGTCCAAGGAATACTGTCGTCTGTAAAATGATCATGAAACTGAAAATCAGATGCCAGGGCCCAAGGGGGCTGTAGAGCCAGTGAAAGAATCCACGATATAGTCTTTACGACTCTGCACTGGATGGTGAGATTGTCCTTACTCCATAATTTCACTTGGCCAGCATGTCAGTATTGTGAGCAGGGGCATGGTGAGACTTCAGCGTGACCCTGCTCGTACGGTGCTTCATGAGCATCGATGGTGTCCCTTTTCTGACGCCGATTACAGAATGAGGTGAAGGACAAATAGGGTTCAGGAGAGGGAAACCTAATAACATTGAGATCAGAAGGTGTGACATACTCAGTCAGAGCAAAGAGATTAATTGTATCTGGCAATGCTCTGATTAAAATGTGAGAGAACGTATCCTCTAAAGCATTAATGACAGATGGGGTTACGTGGACTGTTAGTCGCTAGAAGTAAACGCAGGGATTACTTGGTTATGCTTTCATACAGCGTCACGAAAATACATGGCAAAATTTTAACTTAAAATAGCTTACAAATCCGTTAAAAAGAGCCAGAAAAGCGACAGTGACAAAGTAGAACTGCGTTTACAGTTAAATTAAGATTAGATTGTACTCGTATTTTGGGAATGCTTACTTTTCTTTTGTCTTTCCAGTCTGCTTTACGACGTAGAAAACGTAGACGCCATAATTTTACCTGTTTTTTCTGGACACTAAACTTGGTCTTTAACGCTGCCGGAAGAATATAAATGGGGAATGTTTAAGAACAGAGAGCCGAGGAGGATATTTGACCCGAAAACGGAGGAAGTGGAAGGGGACCGGAGAAAACTGTCAGGAAATAGATCAGAAATGCATTTTAACCGTTGATATGAAAAAATACAATGCAGTACAAGGAGTACAACAAAGAGTACGAGAACGAGAATGGAGTTCAGTTGTCGGCAGGAGATAGCCACGGGAAGTTAGTAATTGAAGAATTAGAAGTCAGCCTGTGAAGAATTACTGTGTGATTAGGAGGTGTGGTCACAGTGAGATTGTTTTAATACCGTTACCAGAGTACGACTAGTGAAGACCGAGAATCACAGTGCGTGTGTAACGGTGAAATGTGAATTGTGTAAATCAGCGATAATGCTGTACTACTTGTAAGTACGAGTAGATTGTATAATGTGTTAATAAATCTATTCACCAATCCAAGCCCCTTTTATATTCGCTAAAATACAAGACAATTTTCAGCCCTAAATTACTTCATTATGAACTAATTTAATTACTAGTATATGTTCTGTACGAGTATGCAGTTGTTTCTTACAATGATATATTTTGGTGCGCATGGAACCGTCGAAGATAACGGCCTCTAAACTTGCTCACACACGGACAATGTTTTGGTTTTCATAGGCTTTACAAAACACAATAATAAAAATTAAACACCGTGCAGCAGTGTTCATTTTCAGGAAAAAAATATTCGCTCAGTCACTCAAGAAGTGTTTTTCTTTCTCTAGTTTCCAGGAGCACAATTTTGCCCTTCTCCTTACCACCCAGACCCGTTCTGGGGCCCAACTAGTCTCCTATACAATGGGTACCGGGGTCAATTTCCCCAAGGGTACAGCTGTCGGGGCGTGAAGCTGACCACTCAACACCCAATGCCGAGGTCAAGAACTGCTACATACGTGTTCATGAAATAGTGCTCAGTTAAGCACAGGGACAACTTTAGCTTTAAGTTCAATAGCGAATTCACCACTGAGCAAAATGCACATATAATGACATTTATATGTTCAGTATAATACTTTGCCCAAAAATCCCACCAAAGCGACGTGGGCATGCAGTTCTTCTTAGCTGTTGCTAGATGACGAATCTCTATTCCACGTAGGCCACGTTTGTGCTTCATGAATCCGACTTTCCAATATTCATGTCAGTAAATATGAACTGAATAAACCCAAAATACTTGCGAACCCAGACCCACGTTTCTGCCGATCGCTATATAATTCATGATAATTATGTTGCAAAAGATTTTCTGCCGACTATACGCTGCGAAATGAATATTTTTGGTACAATTTCTACAAATCACTCAACGGCTTCCTCGTCTTTAAACAGCCTACCGTGTATGGCACTGTTAGAATGATCAAGTCAAGAAGGATGAGATAGGCAGGGTATGTAGCACGAATGGGGAGAAGAGGAATACATATAGGATTTTGTTGGGAAAGCCAGAAGGAAAGAGACCATTATGAAGACCAAGATGTAGATGGGTGGACAATGTTAAATGGATTTTATAGAGATAGGATGGGGTGATACAGACTGGATCACTCTGGTTCAAGCTAGGGACGCTTGTGAACACGGTAATGAACATTCGGGTTCCATAAAATTTTGGGAAGTTCTTGGCGGCTTCTCAAGAAAGGCTCAGCTCCATGAAATTAAACTAGTCACTATGTCACTGTTGTTGGGGTTCGAGTGACAGTATGTTGGATGAGAAACTCATGAAAGGAAATGTTCCAGGACGCAAGTTACAAGTGCAGAGCTGAAATTTTGGTGTAGCTAAGCAGGGTTTCGGCTTGCTTAGGCACTGCTATTTCTCTCATCAACTGCATTTTATATCCACTCTTCGAAATTGAGTGCGAGCAAGGTAGATCCCCTGTGCTGGGTGGTGTCGGCGAGGAAGGGAGGAGGCAAGCCGAGCGTGAAGCTACCCCGCAAATTACTAACTAATCGCTTAGTTCCGCATGGAAAGACCCCGAGCCGTGCAACGCATTGCATTAAAGCGCCAACACTCTGGCTCCACCAGGGTGGAGGAGGGGGCAAGAGGGGGGGGGGAAGGTATTCCAGATGATTCGGTTATTTCGCAGGGTCATACAGGATTGTTCATGGAAATGTCAACACTGAGAATTATAAATTATAAATCCAGCCGCAGCAGAAAATCAAACACTGGTGTCTCTGTAAAGTAGCGATGTGGCATGCCACTGCCCTAACAGCTCTCCATTAACGTTACAAACCTTTTGGAAACAGTGGGAAAGGAGCAGACTTGTCACCTCGGCTCTAATCAAAGGCGGAAATTGGAAGGAAAGTTCAGTCCGTAAAGAGATAAAGTTTCCTTGTGGTTAACAAATTAAGCATTATACCATGAAGGCATATGGGGGAGTAGAGGTATAGCTCCACATTTATTGAACTCGACAATAAATGGAAGTGAGTGGTCAGCTTCACGTTCCGGTTACTTTACTCCCTGGGAAAGACCCTCCGGCACCCATTGGATAGGTGGAGGGTGGAACACAGAGCTGCTATGGAGAAAAGAGAAAACTTGTTCCTGCCGCGAATCGAACCCCGGCCGTCGAGCCCGTAGCCCGTCACTATGCCGACTAAGCTATCCCGTCCCTGTCTGTAAAGAGTATGTTTATAGATATTTCATGTCACAAAATATATATCATTCTTATACAAATGTTATGATGGGCACTGTACAATCATCTCGGATATATTTAAAATAAGCAAAGTTTCGGAAGCTGGTTCCGCTCCTGTCATCAGGTGTAATTTGGAGAAGGGGAGGATCCTACTTAGATGAACTGGTTGGAAGGAGCTAATCTTGAGCCAGTTTCAGAAACGTTGAGTATCATAAAAAGGCACAGGGCCATTCACACGTCCTCAGTAACATACCCGTACAACAATGGCTATGACAACAATGTCACAAACACATACTGCCATTGTCACCTTTATTATTAACATAACTTTGTTCTTATGATAAATAATGGATTGCTTTGTATCGGATGCACGTAGTTTTGATGTTCTCACACATCTCAAGCAAATCAGATATTTAATTTAGACATCTGTTCTATTCTTGGAATCTTAACTCTTTTAGAAGATGTGTTTCATTATTCTCGTTAATTTATATACTTAGTATGAGCTCTATAACTGAAATGTCTTCTGGGTGTTGAAATAAACCACTATAATTCATATTCATAAAACAAAACAACAGTAATTATGAATTAAAGACTTTCCTTTTTACTTGTTTATTACAATTATTTTTTTTCATATAAAATGTAATTATAAATTAATATGTTTCAGAATACTAATAAACAAGAGAACACCAGACGAAAGAAAAAAACAGCACAGCCTTTGGTGCAACAAAAGACATATAAACACCAGTGCTTACAGTAGAGTTAACCGGCACATTAAGCGGCCTCCGTAGTCTAGAGGTAACGTTCCCACCTCATGACTCGTGGTACGCGGGTTCAAATACCCGGCGGAGGTCGTCGAATTTTTAAGGGCGGAAAAATTCAGGGAACAAGTCCTCCGGGAGGGACTTTAAGCTGTGTGTCCCGTGTCGTAACTTTACGGCACGTAAAAGAACCTCATATCCCCAAAGGGGATCACTGAGCCAAATTCCAGGACGTTTCCCGCCCAACAATAGTCTCTAAGGCCTCTGATAGATGGGGGAAGCATTATAGACACCGCTAAGCAAGTGACCGAACTCGCTTGCTCGGCGGGACTGATGGTACACACCATTTATCGGTAGGGTATAGAGACCGGTAGAATATCATAGAGGGAAGCACAATAGATCAAACTGGTCGCGGTGCATGGAGAAACCCACCCTCTCTAAAAAAATAACTAATAACCGACACATTAACACAGCAGAGGCTAAATCGTTCATATCACACGCCGAGTGAGTAACGCATGTAACGTGAGCCACAAATGCAGAGACCTCGTAACTAATCCCTGGCTAGAAATACGGACACTACAAAAACGACTCGTGTAATACGATATAATAACTTTAATCTTATAATAATATGTAACTATTCTATAATAATTTTGTAAGAGTTTTACAATTTTACATACAATCTTTAAATTTAAATACAACACGAACCTCACTAACAAAATGGCCGATGTTTGCAAAACAAACAATAGTATCACTTTCTCTTGATTGATGTGCTTTAGACTGTTGACGGTCAGCAAAATCAAAACCTGTAAAGCCCAGCTCCTTTTCAAAACAACGAAATCTACTCTACAGAGCCCGCTGACTCCTTCTGTCGATTTCTTTATATATTGCGGTCATATATTCCTCGGAATTATCGAACTCTTTCCGAACTGCACGCCATTGTAACCCAGAGGTTAATGCGTTTCACAGATAGCGTTTCAGTAGATTTCTTGTTATGCAATTAAGTATTCTACAGTTTTCTCAACACAGAATCAGTTATTCAAAAGCATAGCATTTGAATGTGGAGAGGAAATCAACGCACAACTTGTATGCGTTTAATAGATATTCACTGACGAAGGTGTTCGAGAAAGGAGTAGAGAAAATTTGAGGGGTTGTGCTATGGCCCAAAACAATGAAAACCTATTTTATGAACATGTGTCCGGAGATGCCATTCAAAGTTGTTTCGGCAACAGCAGGATTAGAAATGTGGTTAAAAAAGTAATGCACGTATATTAGGAGCAATTTTATGGCGCGTAAGGCTGACAACCTCAATTCCATCTATGAGCTGAAAGCCTAGAAAAAGTTGGAGCCTCTACGTCACACAACCCTATGGGCCTTCGCGGCCGGTTACAGGGATAACTTTACTTTCTTCTTTAGCAGAATTTGAAAGAGGGATGTTCAGCATATAAGAATATTTCGCAAGCCTCACTTTGTTCACATCCTATCTGTCAGGCACTGCTAAGTATTCTGCTGATCATGTGCTCTGCAAAGGAGACTACATGAAAGTGAATACACAGTTATGTGGACAACAAACTGGACATGCTAGCGCAGACATGATTTCTCTACAAATATCGTAATCGGATGATCCCAACTGAGTGTGTTGAGGATCAAATTTGGGATTGAAAATTTAAGTCATTACCTAGGTGCCTGGAGACTTGCGAAAGGTGTTTTGCAGTGAAAGAGCAAAGATGACAACACATGGACACGCAATTAGGTTAAGAATGCGATAATCAGCATTCATGCGTAATACCGTATGCAAGACGCTTCGCTAACTAGGCCACTGGAGATGGTCATATGAGTAATACACAGCGATAAGACGCAAGAGGTCCACCCCCAGCCACATAGAATATCCAATGATAATATAACTGTGGGAATAGAGGGCACGGAGGAGGAGTTAACTACCCT
>NW_019729226.1:777196-785622 GCF_002891405.2 Cryptotermes secundus
CTCCACGCCCCCCTGTACCACGGCATTACAGCGGCGGCAGCAGCGGGAGGGATACCTCCATGCCCCCTACGCCGCTAGGGCATTACAGAGTGTCTTCAATGTTTGTTTTATATTTCGTAATTTCGCTATAAGGATCACCTTTGTTCAGGGCAGTATTGTCTAGGTATATTCTTTCATTATTTTTAGTTCAAACTACACCTCCGTTACTTACATTGCCCGAATTACTCGCAACTGTTTCGTGTTTCATTGTGAATCTCTTTTCATGAAACTCTTGTGCCCTCTTTTCAATTCACCATGATTTTAAGCCCACTGCTTCAAGGAGACAGAACAACTTTGAGCACAAAGCAGATATACATAGGGAAGAGGAACTTCAGAGACGATGATATATACTTCTTACTGTGAAGTTTTAACAAGAGGACGAAGAGAAGAGTAAGTTCCATAGCAAACTCTCTCAAAAGTACCGACACCTTCACTCGAGCCAGTTTCGTATAACATAAATATGCTAACGGCGCTCTAAAAATAAATTTATAAGAAATTAAAACACATGGAAGATATTTTACAAACTAGTAGGAAGAAGCTATCCAAAAGTACAAAAATTTAAAATGTCCTATACTAACCTAAATCAAAATAAAATATTTTCCTGGCACTCTTCGAATTTTTACCCTTCAAGGCAAAATGTCGCATTTCAGGGCCACATAAAATAAGAGGAAGAAATTATATTAACTTACTCACACAGTTTCTTGGGAATCTGACTTCAGGATATCGGTCACTAAATTGAAAACAGAAGAAAGGATATCTTAAATGTATTTTTCGCTCAATGGAGATTACCACACCATCACATAACTCCAAGCCACTACTGGACGTTCCTCTTCATATTAAGCTAATTTACTTAATAATTATATGCAGCGTGTAATTAGGTAAATTTGAAACGAATTAACTTCCCATAAGGCCAGGCCATAGCTCAAGCGGTTAGTCGCTGGCTTCCCACCGCGGCGGCCCGGGTTCGATCCCGGGTCTGGTCAAGTGGGATTTGTGATGGACAAAGTGGCGCTGGGGCACGTTTTCTCCGAGTACTTCGGTTTCCCTTGCCAATCTTCATTCCACCAATTGCTCCACAATCACCCTCACCTATTATCTGGGACTGGTACAATAGGCCAGAAGTGGCCACAGTACAAGGGACTTAGTCCCACCCCACTAGCAATAAAAAAACTCCCCATAAACTGGAGAAGTATTTAAAAAATTATAAAATTGACAACTGTTTAAATTTAAAGAAGTCTGTTTCAATATTCTGCTTCAAAAGGGGCAAATGGACTGCATGCAAATGTTCTCAGCTTATCAACCAAAATAGTAGAATAAGCTTGAAAGTGTTACGTTGTCCTTTAATGTACAGTGAATACACTTGTATAGTTCGGATGTTACGAGCTGAGCCGACTACAGTAAGTCAGCGAAAGTGAACGAAATCGCCAGTCAAGGAACATTATGGCCTTAAGGCGATATTATGAAGTACTGCTATTCCCACAACGTACTTGCAACAGTTCTAGCAGTTCCAGCAGATGCGGGGGAAGTGTTCGTCTAGATACACTAGAAACCATTGTAGGCACAATGTCAGGGATTAATCACTAGGATTGCTTACTAATAATCAATTAAGATATTTTGCCTTCCCTTCTCCTGCGTAAAAACATAACGCTTAAAAATATCCAAAAACCTTGTTTCTAATCGGTACGGAATAAAAACTGGTTGTCACCTCAAGGGAGTAGCAAAAACATAAGAAATCTGAGACGAAATGTTGAAGAGAACATTTGGTCCATGAGTAAAGCAGGAAGGGAAGACGGGAGAATATGATATAATGAGAAAAAGTAAAGTAAAAAAGTAAAGCTATTCCTGTAACAGGCCGTGAAGACCCATAGGTTTGTGAGACGTCGAGGCTCCCAAATTTTCTCTAGACAATCGGCTCACAGATGGCGGTAAGGTTGTTAGCTCTACCCGCCGGCCGGCCTTTATCCCCCAGGAATATTCCTGGTTCAGTCTGTTATAGACTGATTAGACCCCATGGCCATAGTGCGGCTGGAAAGATTAGGTAAATTGAAAAAATCCACCCTATCGAGAGTCGATCTCGCGACCTTCCGGCTTATAGCATAGTGTCTTAACCAACTACGCTATCGTGTGCCCCTGTCATAATGATAATCTTCATAAAACTGAAAAGCTACAAAATATTTTTATAGAGTTGAAATGAAGAAAGGTGAGATGATTGAAACTTGTAACAAACATGGGGGAATGAGGAACATGATGAAAAGTTTGGTCGGAAAACCAGAAGGAAAGACACAGATTTTGAGGTACAGGGGTATATGAAAGAATAATATTAAGATGGATTTGGAAGAAATAGGATGTGGCAATGTAAACTGGATTCATCAGGCTCAGGATACGGTCCTGTTTAGATAATGAACCTTCAGGTTCCATGAAACATTGGCTAAGTCGCTGAACTTGTGATGAGCTGCACTCCACCAAAGTATACATAGTTATTCTTTGGCCCACCTCAGCATTTAAGCTCCAAAATGATGTATGCGATGTTTCAGCAATTTCTTGCATTTTATTAATGTGTACGGAATAGTGTTGATTAGCAAACACAGGTATTACGAAGGGCACCCGGATGAGGTGGGCAATATAATGGAAAATGACCGGGAGTGTTCATAATGAGAAGTGTCATTTGATAACACATTGTGCACTTCGTGTACACGTTTTGTTGAATTGCACAAAAACAAAATAACAGAACCGGACAGAATGAAAACCTTTGCATCATTAGCACATAATAAAGTTCGAAAAAAGACGAAAACAAAATCTACTTACGCCCGTTCATCATCTAGTCTCAACACGTACAGCACTCTTCGGTAATTTATATTACAAAATTCTGACACATAATTAGAACGAACTCAAAATGAGTATACACAAAAGTCCATCGGAATTAGTTTAGGAGTGCGAGTGGACTGAATGTGCTTTTACATATTACTAGGCTAGTTCGCCTGTGTTAAATTAGTTTTCAGCTGCAGATTTTCGTCAGAAAACAATCAGATTGCTAAATATTAAGTTTTAGTATAACCGTAAATATTATATGAGAGTCAGAAATAAAACGAACATATAAAGAAGAAATTTTCAAAATTTGAAACACAAATGTGACCAGCTAATTAAAGAAATGAAAATATACATTATCTTAAATTCTTCAAACACTTGTGACATATACAATTTTGACAAGGTATGTTTGATCTATGCTTCTGTAAACATTGCAATAGCGTACTTTGACAAGCCCAGCAAATTATGCACTTGAGTTAAATTTTTCTGTCCATACCTAAAGTAGTGGGTCTGGAAAGGGGTCCACTCAGCCTCGTGAGGATAATTAAGGAGATACTTTAATGGAAAAGTAGCGACTCCGGTCTAGAAACCCGCAATTAACGGCCATGGGGGCTCGTTGCGCTGAGCACGAGACACCCTCTATCCGCTAAAGTTGGCACTAACTTAGCCGACAAGCGGCGGTCGCTCGGTCGGCATAGTCCGCTTGCGGACTAAAAGCCACTGAGTTTTTACTTAAGAAAGTATGGCCCTGCTGAATTATTCAGTCTTAACCGATGACCGAGAGGCCCCATTAGTTCCGAATGCAACATCTATGGTCTGCATTCAAGATACACCTTTTCTAGATCTCTGAGAGGATAAGGGTTATGCTATCAGAATTTCGCGGTTTCTTCGTGTCTCCAGATGGAAGCTACGTCCGAATATCTGCACTGTAGCAGCCTACCGCGTTCAGTTCAATTGGCATTATGGTGACTGCCGTCCGCAAGCAGGACTCCACTGAAGTTGGATTGCTTGATTTTATTAATAAATCCCAATGTCGTCACTATACACCGGACGCTTAGGCGTTTGTAGCAGAAAACTTTCAATCATTATTTGATTATCATCAGGTTCCTGTATCCGTGGTTTTGTTTCCTTCCCTTGCAAAACGTGAGCTGGGGAGTAATTAAAATTGTTAATAAAGCCAATTTTCTTTTAATTTAAAGTTTTTTAGGTGAATTGAGATTGATGTGTAAATTAAGGTTATTTCAATTAGTTCTTCCTTCGTTATTAGGTCTAGAGTTCAGTACCGATGCAATGTTGCTTTTTCTTGTTTCACTACTGTTTCTTTTCTAAGTTTCCTGAGTTGTATGTTGTTTAATATTTGGAATATAACTCTATTAAAACTTGGTACTGTTCTTGGTATATATGCATGTTATTACTTGGTGTGAGCTGATGAGTAAATGAAAGCTCTGGTGATATTGTTGTGTCTGTCTTTCACAAGCTATGTGTGTGGACGTGTGCTGCTATCTGGCAGTGCTGAGGTGACACACCGTTTCCAATGTCAGAGCGCGATTATCGACGTACGCAGGTAAATTCATGTGGAGAGTGTTTTTATTAACTCGGTAGATATGTATATTTTAGGGCTCTTTAGTTGCTATTCTGTTTTTATGCGTGTGGCTGGGGTATCCAGATCTAAGGGTGAAGAACCATTGGAAGTTGAAGAAAACTGCATATTGAGAAATTTCATAACTTGAACTCTGCGCCAAATATTATTATAATGATAAAATCAAGAAGGATGAGTCAGTCAGCGTATGCGCAAGAGAGGGCAGAAGTGCACATAAGGTTTCGGTAAGAAAACCTGAAGGAAAGAGACCACTAGAAATGCATAGATGAGAAAATAATATTAAACGATTCCTAAAAACATGGGACATGATGGTACGGACTAGGTTCAAATGGTTTAGGATAGCAACAAGCTGGGGCTCTTATGAACAAGGTAATGAAATTTCAAGTTGCATAAAATTTTGGTCTGAGAATGTATTAGCTATTCAAAATGGACTGAACTCCATGGAGTTAGTTAATTGGCAAATTCGGAGTTGGCATTATTATTATTACGTGTTTCTTGAATGACTTGTTTGTGTTTAATATTGCTGGTTCTTCGTGTGAGATAAATGGGCATACAAACAAATTTTCATAACCGAAAAGAAAAATCAGTTACGTAACTCATGCGTGCAAAGAATTTCCAGCAAGACAATAATAAATGGTTTAGTCCTTTTAAATGGAAATAACAAAGTCCATTTGTAATGCGCTTAAATACGTGTAAATAACTTCCAATCTTCTTCCAAGATATGAATGAGTGAAATTAAATTCAAATTAAAACACTTTTGTCAACTTTTAGATTCATTTAACTCTTGCAGTGGGACATGTAGTGAACAGCTGGGTCAGTTATCCAGGTTCTGAGCACAGGAAGGAGGGATAAGCAGTTCAGTGGTTTGAAATGGGGGAGCGTGTTACCGACACAGCCCCTGTAGCAAGGGTGACGTTCAGTGACGTGATTATAGTGTCAGTGGAGAGGCATGAAGAAGTGTGCGGGTGCAACTTTCCAGTGGAAATTTAGTGAATCACCAAACACGTATCACAAATCACCTATCACAATAACAGTTCACTGTGTATACCAGTATTCATAGTAGCAGAGTCTTATATCCTAGCACATATGCACAGCAATTATTGTTTCTGAAAAGAAACATAAACAGCGTCCAGACCGGTTCTGTGGCTCATCCAGACTTCTATCCAATGCGTGCTGGGGGTTAAATCGGCCGGGGAATGAAGCTCACCACTCACTCTAGTGTCGAGGTCAAGAATATTGGAGCTGTACCTCCACTTCCGAATATAACTTCATTGTGTGGTGCTATAGTTAAGCAGAGGGAAACTTTACCTTGACTTAATAACTCCGCAAATAAAGACAAAAGAGAGAAGCCAAGGTACCTATTAGGAAGGCCAGAATAGCTCTGTCGGTGTATTGACTAGGCAATGCCGAACACCGGAGAAATCGGGGTTGGATTTCCGGCGAGGGTCAGAGACTCCTCTGTTCTCCACAGCGTGTGAGAACAGTCTCGTAGCCAATTAGTAGCTGGGGCTCTCCCCCTTGGATGAAGCGGCTGGGGAGTGAAGATGACCGCTCCCCTCAATTTATTGCCGAAGTTAAGAATGCATGGAATTACGTCTCCACTCCCTCATACATCGTCATGGCTGTGCGCTTAGTTACACAAAAGAACAAAATTTGCAACTAATTAATTAGGCATAATAAACGTTTCATTATAGCACGCATTACGATGGTTAATGAGCTGGGAGAGCTCAGTCGGTAGAGCGACTGGCTACGAGCTGGACGAGCGAGGGCCAGAGTTCGGATCCCGGTGGGGTCAAGAATTTTCTCTTCTCAACAGCGTCCAGACCGGTTCTCGGGCTCAACCAGCCTTTTATCCAAGGGGTACCGGAGACTCTTTCCCCGGAGGTAATGCGGCAGGGGCGTGAAGCTGACCACTCACCTCCAACTAGTGCCGAGGTCAAGAAATGCGTATCTACACATTCACTCCCCAATACGCCTTCATGACGTAGTGCTTAATTAGTTAAGCACAGGGACAGCTTTACCTTTACCATAAGATAGTTAATGAGCATTTGAATAAAGACAAGACAAAGATAATAAAGTAAGATTTTACCAACTGGGTGACACGTATCGTCCTCTTCCTCTGAGGAGCGCGAATATGATACAGGCAGGGCAGACAGAGCTGACTCGCAATTATCATTGAGCTGCACGTCTGTGTGCGTGTGCCTGGGGCTGCGAGGTCTTGTGTCATCATCAAACAAGTGTTACAGAGCGTGACACAGCAGCCTGCCTGCCGGGTGCCGGGAGCAAGACAATCGGGAGGGTAGCGGGGCACACAAGAGGGTGGTGGATATAGTATAAACCTTTGTGGTAGCACAGCCTCCCTTCCCCCACTGCACAAGCGACTAAATAAATCTGCCCTGCCACACGGACCGTTGGGCATGTGCGATGTGTGAGGTTGAGCAGAGACAAGTCTGCGTGGGGCTGGTCGTACACTGTGACGAGAAGTCTAAACTGAACCTGTTCATTAATGAAGCAGGGTAAAAAAGGTAAAGCACTACGCCATGAAGACGTATGGAGTGGATGTATAGACCCAAGTTTTCTTGACCTCGGCACTAGTTTGAGGTGACTGGTCAGCTTCACGCCCCGGCCGCTTTACCCCCCCCCGGGGAAAGAGCCCCCGGAACCCATCGGATAGGAGGCTGGGTGGACCCCAGAGCAGGTCTGGACGCTGTGGTGAAGAGAAAATTTTTGCCTCTATTGGGACTCGAACTCCGGTTCTTTGGTCCAGTCGCTATCCCGGCTCTTAATAAAGCAGCGTACACCCGCGATCCAAGTAACCTATTTGTTCGTTTTCTGAAGAAATTTTTGTATGTATGTTCTGCTACGAACTGCGTCATTATTTTGGTGCGGAACTTTATGGGGAGTGGCCGCTTGGAAGACTGAGAACTAAGTGTGACGATGAAAATGGATCTATGGGAAACAGGTTAGCTCTTTATAGGATTTTAAAAGTAAATTTCTTTTTTAAACATCCAGATACAGGTTTTCAAATGACCATGGTGAAATTTCATAATCATTGTGGTCAGGGTTTAAGAACTGTTTCTACAAGGTAGCTATTTTGAAAATCTCGCACGGTTTATAGCCAGACGGCAAAGTCGAACTTTTGTGCAAACATTGCTTAGGTTATTTTGGAACAGTTTCAAAATAGTTTATATTTTGTTTATGCTGATACTCACTTTATTTTCAGTTGTGTTTTAAAAACCCCCGGATGTCACCTCTACCTAAAATAGGGTTTTATATTTCAGTTCAGTTCATGTAATGTATTAAAGTGCTTGAAAATAACCGTAAAGGCAATTACATATAAGCACTTACTCATGGAGCTGAGCCCTTCTTGAGGAGCCGCCAATTCTGCAGCTACTCAAGAATTTCCAAACATTTTATGGAACCCGAAAGTTCATTAATGTTTTCACAAAAACTCTCCATTGTTCCGTATCCTGAGCCAGATCAATCCAATCTATACCATCACATCCTATCTCTCTAAGATCCATTTTAATATAGTCCACCCACCTACATCTTGGACTACCCTGTGGTCTCTCTCCTTCTGGCTTTCCCACCAATATCCTATACGCATTCCTCTTCTCCCCCATACTGCCGAAATGAAAACAAAAAAGAGAAACACATAGAAATAACAAAGTAATAGATTCTAAATGACATAAATAAAACCTTATATACACTATTACATATAACGTTAACAGATATTACAATGCCAGTTAAAGAAATGCATTCCTCTTTTTAACATATCAGTATATTTCCCGATTTAGCAACAGAAACATCCGACTGAGGAACTAGATTTTAGTTTGTAAGATTTGAGGCTTTCACGGCGGTGACTATGAAGAAAGCAGTCTTCTGGGATTTGGCACCGTGTATATGTGGTGTTAACCGACGTTTCGGAGGAACGTATCGCCTCCATCTTCAGGGTAGAAGAAAAAATATAAGAAATCTGCAA
>NW_019729226.1:786496-854694 GCF_002891405.2 Cryptotermes secundus
CACACACACACACACACACACACCGGCCATCCGAACACATGTAACCAGAACACCATCCACGAAACACATATCTCTGCGTTAAAAGGAAAGCAGAACACAAGAAGGAGGAGTGCCAAGATAGACACTAAGGCCGCGCCATAGCTGGCTTCCCACCGCGGCGCCCCGGGTTCGGTCAAGTGAGATTTGTGGTGGACAAAGTGGCTCTGGGGCAGGTTTTCTCCGAGTACTTCGGTTTCTCCTGCCAATCTTCATTCCGCCAATTGCTCCATAATCACCCTCACCTATCATCTGGGGTTGGTACAATAGGCCAGAAGTGGCCGCAGTACAAGGGACTTCGTCCCACCCCACTAGCAAAAAAAAACAATTCTGGATAGAAGTATAACTACAAATATTTTTGGTATTNACACTACATCATTTTACACTATGTTAAGTAAAAAAATGATTTAAATATTAAATTTCAGCAGGCACTATAATTCTTATAACTCTCATAGGCTATATAACAATACAGAACATCTTAACAACTTATGTGAATCATCACATATACCTGATGATTACCTCCTGTGACTGAAACAAGTCACTGAATTTACACGAAAACATGAACTAAATGGTGATTCAACCAATGTCCTGTGAAGTTGCACTGAAATCTGTATTGAGCGATGTTTCAATTTATTCTCATGGTTTCTTTCTGTGTACTAATACGGATTCTGTCACAAGACACTTGCATACTGAAGCCGGATACACATGTAGTACGCTAACACGATGGGCTCAACGCTGGAAAATGGAATGATTCACTACAGATATTAATATTCATCTGTTAACTGCAAGCGCCCAATGGGAAAACTAACTCCATGGAACTGAGCCTTTCTTGAGAAGCTGCCAGTTGCAACTACTCAAGGATTTCCTTACATTCAGTGGAACCCGAAGGTTCATTACCGCATTCACAACAATACTCAACTGGTCCCTATCTTGAACCAGATCATTTTAGTCCACACCGTTCCATCCTCCCCCCCTTTCTAAGATCCGTCTTCGTATTATCCTCCTTACATCTAGATCTTTCTAGAGGCCTCTTTACTTCTGGCTTTCCCACCAAAATCTTAGACACATTCCTCTTCAATCACATTCGTGCTACATGCCGTGCCCCGCTCATCCTCCCTGACTTGATAATTCTAATTATATTATGCCAAGAGTACACGTCATGAAGCTCCTCACTGTGTAGTTTCCTCCACCCTCCTATCATTTCATCCCTCTTCTGTCCAAATATTCTCCTCAACACCCTCAGTCTATGTTACTCCCTTAATGTCACAGAACAGGTTTTACACACACACAAAACCAAAGGCAAAACTACAGTTTTATATATTCTAATTTTTGTGTTTTTAGACAACAGACGGAAAGCCAAAAGGTTTGGGGCTGAATGGTAGCAAGCATTACCCAAATTCAATCTCCTCTTAATTTTCTCCTGATTCTAATTTTTATTTGTTACTGTCGTTCCCAAATATTTGAACTTGTTACATTTTCGAAGGATCTATTGACTATCTTTATGTTATGATCTTGTCCTATAATCTGGTGACGAGACAGCAACATATACTGGTTTTCTCTGCTTTTACTTCTAGTCCAACCTCTTTACTAGCATCAATTAAGAGTTTCTGTGTTTTTCTTTAAGGTACTTATGTTGCCTCCCAGTAGATTCGGATCATCAGCATAGACCAGAAGTTGATGTGTCCCATTTAATTTCAGTCCCCCTTGATTTTCCTGGACATTCTTAATGGCATATTCTAAAGCAAAGTTGAAAAGCAGTTGCGATAAAGCATCCCCTTTCTTTTAGACCAATGGGAAAATATTATGTTATTAATATTTTCATATCTTATACCGGAAGGAGGGCAATCCTCACTGTCTCATTTAATACATAGAATCTACACCGCGATCTAGGGTAGCTTGTATCGCACCTAATGCAGCGAATCTTACGGAAGTCTGAATTTCCCACCGGCGTTTGAATACCGGAATTATTTGCAAAATAAAATCTAATGGCTATCTAANGACAGACATCCATGCCTTGTGTGGGATTTCAAACCACGAACCCAGCGTTCGAGCAAGCGAAGGCAGTTCATGCCTGTGACCGGCTTATGACATAAAAACAGTACAGACAGTTGAGTAATCTCAGCCAGCAAAGCGGTGTAGAAGCAGTGTTACAGATCTGTATTCGGGGATGCTTGGTTCGAATCTCGGCCTGGTCATCAGCTATTGTGACTTAAATTTTTGATCATTTTCCTCCGTTTGTCCCTCTAAATGCAGGGGTAATATCTCGGTTAGGCCATGGCCGTCTCCTTCCGAATACTTTCTGATTACTTATTGGCTAATCATTCTAACACTCGACGCTGTGCATCGTAAGATACTGACAGCGCAGTAAAATAAACGGCGTCATTCAGCGTCCCCATTGTCTTATCTTAAAGACAAAGGACCAAGTGAATTTGCGCGGACAGTACTGCAAGCACCAGACTGTGGAAATGATATAACACAAATATGGACATTGCATCACTGCGTTATCGAAGTGTGGCACTGACATAAAACCGAAATTATTTGATGAAGTAGATGGTCCCTCATAAATGCCATCGATAAACTGACAGTTTATGTAGGGCTGAACATTATGGAATCCAACCTCTTTCTTTTGTTATATAATTCCAGAACCTTTATAGGAAATATGTTAATTTAATAGGCTTATTATTCAATCCGCAACGCCGAGTGCCACTATTATTGTTTTAACTCAATGAATCAAACATATTTATGGACACACACATACACAAGTCCGTGTATATGGACTCGAACTCTGATGGATGGAACTGTTTATACTGAATCTGTATCGGAAAATAAAGTCGTGTAAATGAGAGATAAATATAAACACACCGTTCGATTCAGTTATCCCGTAATACGGCAAAGAATTATTTATTCGGCTGTTTCATATTCGTGGAAACAAGTATTGGTCCATTCCCCCTTCTCCAGCCGCCTCTCTATATTTCAATATATTAATTTTGCGCGGAAGAATCCCAAACAATGGTATGCGAGCGTAAAATATGAAGNATTATCTTTGACATGTTCTACATCCTATGGCATGTTTGTCAATAACGATTTATGGAACAAATAAAAAAGTGAAAGTGAAAGTGAAAATACATATTTAACTTCATACATGAGCGATCAGTTAGCAGTAATGTCACCCTTTCGTTCAACTCCTTATAGGCCTGTTCTTGTAGATAAACCCAAGGGTCAACTGGGAGGTGTAGGAATTTGCTTTCAACATGATTCCGTAATGTTAATATAACGTAATGTGGTGTAGAGTATGAAATGGAACTCCTATTTGTCCTGTGACGAATTTAAAAGTTAAAGACGAAGTTAAAAAATGGAATTCTAAAGACATAAGATCTAGAAGTTTGTGACGCTGGTACATTAATAGAGATATTATGTTTCTGGACATTATCCATAGTCCTGTTTTTATTTGAAACAGAACGACGGTTAACACCCTGAAATATACGTATAATATTAGTTTTGAAGTCGTCTTTCTTGTTTCACACATTTCTAGTCCTACAGGCTTTACTTATGAAGAGTTCTGATTTCTGGGGTATAGGACCGTCTAAGTTGTTGAAATTGAATCAAAGTTTCGGAGGAACATTTTGATTCCAACTTCAGGGTCGAAGAGTAAGCCAAGCAAGGAAGAAGTGAGAAGCAGGCACTATTTACTGCCGGCTTTGGCTTCGTTTCTTGTTTCGCTTATTATTATACCCTGAAGACAGAGGCAACATGTTTCTCCGAAGAATCGGATGACTTTCAACGGACTAAGCCGTGTTGCATCCCTTAAGACAGAGCTCGCTAGCTTATTATTTGAGTACAATAAGGTTACTGCATTAAATTTGTCGAATGCTAGCTATACTTGTAACAGGCCGTGGAGGCCCATAGGGATGTGAGACGTCGGGACTCCCACATTTTCTACACAGTTGGCTCATAGATGGCGGTGAGGTTGTCAGCATTACGCGTCGGCCGCCCTCTACCCTCAGGAAGATTCCTGGTGCTCATTTCTGTTAGAGGCTGCGTCGACCCCTGGGCCGTTGTGCTGCTGAAAGGATACTACTTCAAACCTTCGCACTGTCATCATGTTTGTAATTGTTGATTTCACAAACCACATTTTATCGTAGTGCGTAGGTATTGTGACGCGCTGCCTGAAAGTCGGAATATTGAAGTTGAAGCAAACGTCTGTTACCAGCTAACGGATGGGTAAACGCTCCGAGGGTACGCTGTAAACAAATACACTGCAGGAGATATGATTACCACGGTAATCACAATAGTTGTGGTCACAACGCGACCTTAAAGAGCAGAATAGAACCCTTTGAGGCGGTGTCTGCTATCACGCCGCCTAACAGTTATTACCAGGAATGAGCCGTGAAAGTCTTAAGTCAACTGTTGGGAACGATGTCTTATGCGCGGTCGGCTGAATGTTTATGTAAGGAGGTCGGGCGAGACCACTGTGTGGAGGCGGGTTCGAATACCTCCACTGTAGCCCTAGGAGTAGTAGGAGGCGATGAAAATGGAACCCAGTGTCTGGGAATATAACTGGGCCACCCTGTTCCTGGGGGATATAAATACGGGGACCTGGCTTCTCAATAAATGTGTCATCTGCTCCGAACACACGTTATTCATCTTTGTTAATTTTCTTCACTAAGGTTTTGAATCACAGACAGTTTGTAGGACAGTGCAAATTGCCCTTCAGCACAGTCCGAAGGGGTGTTATCTGTGAGAATTTTGTTGGGAAGCACACCGAGAAGTAAGAATGCTTAGAGGTTGTCCTGGAAGACGTACGTCTCATCACTCGAAGCGTAAGTTTCACCTTCCCTTTTAACGGCGAATAAGAATATTACGTTCTTGAAGATATATTTGTAAAATTAATTTTTAAAAATCATTTTAGGCTTAAAAATAGAACTGGAGTTAAAGTACTGCTACAAGATCCTTGCTCTCTCAGTTCATAGCCCAGTCTGTGCATATAGGAAAACCAGAGTAAAATCCCGTAAATAAAACGCGATCTCTATCCGAAATCATGTATGTTAGAATATCACATCTCGGCTCACTGCGACGTGTAGTTAAATAGAACTCCAAAACCCAATACCCAACGTAGGATTATTTTTTTAAAACATTTTTCAGGTCGTTCAGTCTACTTCTTACACATAGATCTACTTTAACCTTCATATTGTATCGGGTACAGCTGTTGCCATGCAATACTCAAATAAACAACGGTGCTATGTAACCCGTTTCTAGGCAACGGATCGGCAAACACGTCCCCACAGCAACAAATACGAACACAACAATAGAGTTACTGTTGGAGGCGGTGTTTTCTACACGGTCAGTGCAAAGTGGTTATAAGAACGACAGCTGGGCCAGCAGCATATACAAAAGACAGACCCGTCCTCTCGTCAGAGAGGGCGCTCCACAAAAACAAAACCGTAACTGTCAAACAGTAATAAATATCTGGTCATGAGCCCCAGATGGGGCTCGACACCAAGACTTACTGACTGATTGACCGTCAGTCGCAATGTGACTTGGACTTGGACTTGGACCCAGTTAGTTGTCGTCTGACAAAGAGTTACTTAAAAGTCAGCCTGTGAAGAGAAGACTAGGAAGTTTGTGTGAAATTGCCGCCAGCCTAGAAGTTTTTAATTGTTAGCTGAGAGTTGAGTTCTGCAAGGGAGGCTGTCAGAAACCATTGCCAAGGAACGGCTGATGAAGACACAGCAGGTTTGAATAAAGCTTAATGGGTGTTGTGGTGATTTGTAAAGTGTGGAGATTAGCAATAACGCTGTAATTTCTTGTAGTTCTGAGTGGTGTGCATAAGTGGAAAACAAATCTACTTACCAATCCTTACTCCACTTATAGTCGCACAAAAATCTTGACAATGTAATAGAAGCGATATCTCCATTTCATCAAATGGTCCTCTTAAGTCTGTTCTACTGAACAAATTGTGCAGTTAGTATTAATACTTCTACCACTGCGTGATTTTAGTCCGCAAGCGAACAATACCTACCGAGCGACCGCCGCTTGTCAGCAAAGTCAGCGCCAACTTTAGCGGATAGAGGGTTATTAATACTTCTACATTGATATATTTTATATTTAGAAAACTGAGGAATTAAGTAGATAGCCTGAAAGGAACATTTCACATAAAATCAGAGCGTCGCGAAATATGTGATATTTGGGATGAGTTTCCGTTAAGGCACCAAGCACTAATACATTTATGCTAATTGACAGCTGGATACCGACGATGTTATACGATATAATTTGGCAATACCTACAACTATGCGGAGGTGTATATTATTCACCTATCTGCTATTAGTCTAAATATGTCTGTGTTCACGTTTGTTTGCAACCGACTACGATAAACTGTTCAGACTGACAGATATCGGAACAAATGAGTAAACAAAGGGACATATTATCGTGGTTTGGCTTTGTGGTTTAAAAACCTATCCCACGGGATACAAAGGAGGTTATTAAAGAATACAATAAAGGTTCTAAATCATATCCTCCAAAAACTGCGCTTTTAATTTTGTGTATGGAGAGGAAATCTTATACAATAGCATGGTATAAGATAAACTACGTGCTATGCGTGTAAAAATTAAAGGTAAATGGATAGATAATCTCAGTCCATTTAAAATAGATTAATATCCGAATTTTAAACAATATACAAGGCCCCTTTTACTGAAACGTGATGACAAAATACTGACACTGGACTTACTGACATGAAGCATTTCGCAGTTCTGAGTTATATTTACTGATATAATACTCAAATGTCAGGAATTGGAAGTTAAAAGGGGACAGACACGTTCACATATTGCTTGCCACAAAGTACTCCGTTCGTCCTTCTTCATGTGGAGCACTCATGGAGCTAAGCCCTTCTCGAGAAGCTACAGCTTCTGTGGTCTAGTGGTCACATCCAGAGGCCCGGGTTCGATTCCCGGTGCTACCAGATTTTCTGAGAAGTAGGGGGTATGGAACGGAATTCACTCAGCCTCGTGAGGATAAATGAGGAGGAATTTAAAGGAAATAGAGGCTCCGGTCTTGAGAACCGAAATTAATGGCCGTAGGGATTCGTTGCGCTGACCACGCGACATACTATATCCGCTAAATTAGGCACTAATTTCGCCTTTAAGCGACGGTCGCTTGGTCGGTATAGTTCGCTTGCGGACTCAAGCCACGGAGTTTTTCTTTTGTGGCTAAGAATTATCTGCAGGTGAGTACGTCTGTAGACATATCAACAGAATTACACGTACATAGGTCCTGTGACTTCCATGTGTTCACGAAGGAAGCAAAAATAATTTAATTTGGGATAGCTGACAACGATCTCCAATAAATCAATGTGACGACTTCCCGAATTTCTAAGGTAAACCAGCCTCTGCTCCAAGAAACTAAGGACATCACCCCACTGTCTCGGTTGCGAAAGCCGCACAGTAAAACCACAATTCAAACATACCGGTGAGCTGGTGAGGTATTCTTCTAGTACAGATTCGCCAACTTTAATATTCAATCTTCCCATTTTTACGTGAAAGGAAATTTTCATCACTGAATATGTCATAGTTTATGAACTAGGACAGATTCTGGAGAGTAACAGCATCAGAGAAGATCATATGTTAGTCTCCCGGTTAATGCTCATCACGCGGAAGTTGAACATCCAGTACTCAGTGCATCAAGAACCAACTTACACATGGCTCAGTGCTGCCCTCACATTGAGGCCTCATCTCCGGATATTACAGCAACAATACAACATCCACACACACACACACACACACACAAAGCATGTCCATCATTTGAAAATAGAATGCGTCACACACCTGCATGAAGTTGCCAGCCATCCGTACAGTAGCTGTGTAGCGGAGAGAGATGGAATGACACAGGATTTGCAGTGTCGGTCCGAGGGGTCATGTGTCCATATTTGTAGGCGATTGTTGTTTAGTGGACGTGTTCAACATTGTGCATATAGTAATACAACGGACGCTGTATTTCATTTAAAATGAAGTGTGTCCGCCAGTCTGTCTGTCCGTCTATTATGCTCCTCATTAACAGTTCTGTTCTACCCATCATAACCTGTATGAACAGCCACGCGCATGTGCACATATCTATATATTATTATAGCAACTGCTCATATTATAACGTCTGACGAACTAGTACCGGAAAATAAACATGAGATTTGAAAAGTGGAATGTCAGAAAGTCCCTATTGGGCCATGTTCGTTAAAATTCATTGCAGGAAAGTAAGAAAAGTATAAATTATATTTAAGCCCGTTAGAATACCTCCACTTTAGCCATGCGAGTCGTAGAAGGCGACGAAAATGGAACCCAGTGCCTGGGGTTATAACTGGACCACTCTGTCCCTGTGGGACATAAATTCAGTGACCTGGTCCCCCATGTTGAGTGTAGGAAGCAAGGCTAACGACCTTGTTCCGTAAAAAAAAAATACTTTTGAGAATTCCATGGACGTGTAAGCCGGATGGAGTAATTCACGAGAACTTGGTAAACTAAATAAGGAATTTAAAATAGGCAGACCCAGACCTAGGGCACTTAAAATTATTGGACCAACTAAAAATGAGTGGATAATGTTTTTAAACCTCTGGGAAAGGGAGGAGGGTGAATAGATAAATTTGGCAGAAGCTTCTAGCGAAAGCTATGGCTCAAAATGGGCTGTTTTGGCGATGATGATGATGATGATGATAAATTATATTTATTGGATGATGGGAAAAGAGTGACGCTGAACCGGGAGATGAGTGAAAATTTTTCTGTGGCAATGAGAATTCCAATAACCCTTTACAGGTACCTCTCATTGTATACAAGAGAAATAAAACAGCAATTAAGAGGGTAGGGACTGCTACTGATAGGGCATTTTGTATACCATTAAAGACGTCACTGGTGTGATACCATTATTATGATGACTATGCACTCCACAGCTGAGGATAAAGTAATTATACAAAATACAGATTTTATGAGGAACTAGGGCTTGCCAATTCACAAATCCCCATAGGGTTACATGAAAGTTTTGTTAGCAGATTTCGATAAAATAGAACAAGACAACATATTCTCAAACAGAGAGTTTGGAACGAAAGTTTAGATCAAATCAGAATGATAATAGGGTGTGTAGTAAACTTTTCCAGGTCAATATTCTGAAATAATAACATGCATAACAATACTAGGGCTTCGTCTGATCGGAAAACCATCGACATGAATGCTCAAGTCTTGATACATACAAAATGGTATTCAGTACACGTGAGTCCAGTCTTTACTTACCACTTACTCATTATACGTCATAAAGTAAACTACTGTGGCGTTGAAGTGCTGAAGGGCTTAACGTTTTCAGTACCCCGAATATGAGAACGCGAATTTCGGAATTCTTTGTAACTGCATGTGCACCTCGCTAGCGTCTGAAGGTTTGCGAGAATTTTATTCATATTCGGCCGGTCGACTGTTGGCTCAGACTGCGCCACCTGCTCACGCTGGTTCCTCGCTCGCGGATTTTTCTACCCTGAAGTTGGAGGCGATACTTTCCTCCTAAACTTCGGTTCAGACAGGATCTACAAGGCGCCACATCCCAGAAGACGCCCTTCTTCATAGTTACGGCCGTGAAAACATCAAATTTTACATCCCACAATTTTGTTCGATAAACAGGGTATTCGGTTTTCTGTTAGGTGTGTAAGGGTCGTATCTTAAAGGGAAACAGTGTAGTGGGGGAATCTCTAACCTATATCTCTGTGCAAGAGTCGTTAGTATTATTCATGGATATTTCCATTTATGTGCGTCTTCCGTAAGCAAACCCGTTTTATTCACTCAGACTGTATCCAGTATAAATGTGTTAACAGCGAATAAAGCGAGATTCAAGTAAAACGTATGGGAATTGAAGTAGCTAAGGGAAGCATTTCAATATACAAATATACAATGGAGTTTACTATCAGTACAAAAAACGGATGGAAAACAATTTTTAAGGGAATGATCACCAATAGAATCCAGTATCAGATGCTGCGCCACAGGAGAGACGCAATACGACATTTCTGATATATATTGTCGGAAGGCAAAACGCCTTACAGTTAGCGTTAACTGTACTTCGGAGACTTTGGAAGGTGGGAGTGAAGGTTTATACAGTACATTGAAACTCTTCATTTCAAGGTTTTTGTAACAATTCCTTTCATTCCTGGTTATGTGTCTGATAAATTTATCTCGTAAATGAACAGAAAAAATCTTGGATGCCGTGCGACTAGTTTCCCTGTAACTTGGCACCAGAATATTTAAAATTATATTCAATTGTCGGAACAGGAACTTTGGACGACTTTTCTTGGAATTGTAAAAGCTTTAATATCTGGAAGTAATCTTAAAACTGCCGGTCACGGTAGCCGAGCGGTCTAAGGCATGCACTGTCTTCGCTCGCTCGGAAGCCGGGATCGTGGGTTCGAATCCCACTCAGGGCATGGATGTTTGTGTGCGTTTTTCTGTGTTTGTCTACAGGTAGAGGCCTTGCGACGAGCTGATCACCCGCCCAAGGAGTCCTACCGAATGTGTAAGATCTAGAAAAACCGAAGTGAACGGAGAAGTTCATGGAGGTAGGCCTAGGCCCACTGGGGCTGTAGTGCCAAGGGAAAAAAAATCTTAAAACTGACATTTAAATTTATCTCAGTACTTACCAGCGCCTTATAAGACAGGACAAAAATATTTCGGTGCCGCTGTTGAACTGAAAATTACGTAATTAACAGACTAGAGTCAAAATTCTCAGCAAGACTATTTTTCGATACTAATATTATAATTTCAAGTTTTGAATTTTAGTTGGATAGACAGTAATTTTTTATTGTTAGTGGAGTGGGACTAGGTCCCTTGTACTGCGGCCATTTCTGGCCTATTGTACCAGCCCCAGATGATAGGTGAGGGTGATTGTGGAGCAATTGGTGGAATGAAGATTGGCAGGGGAAACCGAAGTACTCGGAGAAAACCTGCTCCAGCGCCACTTTGTCTATCACAAATCCCACTTGACCAGAGCCGGGATCGAACCCGGGCCTCCGCGGTGGGAAGCCAGCGACTAACCGCTTGAGCTATGGCGCGGCCTGGATAGAAAATATGTCAGAAGTAAATTAATATTTGCGAAATGCTACAGTCGTTATACATGTAACATCAGTTGGAATAAATATTTAGTTGCTTTCAAGAAAACACTAACTCCTCAGACCTACATAATGATGATTACAATTTAGACAATTAATCTTTATTTATTTTCAGTCTGAATGATGTAGTTTTCATAATTGTTCACTGGCTGTATGGTAATTGTTATATTGTCATATTTCATCCACTTAAGTTACAGCTGGCTATTTATATGCCTATATGGAATCTAGATTCTATTACATGCCATATTTGCGTTTGAAACATCGGCTCTGCTTAGTAGTCTGCAGGATCTACCATATTTTGTGTCTTTATTTTGTGGGCTACCTCATAACGCTCTCAGTAGATAGACTATATCATGCATGATGTTAGGATGATCAATAAGTGATGATTGGAGAGAATTTGAACGGTAACGAACGTGACCTCACAGAGATATTGCCTCGGGAATTGCTTAAAAGGACTAAGGAAACACATGAAAACCTTCAGCCGGAGTAGCTGCTGTCCCGGCTGAAAATAGAACCGGGAAATTCCACAGTACGAGTATACAGCATTGCTGTCATGCCGCCCGCTCTGTTACTTTCTGTCTTAGGTTGAAATTTGTCTACGTTTTCGTGACAAACGCAGTTTTTCTTCATCAAGCAAAAGCAACATAGCTCGACTGGAGCTAAGAAATACTGGTGGCTAGGCATATACGGTATTCCACTATTGGCAGTGGTTCCAATTGGCCCACTGCTCTCTTAGTACAGGGTTATAATGTTAAAATGGTCGGTTTGAATCCTGAATATCAGTACTGGATTAATATTTTGCCAGCAGAAATACATTGTTTATTTAGAAACTAAGGACATGTGAACGAACAAGGTTATAAAGATATATAAGAAATGAATGAAAATAATTACAGTAAACTTCATTGCTCTTAACAGTTTAGTGAATTTAAAAGTTGGGATAATATTTTTTTTTTCCCTTGGCACTACAGCCCCGGTGGGCCTAGGCCTCCATGAACTTCTCCGTTCACTTCGGTTTTTCTAGATCTTACACATTCGGTAGGACTCCTTGGGCGGGTGATCAGCTCGTCGCAAAGCCTCTATGTGTACAGAAATGCAGAAAAACGCGCACACACAAATTAACATCCATGCCCTGAGTGGGATTCGAACCCACGATCCCGGTTTCCAAGCGAGCGAAGACAGTGCATGCCTTAGACCGCTCGGCTACCATGACCGGCTGGGATAATATTACAATAGTGAAATTTGTGTCATTTGCGTTCGAGTAAGATATTAAATAAATCAGAGAAAGCTATTAAAATATATTGAATATAAAAGTACAGTTCACACATAAGAAATATGCAGAAGGTAAAAGAAAAACATTGGCGAATTAAGATATCGAACTAAGTACCGGTATTCTAAATTATCCAAGTTAAACGTTTAATCTTACTCATTTCGATTTTAATAAAGTTTTCTCTGTACGGCAGACGTATTCGTACCCGTACATTTTAATTGCTAAGTGTTTAATAAGTTGAAGAGCAATCTGTACTCACAGAACACTTCATAACAAGCAGTGTAAGTTATCTTCAACTTAGACAAATATAGGTAGAGGGCGACAGAGTGTAAAGCAGATATCACATCGCTGGTTACGTCAGAACTCCATGCACGACACTGGAACGAGTACGCCTGACGAAGCGTCATCACTTTCCGCTTACCTGTTTTGCGTGAAGTGTACATTACAGGCGAGTAGCGCACACGACGAAGGCACAGCTATGCATTCCAGGGACGGTTTTGTGAAGTGCCAATGGAAAGAAAATTGTCTTATTAAAAACACACACAGTGGCCGCACGAAATGTCTTCGCTCGTTCTAAGACAGGGATCATGTGTTCGAATCCCGTTCGAAGTTCACATCTTTCTCTGTTTGTGTTCGTCTGTGTAGGTATCGGCCATGCGATGGGCTGATCCCTCGTCTCAAGAGTTCTACCGACTGTCTCTAGGAATAGTAGTTTCCGATTAATTCTGAACCGGAACAGGCCAGAGGGCAGTCAGAGTACAGCACTTCCTAGCATCTTGCATCACGACACGTAACAAGTTGGTGTCCCCACAGGACGTCCACTCAGGGTAGAGTACTTCCGGGATCTCGTATCACGACACTCGAAAATTGTTTCTGATTGCTGTTGATGTGACACGACATGAATTGGATTAACATTTCCGATGTCGTGACGGTCGCTGTTGTGCTAGACGGCTAGGGCGTGCAAGAAAGGTCGCGTAACAAATCACTGACCGCCTGGAGGGCAGTTGGCAACATCACGAGGTGTGTGAAACACGACTCCACTTAGTTTCGCTGCATGGAAAATTATAACGTTCCAACCCGCTTTTGAGAAAGGACATTACCAGCAACTTCAACTAAAACAGCGGTGACTTACAATAAAGAGTAGAACGTAACGTTTGAGGTTTTCACAGCGGTGCGTACACATTCTGACTATGGCCTTCTGACAGTGTGTCAGTCTTGTATGGGATAAGCAACTCAGAATATGGAGACAGAATGCTCATCCGAAACACAACCACCTGCAAATAGTACATTGTGTCACAACCCTGAAGACCAGAGGCGGTGTAGCTCTGTCGGTACAACAACGAAACACGGGCTGGCCGGCCGGGGTTCTATTCCCAGAAGGGGTAAGAGATTTGTCTCTTCTCCACACTGTCCAGCCTGGCTCCGAATTCCAACCAGTCTCCTATCCAATGGGTACCGGCGGCTTTGTCCGGGGTTAAAGTGGCCGGGGCGTGAAGCTGATCACTCACCTCCATTTAGCGTCGAGGTCAAGAATGGTGCAGCTGTACATCCATTCCCCATACGTCTTGATGGTGTTGTGTTTGATTAATTAAGCACAAGGGCAACTTTACCTTTCACCTCACCCCGAAGACTAAAATCTGAAGTTTATCGACATGGAATAATTTCTTGGCGAGTCTCAGTCTCTATTCGGAACAGAGAGACGTCACTTCATACAGTGATATTAATACTGCTGTAGAACAAGTTTTGTCCAAATTACTTAATCGTTTGTGATTGTACATGATTTGCTGAACACGCGAACACTTAATTCTAGATCGGACTTGTTCTTTCTGACGTGTTATGAATGTTATCAACATTGTGAAAGTACCAACATTTTGAAATACTGACTTCTATGTGGTCAACGTCCCACCGATAGTGTCTCCACCTTAGTGTGGTGGTGGGGTCTGAGTGCTCCTGAGACCCTGAGAGCTATGCCGGCGGTAGCAGAGCTGGGAATTCATGATTTCTTACGTTGTAGTAAAGCCATCATTAGTTCAGGAACGATATACCGTATAGGATGCCGTTTATTTCTTCTCTTCTCTCATATTATTCATCAGTTTCATCATGTTATTGGTAGGGTAGCATAGCTACTGGTAGGGTCCCCCATGCCGGACAGGTTAAGGGGTAGGAGCTAGACGAAGAGGGACACCCTGGTCCTTCAAGTTTGGGGTTTGGACGTTAGGCTAACAACCTCAAACAGTAGAAAGTAAATTGTTCAGAAGCCAGAAAATCAGTCTCGGGTGGATGTATTGGATGGATATCGACATCAGCGAAGGAGCTGATGTGGTTGGAGGATGTACACGAGGATCTCCGTAAAATGAAAGTGAGAGGTTGGGGAGGAAAGATGAAGAACAGAGAAGAAAGGAGGCAGATGGTTCAGGAGGACAAAGCTCACCCTGAGCTGTAGCACCGAAGGGAAGGAGTGAATGGGGCCAGGGATTCCTTTCTACATGTCAAACCTGTATAATAATAATAATAATAATAATAATAATAATAATAATAATAATAATAAATATTTTCTAGGCCGTCACGCTTATATGATTAAAAGGAGGGATTTAAGACGTAACATTATTGTGACCTTCGTAGTGAAATTACGTAAACAAGAAACACGAGTAGAACTGCAGATCTATATCTTCTTTCTCACAAACCAATATACTCGTACATGTCGTCTGGTTACTTTCTGTTTTATCTTTCTCTTGTGTTGCATCATATTTCCACTTGGCTTACTAGCTCTTAACAAATGGCCTTGCCGTAGCTCAGGCGGTTAGTCGGTGGCTTCTCACCGCGGCGGACCAGGTGCGAACCCGGGTCAGGTCATGTGTGATTCGTGTGAACATATGTGTAAAAAAGATATATTAATGCAACAGGATGCTTAAATACGATAGATACATATTAAGTAATCAGTATCAGAAGGCCAACAAGGGGTAGTCTTATATTTTGGAGAGGCTTGCTACCGTTCTTTAATCTTTTAATCTACTAACTTAAAATATAAACATTACAATAAACAACTCTATATAATTTTGTCTGTTGTTTCGCATGGAAGTGATGCTTTGTCTCTCACATTAAGGGAAGAACCCAGAGTGAGGGGGTGACTGAGAGCAGGGTACCGAAGAGAATATTTGAAAGACATAGGGGTGAAGTAACAACAGGCTACAGAAAAATGTATAATCAGAAGCTTAATAATTTGTACTCATCGCCCAATGTTATTTGAATAATCAATAAGGGAGGGGGTTAGGTTATAACCTACCGACCTACACAATGTCTTAACACAGAAGATCACACTAAGAATCTCCGTTACCATGGGAGCCTCATATCTCAAACTCTTCGGGGAACCTGCTAGTTAATGGTCTTATTCAAGGCAGATGTTTTGTACCTAACGGGCTCTTCCGGATTGTTATTATCTATCTACCAAACTATACGGCATCCTATTTCAAAGGACCGTGACCGCAATACTAATTCATGTTTATGTTCCTTCGCAAAATATAGCGTCATTAATTATTTGCAAATAAAAACAAAAATGGAAAGCTGTATTCCGGTTTGGGGTGGACCGATATGGGTAGCGTCAAGCGATCTTTGTGATTTTTCACGGTTCATTCGTCTTGATGTTCATTAATTGCAAATAAAACCGCATTGCTTCAAAGCTGGTCACATTATAGATATACAACCAATACTAAGAACAATTTCGAGTTTTATTTCCTTAAATATTCGCGATGCGTTAAATTTATTAAATGAAGGGGTTCTTTGTGGACAGAGTTCCTGGATACAGATCCAGAGGTTCCGGGTTCGATTCCCGGCACTACCAGATTTTCTGAGAAGTAGTGGGTCTGGAATGGGGTCCGCTCAGCCTCGTGAGGATAATTTAGGAGCTATTTCAACTTCGCCGACAAGCGGCGGTAGAAAACCGAAATTAATGGCCGTGAGGATTTGTTGCGCTGACCACGCTACACCCTCTATCCGCAAAAGTTGGCACTAACTTCGCCGACAAGCGGCGGTCGCTCGGTCGGTACAGGTCGCTTGCCGATTACAGGCCATGGAGTTTTTTGTTTTGTTTTTGTATATTAAGAAATGAAAATATACATTATTTTCTGCAGTTGTAGATGTGCTTTCTAACTTTAGTTATTAATTTCATTGACGTTAAGCAGTCAGTTATTTCATAACACGTGGACTGTTCACACTTCTGAACGAATTGCGTTGTTATTGCGGTATATTATGCCATATAATCTAAATCAAATTATTAACTTTATTGGCGTTAAACAGTCAATTATTTCATAACACGCGGACTACTTAATTTTCGAAACTGGTTGTTTTACATTTGTATGCCGATAAATAACACTGTATTTAACTTTATGTGTAAAGCGACGGAAATAAAAATCAATTAGTTATACTGAGACTTTGTATACCGAGGAATCACTGAAGTGGAAAGCAGGATGCTTTAACGACGTGCTGGCCAGTATCGCCTGCAGAGGTCTCTCTTCGCATCAGCATGCTGGCTGGCTGGCTGGCAGTGATGGTGAATGTGAGAGTAAGTTCATACAATCCGCTCCAATTAACATGCTTGTCCTGGTGGTGGGTTTAATAGGCGGTTCAATTCATGTTTTACCACCACCGCACAGTTCTCTCCCTCTCTGTCTCATCACCCTCCATTATCGGCCTATATCGCCGCTGCAGCGAACAAACTGCATGTTACTGCAACACACCCCGTGGCAACACATATATGATGAACTGAGAGAGACGAATTTTTGTGGGGGCTGATTATTCGTGTCTCGCTCGAGTTCATATACGGGAAGTGACGTATGCATTTCCATGCGCACACACGTGTTTTCGTTCTATAATAGACTTCCCTACAACGGAAAGTTCAATCCAATTTATTCAAACATTATTGGTTCATAACGTTAGCCATGGCGACCTGCAACATTCAACAGAGAAGTATGTAACCACACTTTTGGTCCTGTAACGGAGAGACACAGAATTGCTGATTGATCGAACGTAGCCTGATGAAATGTCCGTATGTATCTTCCTGCTGAATAAGGACAACTTCAGCTCGTTACCTCCTCTACTGAGCAATATTCAGATTGGAATATGGAGCTGTATATCTGGCAGTGGGCATTGAAAAGTAAGCAATGATATTAATGGGAATTGCGAAAGGTAGGAAAGATTTGTATAGAATTTTGAAAGAACTTGTTACTCATTGTTCAGTCCATAACCGGTAAGCCCGACCTATCAGCTTTCCAGAATTCAAAATATCAGACATTATACATATGGGCCCTATACATACTGTGGCGTGCCGCCTGAAAACCAGAATACCTGAGCGGGCGTCCATTCTTAGACAACGGCTGTTAAAACACGTTTCCGGGACAGCGCATACAGAGACGTCCAGTGCTAGACAACGGCTCAGTAGCTATGTTTCTCGTACAACAAGGAACAGTGAATACATCGTTGTCTAGACGGCAATTGTAAATACGCTAACGCGACAACGCGTAAATTGGCAGACGTTACCGCGGGAATGAAGGCCAGAGCTACTGCAGTTCCCGCTGCAACGAATACCCTTCAAGAGAGTGTCTTCTAGTTCGTCAGACTGTGGAAGATAAGACACCAAACGGAACACAGGACAGATGATCCCCGTGTGGAGGTGGGGTCGAATACCTCCACCGTGACCCTGCTAGTCGTAGGAGGCGACGAAAAGGGAAGTCTCAGATCTGAGACAGTAAAATATGGTCGCGAGTTCCAAGGGACTCAGACCCGAGAAAGTCTGCGCTGACAAGAGCCAGCAGTATATACAAAAGACAGGCCCGTCCTCTCATCAGAGAGGGCGCCCAAGAAAAACAAGACCGTATCTGTCAAACAGTAATAAATATCTGGTCATGAACCCAGGTTGGGGCTCGACAACAGGACTTACTGACTGACCGTCAGTTGCAATGTAACTTTGACTTTGGACAGATGAGATCAGAGAAGACCAGAGTAGTGGCGAACGGTGCAGGGCTGTTAAACCAGCTCAGCCAAAAACCAGGAGAAGAAAAGTGAGAGACTATGGACTGGTGAGGTCGCAACGTCTGGAAGATGTTAATTCGGAGTGACTGTAGTTGTGATTGTAAACGAGTTATCCAATAAACAGCTTCTTCTAATCCGGAATCCACAATTATTTGTCATGGAACACCGGACATGCGACAATACGTACATGTATAAGTATATATATATACACACACACACACACACACACACAAGTTTGTCATTCATATTTCATTCTTGTGGGATGTTTTGTGTGTCAAATGTTTGAAAGTAAAATGTTCAGGAAATTAATTGAACATACCAAGAACACTGTAAGCAACTCAGAATACTGAATACAGATTTCTGTTTTATGTGTTTGTGGCTTGTGGTATATCTTATGGCACTGTTATATACAGGCACAGCGTCGAATCCGGTTTGTGCTACAAGCATATGCGCAGCGTAAGCTTCGAGGGACTGAGAAACCCCCAAAACAAAGAATGTAATTCTCCCATGTTCTCCATTTACACAGACACATTTTGTTTGTTTGTGCCTGTGCATAAAATCGTTGCCTGGGAAAAGTGCCATGGACTTTATTTGGGACAATCACGCAATAATTCTGCTGTTCTATGGACCGTCTCAACTGTTCCACAACTCAAAATAACTCTGCATACCCGAGATTACGTATATTCGGATCTGTTTCGAAAGTAAAGTTACTATTTCTTGCATGCTTTAATGTTACAAAAGCCTCAGTGAGCCAGCCACCCAGATCCTACACGCCCGTTCTGCAGTAGACATTCTCACTCGCTGTGACGCCCTCCACGTCTCCATACCGTACATACATCGTCCAGTATGCTGAGGTTAGAGTTCTGACAATTACTTTGTAGATAGACAGTTTATGGATTAAGTCTTAACATTTCACTGTGTCCAGATTTTAATACTATTAAACATTGGAGGTAAAAAAGACAAAGCTATCCTTGTAACAGGCCATGGAGGCCCAAAGGGTTGTGAGACGTTGAGGATCCCACATTATCTAGAAAATCGGTTCACAAATGGCGGTAAAGTTGTAAGCCTTACTGGCAGGCTGCCCTTTACCCCCAAGGAAGATTCCTGGTACTCATTTCTGTTAGAGGCTGAGTCGACCCAGGTCCATAGTGCGGTTGGATAGATTAGGTCAATTGAAAAATCCACCACATCGGGACTCGAATCCGCGACCTTCCGGCTTGAAGCATAGTGCCTCAACAAACTATGTTACCGAGTACCCTAAACATAGGAGGACCGTGTCTAAATAGAATATTGTCACATATTAGGGCTTTGCGTGACTTATAAAACGGGTCTAGGATTTGATGTTCGAATTTATTGGCCCTTCATACAGTTTGTTGCAACATTTCACAACTCACTATCTTCAACTTGACACTCTCGACTTCCGACCACACTAAACTAATCCACTACTCCAATTGAACTGTCAGTTACTGTTGGCTTTTCGTTATATAACCTTGGATGGGCCACGCAGAAAACACATCCATTGCCTAGCAACGGATTTCGTCTATTGTTGCGTATTCGTTGCCGCGGGATGTGTTTACCGAGCCGTTGCCTAGCAATGGGTCTATGCATCACCACAAATTCTGTGTTCTTAGAGGCCCACATTCTAAAGCTCCATGCTATCGCTTGGATTGCAAATAGCGCATATTCCTCTAGGAATAATTCCAAATAATTAAGAGACGTTTCCTGGAACGAAGACAAAATTCTGATCAACCTCCACGTAATTCGACATCGAAATTATTAAAAGAAAATTATTACGTTGAGGAGGAAGGAACTAAAGACATTGGCTTCATGATGGAATTCTGAGCAGTTGCGGCTGCTCACGGATAAGTTTTCTTTTCTAACGAAATTTAACAAGAAATGGAAGTTTTGTACAGGGTTCAATCGACAAGTTTAATGGAGTATCCAACGTCAAATTTAAAGTGTCCTGACGAATGAAAGTCCCCCAGACCTTCGATGTTTGTGCTTCCTTTCACACAGACGGGACTCCCAGATCGCGGTTTCTTCTTCCATCGTTTCTCCCCAATTTACAAAGTCTCTGTGCTACCGAAACATTTGGGCGCATGATACAAAACATTACCAAAAGCTTTCTGAATTTTTTCGTAGGTATCGATAGCGCCCTCCCCCAGTCTGACACAAAAATTGATTGCATGACGTTGCTTGAGATTTTTTCCCTCCAGTTTTGTGACGCTGTAACAAAAGATACATCTACACCATCCACAACAGAACCACACGAATTCATGCTAGCAAGTTAAAACTTGATATGGAGGTAGAAGAGGGATATAGCTATGACCTCGTAACGGTCTCGGCACAGAAGTATTCTTACTTCTCGCACTACAAAATAAATCTCATTGCCTTGTTAGTACACCACGTAGGTGTTCAATCGAGTGCCAGAAAATATTTTATCTTCGATGATGTGATTATATAAAGACCCTCTCTCTAAATTTACTTCATTAACTCCGACAAAGCAACTGACTCAGATGTCAAGGTATTCCTGAATTGGCAGAAATTCCAAGGCGCAGAGGCTACAATGTTGTGCTCAATATTATTTTTTTCTTAGGGGGGTGAAAGAGCACTTGGTACTGCGGCCACTCCTGGCCTACTGTACCATCCCCAGATGATAGGTGATGGTGATTGTGAAACAATTTGGTGGAATGAAGATTGGCAGGGGAAACCGAAGTACTCGGAGAAAACGTGCACCAGCGCCACTTTGTCCACCACAAATCCCACATGAACTCACCTGGACAGTGCAACAACAGAAATTTGTTATTGAATTTCGTGTTGATTTGCGTATAAATTCGCGTTCCACTCACAGTTACGCCGTGGGCTAAAGGTACGACTAAATTACGCACTGTGCTTCTGCCATAGCTGCTTTAACTGGCATAATCAGTTCAACCTCAACAGCACACAGTACAATGATACAATTTACGGACTGTCATGTACCAAACGTAATGAAACTAGTCATGGTAATTAAAACTTAATAAACACGAAATTACAAGACTTTTCATTAAACTGTGGATCTCAAGATGCAAGTGGCTCATGTCAATGACAATGACTGTCTTTATCTCGCTTTGCTCTCTGAAGGAAAGGAGTAGGTTTATGACGATATCCTGTTGTCTGCGCACTTGTGTATGTGTGTGTGTGTATGTGTGTCCTCATTTCAATTGTTAAACTAACTGACATATGTTTATTCTATTTGATTGGCAACAAAATGGTGGACGCATTAGTTTGTGAAGTAGAAATGAGACTAGCTCCATTTGCTATAGGGCCGTGCTATCATGTACTCGTATAGCAACAAGTCTCCTAAACCTGTGTTAATGTTTTTCTTTTTTGTAGAAGGTAAAATAATATTATGGACGGCTGCAGGGAAAGAAATATATTGTGGCGCGCCAGAAAGCCGGAAGGGTTGTTGAGATCAGAGTTGATTCCTAGGCAACGACCAGCATTCCCGCCACAGCGCTACAATCGGAGCGCATCCATCGCTATACAGCGGCTAACAACGTGACAGTAAGTTTCCATGGCTACAGTGAATTGTTCGAAGCGTTGTATGACAACGGGAAAAACAAACTTTTGAGGAAGGTGTTTCATAAGCGGTCCGCAAAAGGCCTATTTAAGAGGGTTGAATGTAAAGAATACCTCCACCGTGACCCTGCGAGTCGTAGGAGGCGAGGAAAAAGGAAGTATCAAATTTGAGACAGTAATATATGATCTCGAGTACCAAGGGACTCTGACCCGAGAAAGACTGCGCTGGCAAGGACCAGCAAATTATACAAAAGACAGACCCGTCCTCTCGTCAGAGAGGGCGCCCACAAAAAAACACGACCGTAACTGTCAAACAGTAGTAAAGATCTGGTCGCAAGCCCCAGATGGGTGTTTTATGCCAAGACAGACTGTCAAGGCATGGCGTGAGATAGTGGACTGGATTCATTTGTCTTAGGATAGGGACCAGTAGCGGGGCCTTTCGAGTATGATGATGAATCGCCGGATTTCACAACAGACAGGATATTCCACGAGCAGCGGAGTGTCTCTCAGTTTCCGAAGAAGGGTCATGTGGTCTACTGCTATGCGTCACGATTTGAAGGATGGCCAGTAGGTAGAGCATGTATACGTAACACATTTCCCCCCACCCACCGCCGGGGACACCCTCATCATACATTGATTACATGTGCATTGCAGCGACAATAATGCCACAACACCACGCTCTCCACTACGCACTTCATTCCCCTATCTATAACATTTGCTATTGTATACAGAGTCCATGTACACATGATGTGATGACGTGTACGTTGCGGTTTTGCGGGTCGCCTAATGGGCAAGGCGCGGTAAACCACCGAGCTCCCCGCAATGTTATACAATTGCAACCACAGAATAGGCCTTGCCTTTGTTTGCTCCGGCTACTGCCCGTCTGTCTACCTGCCTGCCTTCCTTCTACCAGACAGATATACGATACACATCCGGCCACGGGCGCATTCTAGCGGCAATAATGTATGATAAATGCTGGATGAGATATAGGTTATGTAATATTCCACACAGTTACAGCACTAACAGCGCAGTAGTGCACTAATTATTATCGACGCCAGGAGGTTAAAATTCAGTCTACGTGCTCTTGTTTTGAATCTGAATGGGCTGGTTGGCCGCACACGAAAATCTAAAGTAAAAGATCATTGCCCTGAACAAAAAAATAGGGGGGGGGGCTTCGAACGAATATTCTTTCTCGCAATATCCGTGTAAAATCGGGCTGGCTTTTCATTCAAAATTGAAAATGAGCTAGAAACGTTGGCGCCAAAGAGTGAATCTTGAATGTCGCTCTTATTTATGATGTGGCATATGTACTCAAGGCAAGAACTGTAAAGCCAGCAGAGACAGCCGTTGCCAGGGAACGGCTCTGCAAATACGTCCGTTGCTAGCTAACAGATTCGTAACACGCAACAATGGAGTAACTGGGAAACGGTCCGTGCGATAGCTACGTGATGCAACAATAGAATGACTATTTGGAGTTATGTTTTCTCTGCGATCCCTGCCGAGGTGTTATAAGCAGGACAAAACTAGAGTTTAGTTAATTGTGAGACAGTCGCCGGTCGGTAAGGATGTCAACACGGATGCTGAGGATGCTACGGCGTTAGAAGCCGTTACCAGGCGACAACCGGTGAAGGCCCAACAGACTGAGAAGACCTAGTACATGCTATAGTGAACTGATGAGTGTGTGAATTAGCGTTAGCGCTATAGTTACTTGTAGTACTTTTACTTGTACATACGATTCATAACTGTTCAATAAATCCAATTACCAATTCAAACCCGTCTATAGTCACTCTATCACGTGACAATATGTTGGGGTTTGGTGCCTTTGGTCGACCCCTTTTCATAAGTAATTTCGCATTAGGTCACAGAGCTTGAGGTGTGACCTCAAAGTTCCCTACTTTTGTAAGATTTCACGACGGTGACTATGAAGAAAGCAGTCTTCTGGGATGTGGTGCCGTGTAGATGCTGTGTTAATTGCCGTTTCGGAGGAACAGTCTGTTAGCACCTGCTCACGCTGGTTCCTCGCTCGCGGATTTTCTTCTTTTTTCTTCCACCCTGAAGATGGAGGCGATACGTTCCTCCGAAACGTCGATTAACACAATATCTACACGGCGCCACATCCCAAAAGACTGTTTTCTTCTTCCCTACTTTTGTTTCCCACCGTTCTAGCGCCTTTCTATGGGTCATTCGGCTGATGGTTTTGGCGACCCAGTTAACTGCCCTTTTAAATGCTGGAACCCGGTTACTTGCCACAGTTTCTTTAACCTTCTTCTATGTTTCAGCAGACTCTCCGGACCAGGTGGATTCTTATTTAGGTCAGAGAGTGTAAGTCTGTTTGTCGATAGCCTATATTCCGAAGCTATAGAGACAATAAAATCGCGGGCCGCTTTATCGACTTCTTCCTCTCAATTAATTTGGATTCTAGGTGAAATTAATTCAGAGGCCAAGCTTTGGAACCGCTCCCAATCTGCGAGATTGTCAACTGAGCCCGAAAGATTCCTAGTTCTAACATGATCCAGCAAGTAGAAAACGAGTGGTAGGTTATCTGAGTCTATGTCAGAGACAATGATTTCCGACAGTTGGACGTTCTTGTGCACAACAATATCGAGCACGTCACCATTTCCCGTAGGAGAGTAATGAGTGGGTCATTGTGGTGCTGAAATTTCAAACTCATTTATACGCAGTAAATTTAGTAGTTTCACGCCTGAAGGTTCTTAAACTGCGCTATGTCAAAATGGATGTTTAGTATTCAGATCTCCTGTCAGTAGCAACTTTTGTCTAAAGCTTAAGATCTCCATTCCAGGCGTGACCTTGTCCTCTGACAAGTCGGTCAGTCAGTCGGTTGAATTGTTGCTGTGGATCCTCTAGCTACGAGTATATAGCCTCGTGGCGGACCCAGTAGAAAATACCGTTTCTAACAGTTCTTCTGTTGGAATTACTGGGTTTTTAGACTTTTTCAATCGTCCGGAATTCTAGAAAATAGAAAACACTACGTTTCGGAAACTGGATCTCTTTCCGTCTTCAGGTGAGAAAGGAAGACACTACACCTGAAGACGGAAACATATCCAGTTTGCGAAACGTCATATTTTCTATTTCCTAGAATTCCGGACGATGGACAAAGTTAAAAACCCAGTAATTCTGTGTGTTATCCACCATCGTGCGAACCTCTTATAATCTAATTCTTCTGTTATGTATTCGTTTCCATGGAAATGCGTTTATAGGCCGTTCCGTAGCAACGGCCATCCCGCCCGGATCCATTATTCTGGTTTTAGCTGTCATGTCACTATACATATATGCTGTATCGACGAGGAGCTTTGAGAGACTTAATTGCGAATGAAGAGACAGGATTACAGCGGAGGGAGCATTCGCATTATGGCTCTGGCTTATACAGGCTTAACGGCCGCAAATAAGCATATAGACAGTTGAAAGTGTGTGAAAATGCTGTATGAATCTTTCACCAATTTTCTGACTCAGTGTCTTGGAGCCAGCACAAGAGCCGCAGCAAATGCATTTAGAAGAGCTGGAAAGGCTTTAGTTCAATTGTAGTCCAGTTTATTGTTACAAAAAATTTTAATAAATTATTTAAATTGGACAATATTATTACCTGAAATCTGACAGTTAAATGGGATATTACAAATGACCAAATTTCATTAACGAGAGTAAATTAAATGCAGTATAAACATAAAAACCCCATGTTTAAACAAAATGTATTCCAATTAGTTTTATATAAACGTGACTGACATTTTAAATTTCGAATACGGAGTACAAAATAGGTTACGCTAATATACATTAATTATTCCTTTCTGTGTAAATTAGCTGGCTGAGATCATTTTTGCATCAATCACAGTGAAATACATCATCATCCTGTTGTGTGGATATTTTGCCTCGTTCCGCCTTGTTTGAGCGGTGTTTACTTCCAATAGGCCTATAACAAATTTAATATAAAAAGTGGAATAATGAAAACGCAGTCTATTCACAACATACGACCCATCTGAACACGACACCTTGGTTAAAACCAGCCTCACGCAGTGGTTTCTTTTATAGCGTATTTCTCTGTGTTCGGGTAGCAAAATTCTCGGACATCGGTCCGAAACGTGGGTAGCTAAAGCTCAAGTTTCGGACCGATGGAAAAGTTTTCATTCCTTTTGGAGGCAATACGAACCTTGTACACTTAAGGTAGGCCGCACACCGGCATGTGTCAAGACATGTAGCAGTCAAGACACGATGTCTGTGACATGACGCAAAGAATGGAACACAGATGAAACTAATGAGATTATGAAAACCGCCGCACACCGGTCTCAATAATGTTGCTGACGTCATGACTCAGACCGGTGTGTAGCGGTTTTCAATGTTTCATTAGTTTCAACTGTGTTCCTTTCTTTGCATCATGTCGCAGACATGTTACATGTCTTGACGCATGCCTGTGTGCGGCCTACCTAAGGGAACTGCGATAGTTATATGTAAGATGGCGTGACATGTACTACGCACACGACATACGACGAATTGAAAAAGCAACAAAATGAGTTAGAAAACCTGAAGGGAAGACACGACCAAGTTAATAGGTAGGATATTAAATAAATGCATCTTAAATAGGGTATGAAGATGTGGCGGGCACTTGTAAACATTGTAGTGAATTATACATGGCAAATGTCTTCACCATCTCAGCGACTACTACCGTCTCACGAATGGAATATACTCCATGGAGTTAGGAATTACACACTGGACTGGAAACTGCCAGATGTATAGAGCTGTTCTGAAGTGATTTAAAAAGGCAGTAAAGAAGAAAGTTCTGCATGATGTTTACAGTTATGGCTGAAGAAAGGGACGGCCTTGTCCATACAGTCCCTTCAATGAGTGTGAGTAAACACAAATCTCGAGGGCCGCGCCATAACTCAAGCGGTTAGTCGCTGGCTTCTCAACGCGGCGGCCCGGGTTCGATCCCGGGTCTGGTCAAGTGGGATTTGTGGTAGACAAAGTGACGCTGGGGCAGGTTTTCTCCGAGTTCTTCGGTTTCCCCTGCCAATCTTCATTCCACTAATTGCTCCACAATCACCCTCACCTATCATCTGGGGCTGGTAAATAGGCCAGAAGTGACCGCAGTACAAGGGACTTAGTCCCACCCCACTAGCAATAAAAAAACACACACACAAATCCCAACGTGTGTACCCTTAGTTCTCGTCCCGGCTAAGTGAAAGACAAAGGTTAAGCGGGGCAACTGACCATAAAGCATGGAAACTTCTCAGAGACTGGCGGGATGCGTGTTACTGAAGTGTGAGCAAGCAGTAGTGCACTTGACTTGAAATTATTTCAGTACTGGTGCACAACTGGTAATTTATTATTATTAAAATATCCACTGGTAAGTTTCACGCTTCATTTGCTTTCATGCGATCGAATATAAACAGGCGTAAATGTCGAATTAAAAATGTCCAAGAAGCTATTTAAGTGAACCATTTTCCCACACGGTATCCCAGTCTGCCATGGGACTCGAACCCGCCCCCAGTAATGTACGGTATTTACAGTGCCAAGCGATAAGTTTCTTCATTTTCACTTCACGTTTTTTGCGTCCGGAATATAACATTTCTAGCTACCAGGAAGTCAACAAACGTCAACGAATACCAACTATTACATGTCAAAGGAAAGTCATGGCCCTGGGGTTCGCTTCTTGCACATACGCACTTTTCCAGCATGGTTAAAAATGGCTATTTCTTGTCATGACATGAACTAGACAGAACTCGAATGGAAAGCTATGCGAACACATGTTAGTCAATTATTGATCAATCTGGTAACTGGAGTAAAAAAACCTTTTCATTGGAAGATCATGGTCATTGCACTTGCGACATGCTTCGTGACTGCTTAGGTTTCACTTCTGGTGCTGTCTTTTCGATCAGTAAGTAATCAGTAATTTGTATCACTGCACACGAATTTATCATATGCAATCTTCTTGAATTCATTATCTGAAAAAAGACTAATACGGTGCATTCTCAACTAACGTACTGGACACATCAACGGCACAAGGGTTTCTGTGATAAAAAGTAAAAAAGTAAAGCTATCCCTGTAAGAGGCCGTGGAGGCCCATAGGATGGTGAGACATCGAGGTTCCCACATTTTTTGTAGACAGTCGGCTCACAGATGACGGTAAGGTTTTCAGCATTATGCGCCGGCCGTCCTTTACACCAAGGAAGATTCCTGGTACTCTTTTCTGTTAGAAGCTGAGTCGATCCCAGGGCCATAATGTGGCTGGAAGGATTAGGTCAATTAAAAAATCCAGTGACCTAACACTTCCAAATTTTTTGGTATTGTCGTTATTATCTTTGTCATTTCTTAAGCATGTTTCATCAGGATTCATTCTATGTTTATAATTATCTGCTCACAATGTCAGTCTATAACGTAGTTCTTAAACGTTCAAATGTAACCCCACGAAACTTAAGATTCAGCAGCCCTTCCATGAAAATAATAAATCTGCTTCTTTGAACTTTCATTACTGGTAGTTTCAGACTTTTTTTTATAACAGCCAATCATATTTCCAACTAAATTGGGAAGAAAACAATATGTTACTTGTGCATGACTATTTTACCACAAAGTTGTCTATGGATTCACCAAAACAGTGTACTCTATTAAATATTTCAGAACTGTATATTGTGTTAGTCATGAATCTCTATTATCAGAAGCCGTTAAATTCTAGCTCGCTCCGAGCAACATACTAAAACTCCGAGAACAAAAACAATATTTCGGAAATTTATTGCTGAACAAAGAACATTTCAGATGTTAGCATCTACTTACCAGTTCCCTCCCAGATGCCTGAAAACTCCTGGAAACTGCGAACAACGAATCCTTGCGTCTGCGGCAGGCGCAACATTATTGTACTAAAACGGTTAATTAGGAAACAAACAGCACTAGCGTCGTTAATAGCGTACCACTGGATATTAGAATAATTTCGGTTATTAGTAGATATATGGGCTAGAGTCGCTGAGAGAGTACTCACGTAACACTTTGATTACATTCATTAAGCCAGGGTAATTACAGTCAGTCGTGATAATGGTGGTTTTACGCCTGTCTTCTCTGAGACACGAAGCTAAAGAGGCAAGTAAACCGGTTCAGTTTGTATGCACGGTATGCACGTCTGTATCTGCGTATGAGCGACCAACCAGCATGAGCATACTGAAGCACACAATCAGCGCTGTTCTGTAACTAAAGCTACTGGATAGAACTGTGCACTCTGTACATGCTTATGGACGTTCTGTATCTAGCGATCAGAATCCGTCAAATGGAGCAATTTGTTTTGAGGACTAAATTTAAATTGAAATGTTAGAGAGATATGGGGCGGGAGCTTCAAGATCAAGCAAGAACATGACGCCTGGTATTGATTACGGCACTCTTTAAATATACATCGAACAGAAAAAAAAAACAGAAATTATATTTTCTGGGATATTAAGCCATGTAGTCTGGTGAAAGTGACTCGATTTGAGTGCTGCTTGGTCCAGGCTGGTTTCTTGCTTGTCTTACTATTAAACCCTGAAGATGGAAGCGATATGTTCTTCCGAAACGCATGTTGACTTTCAAGAGACTGCACGTCATTGTGATAGAACTCTTCATAGTCAGCGCTGTGAGAAGCTCAAATCCATCAAAACATAGAAGAGGTTATTGGATAAAAATCAATGTTCGAAATTAAAAATTAATCCCAAAGTATCGTATGAGGATTTTCTGAAACATGTTATTAAGCAAGGACATACCACTTTACAAATACTGGAATCTTCTGAACACTATGTTGCACTTTCGGTTCAATAAAAATGTAGCCGCACAACTATTAGTTTCTTAAGAAGGGCTCAGCTCTATAGAGTTAATTACTTAGATACTGTGACATGTCAACGCATTGCCAGGCAACGGCTCGATAAACACGTCGCAATACGCACGCAATAATGGAACGTTGCTAGGCAACAGTATCCCTCGTTCGTCCAGCCTGTAGCCGGTCGCTGTACCGACTCTGCTATTGCGATTCTGTAATAAATTCTGCAGGTATCATAAATGACATTCTGGAAAAGGCGGTTGATTAATTTGTCATAGTTAAACATTCTGTTTACAGTACCAGGCATGATGACGTTAGAGTCTGCGTCACTAACAGACCCAGCCTCGTTCCCAGACCATGTGGAGTATATGATCTATAAGCCAGTTTCTTCTTACCAAGAAGGACTAATTTACTCGTATTAACATTACTATATTAATGTATATTGTATTGCAAATTGATCAGGACAAGGGCTCGTACGCCCCTGCAGTCGGTGCTACTATACTGGTGACGGTGTAATATGTATCCTGCATGTCCGGGTGGTTTGCCCAAGCCACTGAGTGGGATGGAAGGGAGACACAAATACCCCGGGCTAAGCACACTCAAGTACCCGTTGCTTCTATTTTACACGGTGCGAAAAACGATGTTTCTGATTGGTGTATACACGTACATACACATAGAAACGCACTTAAAAACAATTGCGTTACAACCATTTGTGTAATATAGGATAATGAGGGCCTTCATCACGAAACAAGAAATGTGTCCAAATAACGCCAAATCTATACCAAATTTAACTGGTCCTGGTGATGGTTAATTACACTTGTTGGTAACTTCTTTATTAAAACCGTCACAACACAACTATATTAAGGTCAGTGCCTAGTTTGGCTCTGCTACATGTTTCGGCTATTAAAAGCCATCATCAGGCAAATAAATGACCAACATATATACAACCACTGAACTTCAGTATTAATAAAATTGGATACAATAATATTAATTATATTAAAATACTTGGCGCAAAACTGCAATAAATTAGATTATATAAAACAAAAGTTATAGTATAAAACAAGAATAAAATCCTTCGATTGATGCTTTACATCGAGTCAGTCGTTGGATTTGTGATTTTGTTGCGTTCCCACGGACAAACTGGAGTATTCTATATTTGTGTATATATAATAAACTGTTATTGGAGGCTCGTGATGTAGATGTAGTAATATTAATGTTAATTATTTAGTCGGTGCCTCAGCTTACAAAGTATTGTCCGTTCTATAGGGAATGTAAGCCGGTCACGGTGGACGAGCGGTCTAAGGCATGCACTGTCTTCGCTCGCTCGGAAGCCGGGATCGTGGGTTCGAATCTCACTCAGGGCATGGATATTTGTGTGCGTTTTTCTGTTTGTCTACAGGTAGAGGCCTGCGACGAGCTGATCACCCGCCCAAGGAGTCCTACCGTATGTGTAACATTGAGAAAACCCGAAGTGAACGGAGTTCATGGAGGTAGGCCTAGGCCCGCTGGGGCTGTAGTGCCAAGGAAAAAAATAGGGAATGTAAACACATTTTATCGTTAAATCGGTTCCCGCAGCTGACACAGCATTCCTCTTGCACAGACCCGCCGCGGAAGCCGACACTAACACGGCCTTTCCTCTCCGCTGTAGTTTAATTTACTTCATAGAAAAGTCTCAAAGCGATTAGCCTCAGCTTCTAGATACATGCTGAACCTGCTCTATGGGAACAGAGGTAATTTCGTTCTTAATGCACTGTATGGGTTCTATCAAAGGGAGCGGGTTGTTCACATACATTTCTTCTTTCGTTGTGCCCTACAGATGAAAGTAGCAGTGATTGACATCGCATGATTCAAGGAACCATAGCTTTCGACTTATGACCCGTTCGCTGAGGGCTTCATAAAATGCATCCATACAAATTGTTCGCAGTTTGTGCCGTTGCATTATCTTATACAAAATTACTGTACGATTCTTATTCATCGGTCAGTTGATCGAATAAGGGCAATAGAACCAATCTCACACAATGTTCGGAATTCACTGTTTCACGAAAAAATAAAACGTGGGCCCAGCTATCCTGGCACAAATTGCCCATCAAATCTAAAATTTTAATGGTAATGGCACCTCATAAACGGCACGAGGATTTACTTTGCTCCAGAATCCGTTATACAGGTTGTCTATATAACAATTCACAGTCAACCATGGTTTTTCAGACTAAATCGTAAGTTCTGGGTCAGCAAGTCGACCGAAAACCTATTTCTGAAACCACTTATAGTACCGAATTCTTGCTTCACAATCCGGAAGCAAAAGGTTGTAGTAAGTTTGTAAGACAGTAACTTTAACAGCTTTGTAATAATGTGAGATGTAATTTTTTTCCAACTCACGATAAAGAGTCAAACGACATAATGACTTATTCGGGCTTTCTTCTAACCGAGTACCGCTGTCATTAGTTTTCCTTCGGTCATAGCGTCTCTTACAATATTTCTTTTTGTTTAGCATCGATCTCGTACAATGTAATTTTGTTACGTAATTGTAAATTGCTGCATTACACGGCGCTGTACTGTCAGGATACTTCCTACAAAACTTCTTAGTTTTTTTTTTTTAGTTTCTTGGGGTGGGGTGAGACTGAGTCCACTTGGTACGTCGGCTACTAACTGGCCTATTGTACCAGCCCCGGATGATAGATCATGATGAATGTGGAGCAATTAGTGAAACGAGAATTGGCAGGAGAAAGCGAGGTACTCGGGGAAAACCTGCCCCAGCTCCACTTTGTTCACCACAAATCCTACATGACTTGACCTCGGCTCGAAACCGGGCCGCCGCGGTGGGAAGCCGGCGAGTAACAGCCTGAGTTATGGCACGGTCTATGATAATTCTTTCGACATTGTCTCCATGAAGAACGCCTTACAAAGGTACCGTACGCAACTATATTTTTGAACATTAGTCCTGTCTTCTCGTCTGCTGACCAAAAACATAAAAATTAGAATATACAAATAACATCTAAAAGTCTGTGATGATGGTAAATTGTTACAATTAATATGTTGCTGGACATTATCCATCATCTTGTCTGTTCTTAAAAAACCGTCTAGTTTCTATTAAAAACACAACGTTTCGGGAACTGGAATCTGTCTCCGTCTTCAGGTAAAACCTACTCAGTTGGGTCCAATAGACAGAGCTAGCCCCTATCTCCGGACAACTATGCCAGTTTCAGAAGGGGTTCATAAAACAAGCACAACATAATCCATCTGTGAGAGCTAAGAATTATTGAAGCTATCATATTTGAGGCTTAGCACCAGAGAAATATCTAGAATGAAATCATACCGGGAGAGAAGCAATACTCCTTGTGGTACCAACATATGAAACAAATAGTTACCCAAACCAACTACACTTGACGTCGCTGTAGTCTCTTGATTTCTGCTGTGATGACAGGGGCCCAGATGGGAGAGATATCCACACTGGGTTGACTAATTGGATGGTCCAGCAGAATCAGCCCACATGTCTCTGCTGTGGTATCTGGTGGCATATTCATCCCGTACCAAGTGGTACGCGAAGTCGGGAGAACATGCCAGTTTTCAGTTTCTTCACTGCATGCAAGTTTTCATTTGTTTACTCTTGTTCAAAAATGCTCCACCACTTATGAATAGAAATTTAAAGAACATTACGTTAATTCATAGTAACCAGCCTCAAGTTTTTGTACGGCCTTCGATGTACTTTCTATTATACCCTAAGTGCGATTTCTTCGTCGCTGACCCATACCACCATCTAACAAGTTTTAATGTTTTGGAATATAGTAGATACCAGTAACAGAGTCGTAAATAAACCAATCAAATCAGTTTATGGGCTTACGGCGCTCTCTCAGAGGACTTGTAAACAGCCCAAAGGTAGAGATTTCTACTCCGTTTAATCCGCTCCCAACCACTATGCCAGATTATAATAGGCTTAATACGAGTATTAGTTGCCCCTTTTCCAATGTACGCTGTACCTACAGATAATGGAAGAAACAGTGCATGATATGTACAACGCAACACATAATTACCTAATCAGTTCATGTTGTACTTTGTCAGTGAATTGTCAGTTGTCTGTGAGTGCAGTAGTGGACTAAGCAGAAATTGAGGCCGCGCCATTGCTCAAGCGGTTAGTCGCTGGCTTCCCACCGCGGCGGCCGGGTTTGATCCCGGGTCTGGTCAAGTGGGATTTGTGGTGGACAAAGTGGTGCTGGGGCAGGTTTTCTCCGAGTACTTCGGTTTCCCCTGCCAATCTTCATTCCACCAATTGCTTCACAAATACCCTCACCTATCATCTGGGGCTGGTACAATACTTGTAGACCAGAAGTGGCCGCAGTACAAGGGACTTAGTCCCACCCCACTAGCATTAAAAAAAAAGTGGAAATGTGTCTCACATGCATAAGTTCATGTCCAGAGGCCCTCCTACTTTCTGCTGGGCCTATGCGTACAACTGAATGAGAAACAAAAAGTGTGTTAATGGTTTGGGATTCTGTTATTCTCTTCATTGTTCGTTCGCTCGGACCCAGAAAGAAAATGTTATGAATCCGCGAGTTTCGCCTGAGGCATGTGCATAGAGTAAATAAGCTACTCGTACTGCCTGGAGCTGCTGCGTCTGCTAGCGATTTTACAGTCACACCAACTCAGTCTGATACTGTGAAGCGTGCAAACTAAAACTTCCCTCCAAATTGCAATACCAGCCAGGTAACAGACAAATAGAACCAAGTTCAACAAAATCTGTGCACGAACTATATACACATAAAAAATAGACATACCAACAACAGAAGACTGTTGCAACTGTAATTCCCTGGAAAACTATATAGCGGCTCTAAATGAATTGGTTATCCAGCCCTATACTCTATGATCAGAGCGCTTTGACATGTCTGCTTTGTTTAGAAGAAGGTTCAATGTATTTACGTCTGCCGTGTCAGTGTACACGTTTTTTTTTCTGCTCGTGCTCATAAATGTTGATATTAAAATGAGATTATGAAACTCATATCATTTTCCTGTACGTCTAACGAAGTTTCTTGTCCTTAGGCATTATCGCAATGACACAGAGAATCAAAACACAAATAAATATGAACTCGAATTATATATGATGCAGGAAATAGTAAAAATTACATGCTGACACCAAGACTTACTGACTGACTGGCCTTAAGTCGCAATGTGACTTTGACTTTGACTTTGAGAGTGACCCACCACGTGTGGAGGCGGGGTCGAATACCTTCACCGTGACCCTGCGAGTCGTTGGAGGAGACGAAAAGGGAAGTCTCAAATCTGAGAAAGTAAAATACGGTCGCGAGTCCCAAAGGACTCGGACCCGAGAAAGACTGCGCTGGCAAGGACCAGCAGCATATACAAAAGACAGACCGGTCCTCTCGTCAGAGAGTGCACCCCACAGAAACAAGACCGTAACTGTCAAACGATAATAATTAATATCTGGTCATGAGCCCCAAATGGGGCTCGACACCAAGACTTACTGACTGACTGCCTGACCGTCAGTCTCGATGTGACTTTGGCTTGAAATTATATGAGTGAGGCAATTTCAATATTACAAAACGTCAGTAAAACTGGGACATAAATCGTATGTTTTTGTGACATATTAGTCCTTCATACTGACGGCAAAATTATATTTTAGAGCCAAGGCCCTAAGTCAAAATTATTTAAATAAAGACAAAAGAAGTTCCATTCCATATTATTACTCCTAAACGTATTCTCGTTTATGAACATTAAACACTCGGCTGTATTTCTTTCATCATCGCAAAACATTCAATGTAATGAACTGAATGATACCTTGCCAGAGAACCGCGAATTGACCAGGAAGTACTAGCTCCCAAATTATCATTCGCAAGTAACTCGGAAAAAGTGAGGGTATCATATTTCAATTCGGATCTTCAGTGAATTTCATATGGCGGTCATGACAACTAGTATAGTAGTTATATGACGAATACTAAACAGTGTAATGACAATATACTGCATATCATATGAATACACAGCTTTCATTCGTTTTCACAAAAATGTGCTTACTGAACGTTGGCTACTAAGCAACCGAGGTTGTACTGTTTACTGCGTTACCTCGAGAATGTGTTTACCGAAGGGCCGCGCAATAGCTCAGGCTTCCCACCGCGGCGGCCCGGGTTCGACCCCGGGTCTGGTCAAGTGGGATTTGTGGTGGACAAAGTGGTGTTGGGGCAGGTTTTCTCCGCGTACTTCGGTTTCCCCTGCCAATCTTCATTCCACAAATTGCTCCACAATCACCCTCATCTACCATCTGAGGATGGTACAATAGTCCAGAAGTAGCCGCAGTACAAGGGACTCAGTCCCACCCCACTAGCAATAAAAAAAATTGTTTACCGAAGCGTTGCCTAGCAACTGTTCATATCCCGTCACAATACTTACATCTCCAAAGTATGAAACATGTGGTTGTATTAATCTTGTGTGTTGTAGGTATACGGTGATTTGTACACGTATGTAGTTGTAGGTTATCTAAAACTACGTTAAAATCGCAGCAATAAGAGTGACACAAATTATATAAACAAAACCTTCCTCAATTATAATTAGCGTAACATTGCATTCTTGTTGAACCTACAGCGCGACATGAACCTTGGTCCCCTCTAATCACAGATATATCATAGATCCTTCAGGCGGTATTCCGGGTCTACTTAGATGGGCCATCGATCCATCGGAAGAGCTCTACTACAACCAAGAGAGACATCGAAACGTTCATGCCCCGAGTGGGATTCGAATCTGCGATCCCAGTGTTCTGTCCTGGCCGAAGAGTACACGACCGCCACTACTTACAGTAAAGGGAAACTTAAGGCTAAGTCTGTCCACAGAATTGCAGAGGGAACACGAAGAACCACATGCAAGTAGATACGTGCGTCTGTTTATTTGAACTGATATCCAGAAATTCTTTGCTACTGAAATGCACCTAGATTGCTTACTCAGACCTGCTGTCGTTTTGTAATTTCGAACGTTCATTATAATCATCCGGTTGAGCAAAGAGCAGAACCCTCATTCGCTTCTCACAATCCCTCGTACTTCTCCACCCCCTCCCTCACTTTTCGTCTCATTTAGTGCGGCTGGATTACTGGCGTCTAATGAGTTTACCCCCGCCCCCTTCTTATCAATTTTCTCCATGAAACGCCCTTCCCCAGTACAGGGAGGCGTTTTGCTTCTCCCATCCCGCCGATCGTTCATACAAATTTGCTTTCATAACCGCCTTAATTATAACTTAACAGCGTATTAACGCGCAAGAATTTTACAGACCAATTAATATGGCAAGATCCTCATGTTCGAGTTTCATAGCTTAAGAGGTTACAGTACTGGATATCCGTTATTAAAACTACGTCATTTGACGGGAACTCTTCGACCTTGAAGGTGGATGATATATTCCTCCGAAATGTCGAGCTCTCTCCAAACTCTTTTCTTTCCTTGGCACACAACCCCAGTGGGCCTAGGCCTACCTCCATGAACTTCGTTCACTTCGATTTTTCTAGATCTTACACATTCGGTAGGACTCCTTGGGCGGGTGATCAGCTCGTCGCAAGGACTCTACTTGTACACAAACACAGATAAACGCCCACACAAATTAAACATCCATGCCCTGAGTGGGATTCGAACCCACGATTCCAGTTTCCAAGCGAGCGAAGACAGTACATGCCTTAGACCGCTCGGCTACCGTGACCGGCCTCTCTCCAAACTACTGCATGATATTCCAACACAGGAGCTCATACTCTTGCTAGTCACCGCTGTCAGGAATTTAAATCCAATAAAGAAGCTTCAAAATTTGACTGGTTCAATAAAACATTTTGCTGAATGAATTTGTGGCTGTGGAAGTGTGTAAGATACAGAGGAGTACGGACCACAGCCAGATACAAGGATACATTAAATTAAAAAATATTGCTTATTAGCTTACTTACCTTATTTTGAAAGAATGAAAAAAAAAAAAGGCCTGTGTGAGAGCACTGCTGTATGTTTGTGTATCGCCCCTCTCCCCACTTCTGATAGCCTGAACCGATCTTTATGAAACTTGGTATGTACGTGTATATCATCCTACCTGAAGGCAACTCAACGGTATACTTCATAAATCCCTCCCATCAATAATACAAACACTGCAGTATCTCAAACAGTTGAGGTAATGAGCTTAGTATTAATTGAACATCTGAACCGATCGTCGTGAAACTTCGTATGTGTACGCAGTATAATGCCGCCTGAAACCATCTCAACGGCGTGCTTCATATACTCGTACCATCTGCAATACCAACACTGCAGCCTCTCAAACTTTAATATTACTTGAATGCCTGAACCAATCTTTATGAAACTTGGTATGTACATCATGCCAACTGAAGCAATCTCAACGTCGAACTTCATAAATCCCTCCCATCGGTAAAAGCAACAATGAAACCTCCCAAATCGTATTGTTTTATTGACTGCATAAAGCATAGTTTTTTTCCTACTGTCGTATCAAACACTCGAAGCGTAGTGAACGTAAAGAAGGCGATTAGTTCTTCGCAGGACTCCTTGTTAATCCGACGTATCTCTTTATGATGTAAACAAATACGAACTCGACGCACAAACTACTGGCCGTTGATATTTCCATCCAACCTTGTACCCTGGCATGTTTTCCATTCATGTGAGAACTCCTGACCCCGCGGAAATGGCTGTGGGGGAAAGCAGTCCAGGAGAAAGTGTATAAACTTAAAGGTAGGAATGCATTGTAAGTAGGCAAGACAGAGCTTAGGGGTCGGTGTGACTTCAATCACACTAAGTTCGCACCACTCCCCATACAAACTATTTATGGAACACGCTACGAACAGAAAATATAGCCCATATAAAAGCAACCACAGCACACACACCATCTACACACTAGATACCTACATTCACAGAAATCAAAAAGGTGCATATCCAATACTGCAAAACCAGCATTGCTACATATAACAACCACACACTCACATATACGTGTACACGCGGGCAAGACACACAGAAGAGAACATGATAATCTTCTGAACACACCAGCTGTAACTACCTACAGCTATGCTACACACACGTATATAGGAATAATACCAAAATTCGCATAAAAAGACGAATACACCACTCAAACTACCACCCAGTATATTCACGACTTGTATATATGTGCATGTTTTACGTATATTTACAAATTTACAAACTGTAAATTTTACATTTTACAACACCAATTAGGAAACTTTAACTTACCAAAAATGGATCAATTTTAAGCTGCATACTCAGCAAAAAGCACAATATATTCGAGATTCTTCATGTGTCGATATGAAGATTGCCAGCAAGACCGAAACATGTAGTGTTTTGAATCTGATACAATAAATAGATTGACCCATTGGTATAATCAGTGCAACCACTTATTATATAACGGCCAAAACATATGTTATGAGACGGTAGAAAAACCTTGACTGAAGTTCACATATGTTTACATACACTCCGAGATTACACGAGAGGGGGGTATATTTCAGTTGCCTCCTTGTGGGTTTTCTGTGACTGTGCCCAGCGAAGTGTAACTTGGAAATGAGAGCTAGCGGTGTTCTGTCTCGCCTTCACAACGGCTTCTATCAACTTCACATTTTATTATTGTCACGTGTTAGGTGTGTGACTATAGACAGGGTTTGGATTGGTAATCAGGTTTATTTGGCACTTTAGCACACGACTCGTGACCACATTTTACAAACCATTCTCGCACAAAGACTAGCGTTCTCGGTCAGGGTCTTCACCGTTTCCTGGCAACGGATATTAACACAGGAACTATAACAGTCTCACTGAATTACGTACTCAATATATCACAGGTAAAATCTTCTCGTCACATCCCGACTGCTAACTCTAATGAGTCGATTCTCAACTAACTCATTCAAGGTCAGTTACTTTACGACTGGCGGTTTACCGCTAGTCAGTTTGTCTTGGCGTCAGACCCCTTGAGGCCCACGACCAGATTTTTTCCGCGGGATTCATGACATTATATAGCCTCGGGGCGGACCTAACAGAAAAAACAGTTTCCTAGCAATCCCTCTACTGTTGATTTCGTATTTGTTGCTGAACATAAGCTACTACTTTAGAATCGAATAACAAGAAAATGTTAAGTTAATGCTTGACTTTGACTTCTTCACCAAGGAACCTGAAGAATCCATACATCTGGGCTGTGGGATACAAGTGGTCTCAGGCAGAGAAGTTGGGAGGAAATCAGGTTTTTGAGTAGTATGGCATAAACTAGAGCTCAGCCCCTAAGAGCAACAAAATTTTTCTGCCCTTATCATGTTAAGAACAACTCTGTTTTCCTTTCATCAGACTCCCACTCAGTACCAGGGGCTAAAATGTCTTAGGCCAGACATACACCCTCCTTCTTGCTTGTTTGCCTGCATACTCTTATGTCTGCCAGATTTCCTTCAAGATGAGCACTTGATGGTACACCACAATTATGTATAGGACTGTCCCCCCACAAATGCTCTACCTTAATATAAGATATAAAAACATGCAGGCAAAATGATGAGCATGGAGTCTCTCTCCCCAACCCATAAGTGTGAAACTGACTACTCACCTCCTGTGTAGTAGCAGTTAAAATGCTTCTAGTTTTACCATCAAAATACTTACACATCTTCATAGCCTGGTATTTGGGAACAGGGAGATACTGCTTCATCTCACTGCCACAGGGCTTAATTTTGTAGGGAATATGAACTGGTGTAGTACAATAAATATACTTTATGACCAAAGTGAATCATCGTGACTTGTCTTTTGGTGTGTTTCTCCATTACTACAACATTCCAGGCAGAGTCAAAATTTTACTAGGCAAATTGCCTATCTTAACCGATCCCATAATCGCAACAATCTACCCTGAAATATTAACCCATTAAATTACCCATCCCATGCCCAGACTGAGTCCTGCACAATTACAGAACTCATCATCGAAAAGAGTTACATGGATGTAAGTGACTGAAGTTAATGACCATCCTACTAATTGAAGGCATTTTCAATTTCATTTTATGTATTCTATTTCTGAGAGATGCTTCTTTTATAATTCTGTTTGAATAAGAAGGAAGTGAGGTAAATAGTCTTTGTGCCATTACTCCTTACTAGATGGGTATTTAATGCAAAGATTATTTAACATGTTCAAAAATGTGATTTGGGATAGCTTTTGAAGTTATCATGCTTATTTTAATACAATACACACCTGGTTTTATCTGGCGAAACAGAGAAAAATGGCCGAAAATCTCAGTAAGGTTAGTACACTATCCAGCCACAATTTGAACCGGGTACCTCTCAACTATGTAACCCACTCCATGCTATACACAAGAATATTCATCTAAAAAGACTTCCCTTTGGAGACTAGATTTATTTGGAGTTTGAGAAAATTTGTGAAAGAAATATGTACCAGTATATCTCAGCATTTATGGCTGTTTATCTGAATCTCTTCAATAAAAGAAATTATGAACTGCCATGTAACCACACTAACAGGAACGTTAGTTTAAATAAAAACCAGTCTGGAAAAGGTTGAATACATTCTACATGGGTAACCTGCTTGGCACATTTTAGAATTCCTAATCCCAAGCCCCCACCCAAACAAAATTGCTCTACTAGCTGTTGGCAGACAACACACTATATAGTACTTTCACCACACAAACAGCATTATTTCAGCACTAAAGTGGGTTACTGTTTTGTTAACAAATTGAAACAATGCATGGGGTACTCATGAAGTCATTATAGCTTTTAAGTATTAAGGCCACATGTTCTTCTAAAACATTAGGCTCTCTCCAAACTATAAAGCATTGCAAGTCAGAAGGCTATAACTACTTACATATAATCCTTTGTCAGATAATGTCACAACCACAAATACATTTCTAATTCCACCAGGAAATAGGGAGAGGTAACAAGGTAAAAAATAAATAATAAAACAAGTCAAAATTCTCAGTAACACATGATCTTTAAGACATAATATAATCCAGTTTTTGGACACCACACCTATTGTTACATAATAAAACTTCAAGATCATTTCTTGCTTTGCTTTCATATAGTCATGAATTCTAAATTATGAAAACATCACTGACGTCATGTTCCTTGGATATGTTTGGCAGACATGAGAAGTAAAAGCAAGAGTTGCCAATCCTGGGCACAAGTTTCAAAAGATAAGGAAACATTAAGAAGGAGACATACAAAGGTATAAGGAAAGGCACAAAATATTACACATATTTCTTTTAATTAAAGAAAGTATAACACCAAGATTCTAGAAATACTTAATTATTTTAAATCAGTTGGGGCCCTTTCCCCTTAGTTGCTGAACCTGACTGTGTAACTTACAATCCATTCATAATGTTTTTCTTTATGACATTACCATGAAATTTATCAAGTGGTCTAATGTATGTTGGAAATTTTCCACAAGTCTGAATGCCAAGTAAAATACTTAAGTAACTTGATTATTCAACGAAAAACATTATATTCTGATTACACTGAATTCAGTATTATCTTTCCAGCATAACATCCTTCCTGTATTTATTATGTCTGCATATCCAATTGTAACTCCTTCCTCTTTCCTCATTCCTTGTCCGTCAGCTGTTCTTATCCCTACAGGTTTTCTTTCCTGCCTGTATCTCAGCTTGATCCAGCATTTCCACCTGGCACACGAAGCAAGCAATTCAACCATGACTCTTGCTTGATGTCTTCCATTTGGCATAATATGATTCTATATGCTCCAAGTTTATGCCTGAAAGAGGGAAATAATAAGTAAAGGGAATAATATATTTTCTGAAATTATTATAATATCTAAACAGTTAATCCATCTCATTATTCCCAGTTCTCTGGATTAATATAATATATGATAATATTTTACCTTCACTGCCCTAGCTATTGAATAACAAAAATGATTATGCTTTAGTGACTGTTAAATACTGGCCTGTTGTAAAATTAATATTACAAAGAATTATAAAAGTGATGACAATGGACTATGAATGGCACAGATACAGAAGAACACAACTGTAGCCTCTTTTATGGTCAAAGGAGCTGAAGGAAACTATAGAAGCCATAAACATAACTAATCCAGAAACCCTGTTACATGCTTGAATCCATCTTAATCACTTACGTATTACATAAAATCTCTGCATTTTCCAATTTTTTAACTTCCAATAATGCCTAAATCACTCTATTTTGTGTTTGTAGTAGTACATTTCATCTTCCACTTATGACTGGGTTGTTCCAAAGGTCACTTCATAAGTCAAGTCCTTCTTTCGTCAAAAATAACTTCTTCCCATAAGTAATAACATATTTAGTGGTGACTGAGTACCTAAGCCATTCAATATGGCATATTTAGCTTATAATACTGAATGTAGTTTACTTTCTATACGGATATTAAAGAGTACACTGTACATCCACAAACAAATCAATAGAGAAAACTAAGTAACTCTGAATAAAGACGGGCATTTCTTATGCCATTCATATTTACAGATGTCTATATGTCTAGAACCAAGTATAAAGGACTTTTTACTGTGAGGTGCTACTGCGGAGGATGACACAATTAATGTCTCTTTTCTCCTATACTTGTACTGCAATTTCTAAAATCTATATTGAGTTTGTGGGATGGGTCATTTCATTATTTCCATTTTTTTTTTCTTTTCTAAGACAAATCTGGGCAAATAATGACTAGAACCTATTGTGATTTTAAATTATTTGTGTCGTTTCTGTTCCAGAGTTGTTCTCATGCAATCCCTTTCAACTCAGGTGGTGATCCAACGTAACAGGAGACATATCAAATATCCTACTGTGGCAGTGTAGTCCAGCCTCGAACCCAGAATACGCACTGGTATATACACATGATATACAGATATCCAGAAATGGCCAAATCCAGTTGATGTTGCAGTAATGGAAGCAGCTGTTCACAAGGATACTTTTCGGATTAGCTTATTCTTACCTTCTTGCAGCGAATTTCTTTTACAGACTTCAAGTGACGAACGGGGATGGGTGGTGTTAAAGCACAGTAATCTCGCCTGTGCATTATATGACACGTTTATCGGTTTATGGAATGCACTGACGAAACTTGTTTGACTAAATAGAATTCATATCCGACTATCAAAATTCACAGTCCGACTGTTATAAACATTTGAGGGTGCATGCGGGCCCAATCAGAAATTCTTACTTAACAGAGATCTCGGCAAGTTCCGCCTACAGAGTTTATTTAAATTGTGGTTCTCGATGATGATGGCAGTTCTTCTCCTGTGACTTCTTCAGTTCTTCTGCTATTTGTACTTGTAACTGGTTCTTCTTCTTCCACTAGCTCTACATCTCACATTTGTACTTCGATGACCTGTCCCACTAGCGCTTGTACTTTTAGTAAAGGTAAATCATGCGTGATAAGCTATCACAATTGTAAAAAAGTGAACGTTGCAGTGTGCTATTTCAAAAGTGCCATATTATTATTCACTGTGTGCCAGTGAACTTAATAAACTGATCACATGTCTATCAACTGAGAATGGAACTGTTAGAGCCTGCTTAAATTCATGCTGTCCTGATCTGTGCAATTCCCTGACCTAAATTGCATCCACTATGGTTCCATATGCAGTATTCCCCGAGTTAAATCCACTCTCTACCAAAAATATTAATTGCCTTTCTAACAAACGACCATGGACACAGATGGTTGGTCCACCAGTTGGTCAACCACACTATGTTAAGGCTTAATTATGCTTAATTTTCAGTAAGGTACAATAATGTGAACTTACATTTTTCTTTTGAGATCAACTCACAAGTAAATCTACATGTCCTGTGACTATGTTATATATACTAATATATTACCGATGTCAGTGAATTAAAAAAAGTGTCAATCTTTTCAAGAGGCCTGAAGTTGTTTAACAGCTGAAAGGAGACATTTTGAGCACCTACTGTGAAGGCAAATTCTTCTGAACAATTATATGCTTTAAGAAAAGCACGTTCATGTTTACAATGTGCATTATATTAGCTGATAATCCAGGCTCTGTTTTCTCAGGAGCTGATGATTCTTTGAGCAAGACTCCATATCTTTTAACTAAGCGCATCTTAATTATCACAACAGCAGCCTAAAATTAGTTCATGATGAAAACTGAATTCTATCACACTTTTGGAACTTCATCACAAGAGCCAACAGCCAGACAGGGCAAACAAGATAAATTATCTAAGTTACAATTTCAGAACTGGTACTAGAACTACGCAGGTTATTATCTGCACCGATATAAAATGGCTGTATTAAAAAAGGAAGGAACTCATTCTCACCTGCTGACTTAGCAACCCCCAAGGAACTGAAGCTTTTAGTGGCTTCATCTCTGGTGATACCTCCAGATACATAACTCTTCTGTCCAGTCAGAAGTGTCACCAGTGCTGTCTCCGGATGTTTCTCATGTAATCCTGTCTTCTGGCTAAAATAATGGCAGCATTCTACCACTTGGAAAAACAGCCTGAAATACAAAATTCCTTTCGTGTATACATAGTATTCTACAACTATTTAATTCCTAGGTCATTCAGTGACAGCAATATTTGATGTGTTTACCCATCTTATTAAGCGGAAGAATAGATTCCAAGTGGATCATACTTCCAAACAGCAGAATACTTCATTAACATAGCTGAGGGTGATCAGTTGCATAGTCACACAGAAACAGTGAGGTGGTACTCTAATTGTGTGCTCATTGCTAATTATTCAATTGGTCACTTCAATGTATGAGTGCAAAGTGCAACTTATTTCAGATGATGGGCTGCATGCAACCAATTACACCAGTGGGAGAGCAGCCTTATGAAACACTGACTGTCTCACTGCCTCTGAAGTAATAGCTGGGTAGCAACAATAGAATTATCACATTCCATTTTAATTTACACATGAAACAGCTTGCAAAATCCTAGTCAGACAATTCCATGAGATTCAAAGTTATCTTAAGGTAGTGAATATTAAGATTAGCCTTCTGGGATGTGATACTGTGTAGTTTGGTACAAAGGTTCCAACATTTTGGAAGGACCTACTGCCTCCATCTTCAGGAAAGAAGCGTGAAGACGGAGGCAGCAGATTTTTCTGTAATGGTACCTTTGTACCAAGCTACATGGCATCACATTCCAGGTCACAATCTTTATAACAGTACTAGTATTTTTCTAACTACAAAACTAAATCAAAATTTCTAAGTTGTATAAACGTTTTTAACGTATTTTACATTTTACACAAGAACCATATTCAATCAAATCTTCCACTTTAAATATATATAACTGAAATAAAATCAGCTCACCACGCCTCTTTATCTTTCTTCTTGGGGTACTTGATGAGAGGTATAGGAAGTCGCTCATGTGAACGTTGGGCTCGCAGAAAACGGTTACCTCTCTGGAACTGCGATTCAAGCCAACGGATGGTCTCACGCGCCCTTCCAATCTCTCTTTTCAGTTCATCCAGTGCTGAAACAACTGAGTGTTCCATAACATATTAACACATTGTCCCAGTCATTCTAGTTTGTGATATGTAGAAGATATAAATATTTAAAAGTGAAATATACCTGTACAAAATACTGAAAAGTGATAAAGACCAAAGTGGAATAAGTGCGGTTAGAACCAATGCTAATATAGGGATGACCAACACTGCCACCTAAGGCACATTTCAGTTTTCATATTCCACTACATGAAATGTCTTCATACGCGAAGTACCTTTTCAATTGGAAGAGCGTTTGGGAACTTATCAATATAAGAGGCAATTAAACTTTTATACTTAGAGCCAAAAGGTATAGTACTGAAAATATACACATTCATGACACAATAATTGAAATATCAATGTAGTTCCATTAATGGTCATGGATAATGAAAACATTTTGATATACATCCTTGTTCTTTTAAACAAAATACAATAAAACATATGGTTATATGGCCTAACAAATTCCTGAACTGTCACACATGCAAACCATGTTTCAATCATTTTTCACATTTTTCACAAAGCTCAAAGATGTTACAGAATTACTGGGTTTTTGGACTTTTTCCATTGTCTGGAATTCTAGGATATAGAAAACATGACATTTCGGAAACTGGATCTGTTTCAATCTTCAGGTGAGATCTTTCTAAGGGGGCCAACTGAGTACATGTCTTCCTTCTTCACCTGAAGACGGAAACAGATCTAGCTTCCAAAACGTCATGTTTTCTATTTCCTAGAATTCCGGACAATGGAAAAAGTCCAAAAACCCAGTTATTCTGTGTGTTATCCACCATCGTTAAAGCCCTTTAGATTCTACTCAAAGATGTTACGTCTGATTCATCATATTACACTTTCCTTCTTGACTATCCACTGTTACAATTTTGTATAATGCTCTAATCCGATCTGGCTTGCGTATACTACTGCTGCCTACACCTCCATTACACTGACTGATTTGTAAACTTGAAAGAATTTTAAGAAAATCTGCAGCCTTAATGTTATATCAAACTTCTTAATAGCACTTGTGATAACAGAGATGACGTATTAGTTAGAATGAATCTTTTAACACTACAGTCTAGGTGGCAATTCCTTGATGCTTTATTTCTCATTGGTGTCTTCAGGAAACAAACTTAGTTGCTCATCCATTTTTGATACCCTTAGTTTAAGTGTATCTACTAATGCATCAGAGGCTTTTCAACTTCTGGAGTTTGCTTGCCATTATGCAAAGGTCAGTTACTCAACTAGATGTGTTTCTGTGGCAAATGCTGTCTTCAGATATACTCATATTTTTAAAAGTGTGCTCTTCTTTAATAGATATTGTTAAAACAGTAACAAAAAAAAAACAATCTCCATGGCCTGTAGTCTTCATGCGAACTATCCGACTGAGCGACCGCCGCTTGTCGGCAAAGTTAGTGACAACTTCAGCGGCCAGAGGTGTCGCATGGTCAGCGCAACGGATCCCCACAGCTATTAATCTCGGTTTTCTACACTGGACCTATTACTTCCTTGAAATAGCTCCTCAGTTATCCTCACAAGGCTGAGTGGAGCCCATTTCAGACCCAGTACTTTTCAGAAAACCTGATAACGCCGGGAATCGAACCCGGGACCTCTGGATCTATTGCTAGGAACTCTGACCACTAGACCACAGAGGCAGTCACAAAATAATATTTAAGGTTCTTTGTTCAGGCTCCTAGTGTTACTTAATTAGTTTTCAGTATTGTGTTCTTTGTGTATTCTCTCTTCTTCATCATCCATTTGTCGTTTGTTGAAAGCTTCTACATTAACGTTTTTTTCTTCAGTGCTTGTCTGCAACTGTCTTTTAGCTGTTGTACAGCACTTCAGTATATGAAATGAGCTGAATTATTATTGGTGTTATGGATCAAGAATTTGGAGATAAACAGGATGCAGCTGCCTCAGTGTTACATTGACATTCAATTATACGCTTCAACACATGTTAATAGATTCTGGCACACAAAGAGCATGGCAGGCAGAGAATGTCCTACTGAGTTCCCTTACAAAAAAATTCCAAAGATTAAAACATGTACGTACCAACTGATGGAATAAGGATGATGAATTTCCGAGCTCCAACCAACTGCTTCACTAAATGCATGTGATGAATGAGAGCATCACTGTCCACAGCCAGGTAAGGGGAAAAGGTGGCACATCGATGTCGAACCCGAGACTCCAAATCACGTACTTCAGCACGGAGCCACAGCTGACCCATATTATGCATCAACTGGCCTCGGCGAGAGGATGAGGTCGGGTTTGAAGCAGAAGCCAAATGATCGTTGGTTCCAGCATCATTAACATCTGCCACCTGCTACAAGAGTGATCAACCGTTACTACCCCTTCATAAATTTTCAGTGTTATGAAGACATGACAGAAACTTCTTAAAGTACATCACTGATCGCCCTGTAATGTGAATGAACAGTGAAATGAATGTGAAAGACCAGTACAGATATGTAAGATTTGAGGTTTTCAAGGCGGTGACTTTGAAGAAAGCAGTCTTCTGGGACGCGGCGCCGTGTAGATAGTGTTAACAGACGTTTCGGAGGAACGTATCGCCTCCATCTTCAGGGTAGAAGACAAGAAGAAATCCGCGAGCGAACCAGCGTGAGCAGGTGCAACAGACTGAGTCCAATCGAGCAAACCCAGCTGTATAATAGTAGTACATACAGTCCTTAATAAAACATTTAGGACTTACATGCAGTTACAGAATTATGATCATGCATATTTTCGTACATTTTCGTCAGGCGAAATTGTGTGCCATGTCGTCATGTGTCTTTGACAGATTAGAGTGTGCTGTGAGTGAAATACGGCTGAAAAATTAATATAGATGATCATGTTCATAATGTGTATATATTAACAGTCTTCAAGTGCATACAATCACATTACCACTTCTACACTACATGTTTCGGCAGTATGCTGCCATCTTCAGGTGTATCGATCCGTCAACCATTTCACTGCTTGCCTTTATATGTCCATTTACAAATAACATTAAATTTGTATACGTCCTTATATAATAATAAAGTTTATATATTTAAAACTTGTTAAAACCTATTACCTCATGCGTCATATTTTAAATTCGTGTGTGTTATTGATCATTCACATGGGAGTCGTTCTTCTTATATTTCTAATGTTGTGTGTATCTTATGATGTGTTCTACTCTTGTGGCTGCATGCGTTGTATCGTTGGATGTGTCCTGAAGATGACAGCATACTGCCGAAACATGTAGCGTAGAAGTAGTAAATGAGACTGTATGCACTTGAAGACTGTTAATACACGTACATACACATTATGCATATGAATCAGTGCAACAGGACGCTAAAATACAACACAGATGATCATATCAACGCCAAAACNACGTCCTTATATAATAATAAAGTTTATATATTTAAAACTTGTTAAAACCTATTACCTCATGCGTCATATTTTAAATTCGTGTGTGTTATTGATCATTCACATGGGAGTCGTTCTTCTTATATTTCTAATGTTGTGTGTATCTTATGATGTGTTCTACTCTTGTGGCTGCATGCGTTGTATCGTTGGATGTGTCCTGAAGATGACAGCATACTGCCGAAACATGTAGTGTAGAAGTAGTAAATGAGACTGTATGCACTTGAAGACTGTTAATACACGTACATACACATTATGCATATGAATCAGTGCAACAGGACGCTAAAATACAACACAGATGATCATATCAACGCCAAAACCATCATCCATTTGAAACCAAACTTCACCGAACCACTAGTTCAGGAAAAGAAAACTACTACTGGGAACTTCTGGACATTTTGATATTGAAACACAAGTTGATTTTCGTACAGCATGTTCGGTTACACATGAGCTATGGACTCTGAAATTGTGCAGTAGCTTTGCCGTAGGAACAAAAGTTTGGGGGTAAGCGAAGCTCAAATGTATCGAGTGCTGTGACTAAGTTAACGTCGTGTGTTCAATTCCATTTCAGTAACACTGGCCTGTTTATAATTAGGCCTGTCACTTTCGCGCATCTCAGAGCTGATGTCCTCCCGAACAACTCGTAACACAGAAACCCAATTCAAATTTTTGTTACAACTGAATTAGAGACCAACGCAAATCAATGTCGTTGTTTATAATTCAGTAATTAAATGAAGAGTGCCGTCTTCTGGGATGTGGCGCCGTGTAGATCTTGTGTGAACCGACGTTTCGAAAGAAAGTTTCGCCTCCATATTCAGGGTAGAAAAATCCGCGAGCGAGTAACCAGCGTAAGCAGGTGGCTGCAGGCTACAGTCTACACGGCGCCACATCCCAGAAGACATTTATTTATTACATTTATTATTTGTTTATTAATCTAATTATGCATCTTGGTATGTTAAATTCGTTATAGCCGGTCACGGTAGCCGAGCGGTCTAAGGCATGCACTGTCTTCGCTCGCTCGGAAGCCGGGATCGTGGGTTCGACTCCCACTCAGGGCATGGATGTTTGTGTGCGTTTTTCTGTGTTTGTGTACAGGCAGAGGCCTTGCGACGAGCTGATCACTCGCCCAAGGAGTCCTACCTGTGTAAGATCTAGGAAAACCGAAGTGAACGGAGTTCATGGTGGTAAGCCTAGGACCACTGGGGCTGTAGTGCCAAGGGGAAAAAAATATTCTTTATAAGGTCTGTTTCTGTACGCGATTTATTTTGACCATAATTTCCTAAATACGGAAATCTTCCAAGGCCGCTATTATGAAACAGACTTGGACTGGGGGCAGGGTTCATTCAGACGTGTTACCATCAGCTCCTTCCACATGAGATCTTTCTTGAACGACTTAAAGTTTGTCTTTACCAGCCAGGCTTTAAACCCAAGCACATTCACTAACGACGTATGATTGGGGGGGGGGGCTGCATTTCATGGCGGCTAGGTCCTTCAGTGAGACGGCACACATCCATCATCGTTAGCAGCAATCAACAGAGACCACAACAGTTTCAGTTAGAACATCATACGTTATCAGCGAATCAGAACGGCTATCAGGGGTCCAGGTTTTGTTTGAATACGATGCCTGGTAGCGGAGGAACACCTCAGCAATTCATTGTAGTAAGTGAAGTGGGATTTATGGTGGACAAAGTGGCGTTGGGGAGGGATTTCTCCGAGTACCTCGGTTTCCCCTGCCAGTCTTCATTCCACCAAATGTCCATCATCATAATCACCCGGGGCAGGATACAATAGGCCAATCAGTGGCCAATGTGCCGAGTGGACCCAGTTGGACTCCACCCCCCTTCCCCCACTAAGCGAATTAAAAGAAAAAAAAGGCTGTCACTACAAATTGACACCACCTCACCAAGGAGTGTGAGGTGTTGGTATCTTGCATCCTAGTGTTGAACAGAGAAGGGAGATACATATGAGAACCCACAAACATACATGACTAGGGATCAAGTTAAAAACGAACTCTCTTCACACGAAATGTACGGGCGCTGGCACCAAACTAGGCGAAATTAACATTTAATTAAAAACAGGAACACAAGTAGAGGGAAAGTAACAGTTTTTGTTAATGTTAATTTTTACTACGTAAAACACTGCGAAGTTTGTATTTAGCACATGATGGTAACACCTATTAGATCACCGTATGCACACAAGTGAAATTTGTTATGTTAGGGGCAGATCATAAATATATATCTAGACATCCAATAAAATATTTTTTACAATACCAACTATAAATATGTAAACCGTGGACAGAAAAGCAGAATACTCGTACCTTCAGATGTCTCGATTTTCTTTTGTTTCGGTACTGTTCTCATTCTTCCTTTTCCATACTTTTTATTCCATTTCCCTACTTCAGCCTTATGGACTAGATCAGAAGGGAGCCACTCTCCCGCCTGGCCACTCTATACTGGATGGAAAATTGCCAGGGTAGGTCAAAAAAACTCAAATAAAAGAAGAAAAAAGCATGAAAAAGAAGGGTCGTCTATATTCATAAAGGGGTGGGTTGCAGAATGTTGGCAGCGGTGAAATAAAATCTAGTGTTTTCTCCTTCTTTCTCCCCCTTTACTGTTATGCATTTTCTTTTTATATAGCTTCTAAACTGCTGCTATTAACTTGTGCTATTCAAGTGGAATTAATCTTGCCTCTTCTTTCTGCACCACCCTCACCCTCCACTTCATGTTTCCTACTTACATACCCCAGGCACAGCTAAACTGATAGCCAATTTTAGCCCCTTCAACCTGAATAACAGGGCAAATATAATCTTTAGAAATCGATATGTTTTCTTTCTTTTCCATTGGGACTGCTGAATTATCTTTACCCATATAAAGAAAACTTGAAGATGCACAGAATTTTATCAGCGGCAGTACACATAACTACCTACCTAACTACAGCGAGCAGGGTCCTTCTCGAGAGGGTAATATTTGACAATTCCCCGCCTTTTTTAGAGACCGAATATTAAATACAGTGTTGACAAGAAAATTTTATCAGTCACTGTTCTCAGCTAGATGAATCCAGTCCGCAACCTCTCATCTTATTTCTTCCAAGATTCGTGTTAATATCATTATACCATCTACGCTTACGTCATCCAAGTGTAGGTTGCTTTCAGGTTTCCCAATGACAATTTTGTATGCATTTTTCTCTCTCTATCTCTCTCTCTCTCATGCGCACTACATGACCTGACCATTTCACTGTCCTTGATTTGATCAAGGAATGTCTGGCAAATAATGCAGATTATGATACAATTTTTGTCCTGTTATTCCCTCGCTCTCAGAAACATAATCTCGAGCCCGGTTCTCAGACTCTCGCAATCTATGTTCTTCTCTCAATGCGAGGGGCCAATAGTACACACATTCACTCTCGAGCCCCGTTCTCAGAATCTCTCAACTTATGTTCTTCCCTCAATGCGAGGGGCCAATAGTACACACATTCACTCTCGAGCCCCGTTCTCAGAATCTCTCAACTTATGTTCTTCCCTCAATGCGAGGGGCCAATAGTACACACATTCACTCTCGAGCCCCGTTCTCAGAATCTCTCAACTTATGTTCTTCCCTCAATGCGAGGGGCCAATAGTACACACATTCACTCTCGAGCCCCGTTCTCAGAATCTCTCAACTTATGTTCTTCCCTCAATGCGAGGGGCCAATAGTACACACATTCACTCTCGAGCCCCGTTCTCAGAATCTCTCAACTTATGTTCTTCCCTCAATGCGAGGGGCCAATAGTACACACATTCACTCTCGAGCCCCGTTCTCAGAATCTCTCAATTTATGTTCTTCCCTCAATGCGAGGGGCCAATAGTACACACATTCACTCTCGAGCCCCGTTCTCAGACTCTCTCAACTTATGTTCTTCCCTCAATGCGAGGGGCCAATAGTACACACATTCACAGATATCTATTTTATTTATGTGTGCTCCGCGGCGAAGTTATTCTGTCGTACCGTAGCAGACAATTCAAGCCTTAACGGTTACAAGACAGGATTCTCAATTGTTGTGTATTATGGGACCGAAGGAACGAATTACTAAACATTTTCGGCAGCAGGAGTGTTAAACACACGCTTATATATACTACTGCATTTTACATTCGTTAGTTTGCGTCTGAGAATACAAAACTCGCTACACACTTTGTCACAGCACGTACTGTTTCACCATAAGCGAACCAAGCAACTTGTTGCTAGCGCAGACTCCAAGTGTACTGCCTTTCCTTCTTTTATTTCTAGAATAGTGGTTCTCAGCCTTTGTCAGACCGCGGTCCAGTAAATTCTTTTTCTGTAATACGAGGGCCCGGTACTGGGCTGCGATTTGGCGGTTGAAAAACACTATTCTTGAATAGTGTGCGAGAGGCGAGGCACACTGAGTTTCTAGAAATAGTGAGAAGAGGGTAAGTCTGGCATGCCAGACGGCGATGTGCGCGCACAAGCGTGGAAATGACTAAACTCTCCCCGCATTAAGTCCGCGCAACAATATTAAACCAAATTTTCGACAACTGTACCGTAGGAGAAACCATATACCACGGCATTCAGTGATTATTTTTGCCTATCAAGTCATTTTTACAATTAATAATTTGATAAATTAATAACACTAATATACGCCATTTGTTTTGTGAACACTGGTACGTCGTCATTGGTTAATGACGTGCACCGTTACGACAGTATTGCAAAAGTTTCTAGTTTCAGTTTTGAAGACACTTCTTGTATTCACACATTGGATGGGAACTGAGTCCCACATACAGTAGATGTTTTTTCCCATAAGTTTGCGTACACAATGTAAGGCGTACCCTGGTTCATAGAATGGATGGACTTTAATAAAATATTAAATTTGGAATTGGTCGTGAATGAACATACGACTTTGTTCATGTGCATGTCACAATAAAATAAGTAAAGTAAAGAGCTGGGATTCTATTAAGTGTTTTACATAGGTGTAATTACAAAGCAGGTCGTTTGTCTGAGGCGTTTGAAGTTACGTGGCTCTTAGAGGAGAGGGTGTATCTAGATACCTATGTTTTTTAAGTTGTTAGTACGTCCGTTGTTCAAACGATCAAAAAATGGAAAAATGGCAATTAAAAGTACACAAACAATGTCGGTACAGTAGAGTAAAAATTGTAAAAAATTCAGTAGTCTGTCCTAACTTGTGTTCAACAAGTCTTGTTTGTGTTGTACATACTTAGCCTGAACGCCCGTTTGGTTGCCTGCCTGCAATAATCAGACAATATAAACATAACACACCTACGTATCTCTGTAAGTGGGACAGAAAATGTTTCTAATAAACATCAGCAGAGAACACCGACCCCAAAACACATCATTTTTAATCAAGAAACATAAAGATTACATTGATGTTGGTGTTTGTTAACACGGAAAATGTAAATTGTAGACACGTTATGACATGGTACAGGTAGTGCTGTGAGCATGAGAGGTGAGCATTACTACACACCTAATATCGGGGAGACCGCCCACAGTAATAATTTCAACCCTTTCCCCTGCTGTATGTGGACGTCATATGGGGATTTTACCAACCGGATAACAACCTATTAGCCGAGCCCCTACCTAGCACGCTAACCCTTTCCACCAACCCTCACGGTCCCCTGCCACATACCAAACGTGATGGTCGGATTATATTGCATGCAAGTATTAAACCATAATAATAACCGACGTCGAAAATATACGAACAATTTCCATCTCATTTCCATGTAAATGAGATTGGCATTTCTCCCTGCATCATCCTCGGCCACAGAAGCGGAATCCTTCCACAGCTTTACTTTTATGTGGTTCCCAGTGTAATCAAGTATCTACTTGGTAGCAAAACTGTTTAATCCAGCACATCATCTTAAAATACCCATATGTTATTAACACTATTACTTGATCAATCAGTTCTATCAAAGGTCATTCATTTTAGGGGCAATTCGCACTTCATCTCTTCTGGCCCAAGAGTAACTCAGTAATCCCTAAGAAGAAAATAAAAATGCCAATGGCAAGAAGTTCCTGTAGCCTTGAAGGAAGGACAAGGATCTCATAACATAAATAAAATCTTATATTACTAGTCAAACAAACTCCGTGATTTTAGTCTGCCAGCGAACTATACCAACCGAGCGACGGCCGCTTGTCGGTGAAGTTTAGTGCCAACTTTTGCGGATAGATGGTGTCGCGTGGTCAACGCAACGAAACCCAACGGCCGTTAATTTCGGTTTTCTAGACCGGATATATTACTAGTATAAATAATAATAATAATAATAATAATAACGATACGATAAAAATCGTGCTCCATTGGTATGACTGGAAATTTAGTGTTCAGTTGGGAAATTCTTCAACGAAACCGTTTCCACTGTAGAAGGTAGGCCTATACTGCATCGAATGATAGGAGGATGTAATCATGTGTATGGAACTCATAGGGATTTAAAGTAGATGAGGATGGTGGCATACTTGGAATTACTATCCTAGTATTCGCCTGGACTAAGGAAAGCCATGAACAATCTCAGTACAGAATGTAACAAGGCCAAGATTCGAACTGGAAACCTTCAAAATACGAGAATAGCGCGTCAGTGATACACCAGTCTGTTCGGTTACACTCCATACTTTCACACCGTTAAAATAACGCACATGTAAAAATATCCATCTATGTACCTGCTCACAGTGAAGACAATGAGTGAAATATAGTTACACTTCATGAAAAAATCGTGTTGAAGCATTCTGGATGGTATGAGTTCGATTCCGTAATATTCATTTAAATAAATTGCTATTGTACCAACTCCATGGATCAGAGTCCTTGGGAACCTCATAATTGCTCAACTAGTCATGAAATTCCCAGAAATTTATGGAATCCAATGGTTCATTATCATGTTCAAACAATAACGAGCCACTAGTACTGTGACAGTGCAGCCCGGCCTCGAACCCAGGATACGCACTGGTATATACACATGATTATAAAGGCGTGTCCACATTACTTGTGCTCGTGCTCGTCTGGCTTTTACTTGTGCTCGTAAATCTTCGTCCACACTACTTCAGTTGCTCGCCAGGCTTCGGCGCGTGAGGATCCGTATATTTACTCGTAGTGTGTATAGGCTGTAGTCGTATTTTAATTTATTGGCTATAGTTTTTAAATTAAAAATTTAAAATTTGCTTCTCTCGTGACTTGTCATATCGTCCACATTACTCGCGAGCATAGCGAGTCGCACAAGTACGCGAACGAGCACGAGTAATGTGGACGCGCCTTAAGATACCCTGGTATGGCCAAATCTGGTTGATGTAGCAGTGGAAGCAGGTGTTCAGGATGAACTGCTTGTCTCGGCAGGTGTAGGAGAGAAGTGCAATTAAGGATATTTTTCGGATTACCTTGTTGTGAATTTCTTTTAAGGACTTCAAGACACGCAAGCGGATGAACGGTGTTTAAGCGCGATAATCTCGCCTGTGTATTATACGATACGTTTATGGAATGCACCGACGAAACTTGTTTGACTAAACACAATTCATATCCGATTATCAAAATTGACAGCCCATCTGTTATAAGCATTTGGGAATGCGCGCGAACGCAATCAGAAATTCTTACTTAAACTGAGATTTCGGCAAGCCCCACTTAGAGAGTTCATTTAAATCGGGGTTCTCGGTGACGAGGGAAGTTCTTCTCAAGCGACGATTTCTTCAGTTCTTCTGCGATTTGCACTTGTGACTGGTACTTCTACTAGTTCTACGTATCGCAGGTGTACTTCGATGACCTGTACCACTAGCGCTTGTACTTCTAGTAAAGTTAATCATGTGTGATAAGCTAAGTAGTTATAAAAAAAGTGAACGTTGCAGTGTGCTATTTACAAAAAGTGTCGTATCATTATTCATCCAGTGCCAGTGAACTTACTACATCAATTGGGAATCGAACTGTTAGAGACCGATTCAATTCACGCTGTCCTGATCTGTGTAATCCCTTGACCTACTCTGCGCCCACTAAGGTTCAACACGCAATATTCCCTGATATAAATCCTTGCTCACCGAAGCCATTAATTACCCTACTGGGAAACGACCGCTGATGCAAAGGGTTGGCGCTTGAGTTTGTCGGCTACAGTAATTTTCCGGAGCCAGATTAATCCAATCTATACCCGCATCCTACTTCTTCAAGATCCATTTCGGTAGTATCCTCCCATTTACGCCTAGATCTTCCCAGTGACCTTTCTGATTTCCCGACCAAGACTTTCTATGAAGTTCGTTTCCTCCATGCGCACAGCATGCCCCACCAATCATATCCTCCACGATTTAATCATCTTAATATTTGGTTATGAATACAAACTGTGATATACAGTAAAACTTGGTTATAGCAACATCGGTTTCTGCGACACCTTGTCTATTGCGTCAAATATTCAATGGTACGAACTAATTCCTCATAAAGCAACTGTTTTTATACCTTGCTTAGTACGACATGCACAAATGCATCAACCTCGTATGTAACGTCATTTTCATTCCTGAATTTCTCTGTGATGGACATTGAACGTAATTTAGAAAGTGTGTATTGGGCAAGTAACAGGAAACAGATGAAGATAACTGATTACTGTACTCGTATCTAGGTACAGTAAGGCACAACAATTGATGTAATCTACTGTAATTTGGTGAGTAGGCCTACCTTTAATATACAGTATTAGTGCGGTGTGTATTGTCAGTGAAAAACGCTGTAATATGTCTTTGATATTACACATTTGGGCAATTCCACGTTAATGTTACGTTAGTCTGTACTTAACTACGTATTTCACTAAAAAATGCAACATTTTAACTCGGTTTTTGGTAGATTTTTATGTGACTAACATAAGGCTACTGTGGAAGTGCCCATTTCGGTTACAACGACATTCGTTTATAACGACACTATTTTTAGGTCCCTTTGATGACGTTATAACCAAGTTCTACTGTATTTCCATCTCCTGCCACTTCATCCCTCTTGGGTCCAAACATTCTCCCCAGCATCCTCTTCTCAAATTCCTCAGGCACATTTTCTTCCCTTAATTTGACACACGAGGATTTACACTCATACAAAAGAGAATTCAGAATTACACATTATTTTAATCGTTAGGTTTTCCGATCGCACTGGAGATGACAAAACGTTCTGAACAGAGTGATAGCAAGCATTTCTTGATAACAGTCTGCTTCTAATTTCCCCCATGAAAGCAACTTTTATTTGTTACAGCCCATTCCATACATTTTAAGTTTGCCACATTTTGGAAGGATCCACTGCTGTTTTTAATGTACATTACGATGTAGTCCCGCTTTACGGTGCCGAAAAGTGAATTCGTATGGCTACTTTTTCTCTGCGTTTACTTCTAGATGTACCTCGTCACTGTTGTCTAGCAGCTTCTGTGTTCAACTAAATTTGTTTTTGACGTTATCTTAGTACGTATTTTCAGCAATTTTAACACTCAATTTAAGTCAGAAGTGGGTGGGCGTATTAGGCCTATGTTGGTCTTAAGAGAATATATCCAACAGCAACATCAGGTTGTTTCAAGTATATCCGCCATTCAGGGATGTGGGCTCCTTCTTCTGCAATTTTTCCTTCGTCTTCTGTCAGCCGTGTACACAGCTGATGATTGATGTATCCTTTTCTGATGATAGCGCAGTTCAGTTGTAAAGTTCGAGGGTAATCTCAGATAATATTGCGTGCAAGCTGAGACGTCCCTTGGGAATAGGTTAGCGAAGACGAAACACTGATGTTTCATGGTACCTGAATTATTACTGACACATAGTACATTACATAGTTCACAGTTATTGACTGTAACGTTATTATTATGGACAGTTATATACCTGTGTGTGAACGGAGAAGTTCATGGAGGTAGGCCTAGGCCCACTGGGGCTGTAGTGCCAAGGAAAAAAAAATATATATATAGCTGTGTAGCGTCAGAAATTGTTGGCTCATTTGTCTTCGATGTTGATTTAATATATGGCACACTTTTATCCCGTCTGGAATATTTCTCGGCAGCTCTATTTACTAGCATTAGTTGGTGCTGCAATCTCATTTGCGATCGTTCCCGAGCATTCATTTCTTGCATTACTTGAGCGAGATGAAACTCCACATAAGCCAGACAACCACCCCGTATGCGATACTTCTCAAGACTGATGAAAAAGCCAAGGAGTGGATAGTTGGATATTCGAGGGCCGCTCTGTTAGAATTTTAAATTAAATTTCAATAACTGACTGGCTCCGGTCTTGATAATGACGTCTGGTAGAGCGAGGATCGCTCTTTATCGCGGTCGACAAGTAATATCTTCCCCACAAGCTCTTCTTGTGTGAACTCAGCACGTCCGGTTACACAAACTCTTGAAACAAACGCTGCAATTTTTTTTTGATATCTTGCTCCTAGTTTATTCGGTCCTTCAGACGTACGCCACACATAAAACGAAGCAAACTCCGTGACTGTAGTCCGGAAGCGAACTATACTGACCGAGAGACCGCCGCTTGTCGGCGAAGTTACTGCCAACTTTTGCGGATAGAGGGTGTCGCGTGGTCAGCGCAACGGATCCCCACGGCCGTTAATCTTAGTTTTCTCGACCGGAGCCGCTATTTCCTTCAGAGAGCTCTTCAGTTATCCTCACGAGGCTGAGTGGACACCGTTCCAGACCCACTACTTCTCGGAAAATTTGGGAGCACCTGCTCACGCTGGTTCATCACTCGCGGATTTTTTTCTTCTGCCCTGAAGATGGAGGCGATACGTTCCTCCGAAACGTAGGTTAATACAGTATCTACACGGCGCCACATTCCAGAAGACGGTTTTCTTCAAACACTGATAACGTTTTACGATGCTCTAGGAGCACCAGCTCTCCGCAACGCAGTGAACGTCGGACTGAGTCAGCAGAAACGCCTTTCTTGCGACCAGGAACAGGTTATCGTAAGAAAGGGAGTTGCATATAAGGCAAGAATGTACCATAACACAGAAAATAAAAGAATACCAAAGAAAATACTGTTAACATGTGACAAGAACGAATTCCACGGAAACTGCCTGAATGAACAAAACAACCTGGAAGACAATCAAAAAGATGGAAAGATCAATTCTTATAAATCAGAATCGGCAGAGCTCAATTTGGTAAGCTGGGATAGCTCAGTCGGTATAGTGACGCGATGCACAGCCACGATTCGATTCTCGGAAGGGACAAGAGATTTTTCTCTTCTCCACAGCGTCCAGACAGACTCTGGGGTCCACCCAGCCTTCAAGCCAATGGGACACCGGAGCCTTTTCCCCGGGGATAAAGCGGCGGGGGCGTGAAGCTGACCACTCATCTCAACCTAGTGCCGAGGTCAAGAATGGCGGCGCTGTATCTCCACTCTCTCGCGCGGCTTCATGGAGCGGAGCTTAATTAATTACGCATAGGGCCAACATATCTTTTTACCTGCTAGGTCTGACATAAATGATGATGATGATGATGATGATGATGATGGCAACAAAACGTCCTTCATGAGGCAGAAGCGATATTTAGGCTCCGTTTTACCTACTGAAACAGTGCGAACGTGTTACAACACTTGCCACCACGGTCACCTCTACCATTGTGTTGTGGCTACACTCTGGTCGAGCTCTGACCATGGGATCAGGTTTCGCCATAGGCGGCAAGCTGACCACTCTATATACTGATTCTCCTCTCCACTCACCCACTCACCACGTCATGCATGCATACTATACTACACAACAGCAGCAGCAGCAGCAGCAGCAGTGACCAGAATTCCGCGGTGAACCGCTCCAGCGGCTGACCATGGATTTAGACACTAGTGGGGAAGGGGTTCTAGTGCCCGTGCGAAATAACCATCCCATCCCTAAACCCAACTTCGATTCCCTCTACCCCCTTCTCTTGCCCATACACCGCACTTAACCATACTCGTATTTATCATCTTGCTTCTCTCTGACCTAATCCGACTTTGAGCGAGGTCACGACCACCAGAGGATTTACCAGCTACCAGGTGCAGACCTACGCGCCCACATATTCTCGTTTGCAGAGAGTTTTACTGAATACCAACTTGCAGCTCTACTAACTGCTGTATAAACGGGGATCACATTTTTATATAGGGCGAAAATGTATTTATTTCGTAATCAGAATAAGTGAGCTGACAGGGGTTAGGAATAAGGCCAAAATTCTACACACATATAAAGTATTGTCGCTGTTTTCTTTCGCGCCGTTTAAATACTTTGATTATTTAATGAAATAATTACTGTACATTCATTTATTTCATTTTTACCTGTTTATAATTTTATATCTATATATGTAAATACGTATTCTACCATTAAGTAAACCATAATAGTGACTTCTATAACGCAGTACTATTGCCTTGTCTTGAGCTGGGAATGCGATGTTTGAGTGGAAATTTATAGATGTCAAGGCACCAGTTTGTCGTCCCCTTGACAGCTCCATATAGCCAGGTTTAAGAACCTGAAGTTCGAAGGCGACGCGCCCCTAGCTGAATGTGTTGCACGTGTCGAAAAGGGCTTTGTAAGCGCCAGCTAACCAAATTCACAGCAGGGAAATTATGACGCACTTGCTCAGTTTGAATAAAGCCTATCAGTTGACAGAGCAACGTATTTCTGAGAATCAGCGCGATTTTGTGTGTAGCGTTGTTTTCTGATGCTGGCTCTCGAAGCTGAATGTTGTGGCCCCAACTATTTCCCAGCCACATGCCATTTCTTTACAAAATGTTATCTGAACTGGAAAGCATACGAGTCTTGGTAACTGAATTCATATCCCCGGTGTGCATTATGAAGATAATTGTCTGCACTTGTCCATCTACATTTACCACGATTTTCTTTTTTATAAATTCACTATCAGGCGAGTTTCGGCTTGGTCAGGAGCCGAAATGCGTTTCCCAGCGAAACTCTTTCGTAGATGTGTGCCGAGATTTCGGAGATATCTGCTGTCTCCACCAGTTGGGTAGAAGTGGATAGAAGATGAAGACTGATAAGTCTGTATCTTCCTACCACACTACATGGTGAGAAGAGCGCAATTCTGATCGATTGTCGGTGTTTGAAAACATGATACAAAAGATAAGATATAAACAAGACAGAGGAAAACAATGAAAATGACGAAAACTACGCACTGGGGAGCCCTAATTTGTACTCGTCACCAGATGATCATATCAAGCAACATCAGATTGCGCGAGAGTGCAGCATGAATGAGTGAAGACAGGTGTATATACAGCATTTCAGAACACCTGGAAGTATATGGGAAGATAATATTAAAGTGGAACTTAAAGAAGGAATGGAACGGATCCATTCAGCTCATAGCACGACCCCTGGCGGGCTCTTATAAACATGGCAATGGCATTCGGATTCCATAAAAGGTGGAGAACTTGGCCAGCTGAGCGACTATAATTTTTTTCAAGGACTCTGCTTTCTGAAATTACATCCACAGTCCTATGATCAAACTTTAGGAGGCTGCTGAGATCATCATTTGGAGCAGAAAATGCGAACTGACAGTAGTCCTATTCGCCAGTCTGAGATACGTCGTTTCAGTCTTTTAAGTCTTGGTTTGTCGTACGTTCACATCGTAAAGCCTTCGGAGCTCCTATACTCACTGAGTCACTTTACTTCCGACGGTAAATCAGTGATACAACCGGGAACTAAATGGCATGATTTACTAATGCGGGGTATGCCGATATGAATTTCGTGTAAAGATTTTATGATGGAAATGCCTTAGCTGCATCGAGGGAATATCAGCATCGGAATCCAGGTCGGAGGCAACCCAACGCATATGGGTTTGCACCGGTACACCGCAGTCTGAGGGTAGCAGTTACATTCACGGAACAAAGGAACGGCCACGTCAGACGCAATGTGCAGAGATAGAAGGGATGTTACACACAAGACTAGCACTCGTCGAGCCGCACATGAAACAGGTGTCTCTCGGGACGCAGTTTGGCATATGAGTAGATGTGTCCTATTCATGCACAACTTACGTAAGTACCATTTGTTCTCATAGCGGAAGTTATAGGAGTTTTATCGTCTGGTATATAACGCCATGTAGTCCGTCGATAGTCACGAAAATTTAGAGGAACATGTCGCCTTCCAGCTGCAAGGTGGAAGAGTAAGCCAAACAAGGTATCAGCATGAAGAAGACAGCAAGCAGAGCTTCATGCTGGCGTCTTACTTGGCTAACTCTTCAGCCCCGAAAATGGAAGCGACATATTCAGCTGAAACATGCGTTTAATTTCAACGGACTACAAGGCGTTATGTTTCAGAAGACAGAAACCTTAAACTTAAATAACGGCTATGTTCAGGGAATAATATCTTCGCCTTCAGTTTTGTCGACAGTTTTTACACAAAACAGTGGATGAACATGACTTTTTGTGCCGTGTATTGTGGACCGATGAGACAATATTCACTAGGAGTTGGGTAAACAGGAGTAAACACTCTCCACAACCTACAAGAATGGGCACTACAGATTTTCCTGATAGAACATTTCCTCTTTTAATAGAAGACGCACCTCTTAATGTTAAGGAGAGCATGTGGTTCAACGCCCACTTTCTGGATATGCGGATCGTGCGCCCATGTTCTCCCGATCTGCCACCACTAACTCTCCCTATGGGAATGCATTAACGAAAATATTTATTCTACAGAAGTACAAGATCGCGACGACTTGATCCACGTCATCCTGGTAGCCGCGACAGGCAACAGAGGTCAACCTAGATAAGTGGGTCACGTCAGGGACTCCATTCCGCCTCGCTATGAAGTGTGTGCGCGAGCTGCAGGATGTAATCTTAAGCAGTTTTTGTGAAGAAACACGTAGCACTATCTGCGAGTTCCCACTACACGATCAGACATTCGTGTTAAACCTCGTGCAAAATTCATACTGCGAACAGCTAGCAACTTCGGAATTATAATAATAATGCCAAATGGATTTACATTATTTACATTTCACGTTCCAAATTATCTCCCAAACTTCCTACAGTTCGGAAGCAGGACTTCAAATCGCCCTGTAATCACTGCATCCACGCATCTGTTCACATATTCTGGCTTTCACAGGAGGTTCATTTTTGGCACACGCTGTCTCGAAGTGACTACGGCGAGTGAGAATTCACGTATATACAGGTATAAGCATTGGTCCAACTGACCCAGGCCAATAGGGGCAGTGGATTGGAAAATGTAACTACAAACTGCCTTTTTTAAGAGCCACAGAGTATCCCACCTCCCCCCAAAATGCCATCGACATACAGTGTTACCAAGCGATCATCCATCGAAGTGCTCCACCAAATGTTGTTAAACGTCCATCGGTATGGGTCGAACTGTGTGGAAGGTGGCATTGACAATGGCGAAGAATGAATGAAATAAGGAAGGAAGGAAAGAAGGAAAGCAGGCAGGAAAGCGGGGAATGGTGATGGTAGGAGGGAGATGGACATAAAATACGGGGGTGTTCCGTGGGGAGACGCGAATCGCCTTTGGGAGTTCTTGCAGCTGTTTTGGGCTCAGGCACGGATTCTGTGGGATGTCTCTGGTTGTAGCGTCCTGTTTGGATGATGATCATCCACGATGGGCTTAACTGGTAGCCCCTTCCTTACAGAAGTCATGGTGTATAATGGTTCCACGGATGAGTCTGCTGGTACAGTGAGGCAGCTTCGCTAACATAATGACATTTGACAACCTCTGATTTTTCCAAATCCCACTGCGACCTATCCCCAACCAAAGGGGATTCCACTGCCACCTTCCACAGTACTCGACCCATAGCAGAGGAAACAGAGCAACACTGTGCGTGGCGATTAGATACGTGACAGCCTGGGAACACCATTTGTTGATGGTACTCGTATTTTAACATACTCCATAGCCCTTAAAAGGTCAGTTTTCGATTACATTTCCCAGTTCACTGTCCTTATTGTTTCAGACCACGTACCACCCACAGCCTTCCCTGTGGGTCTGTTGTGCCTAAACACACACACACACATATATATAACTTCTCACATGCCCTACTCACTTCAAACACGAAGGAGGCAGCACGAGTCTCCAAAACTTAGCTAACACTGTCCCTGGATGCACATACCCAAAAGCAAAATAAAGAACATTTCTTTTGATTCCTCCGCGGATGGATATTGTTCACTGTGCAGGACCAACCTGTTCCTCCTTCTGGGGAAGCAAGCACAACGTATGCCTGCATCCGAGACCGCCACCAGAAACAGAACACTCACAAAATTAACTTCACTTCGTCAGTTATTAGGTAGAATACGCGGTAAAGTCGTCTACCTACATTAAAATGGGAGAAAATGGGAAAGACACGAGAAATGGCTTCACCTTCAGAGTAACACACACTTCCCTTTCCGGAATGACCACCCTAAATAAAAATTATCAGTCACGGCGGCGATTCTTCAAATACAGTTCTGTAGGTGAAATACACTTAGCGCCACGATATAAACATCTTCTGTCAGCCAATGTAGTTGACAACCTGGTGTAGTAAAGAATTTAAACCTGTAGTTACTCTGGTACCGTCTGACGTCGTCGTCAATGGTTATAAAATATCCATTCCACTCCCACGTCGAGGAAGGGGACCTGACACGTTAGTGGAGTGGGCGTGGGAGGTGAGCCTGAAGGAATGGGTAGATGAGCCACGACAGAACCCCAGAGCAGCGTGTCGACATGGGAGGGACGCGATAAAATATTCCGTGTGGTCTAAGTGAGTAAGTCTCCCTAAAACCAGCTCATTCGTTGTGATGGCACTTTTCCCACATGCATCCCCACGTCTCATGTACATTTCTTCCGTGTAAGAAAGCTGCATGTCACTTTAAACAATAAGCAAAATCGGATACGTGCATCCTAAGGGCTGAATTTTGCTAATGTACGAAGATTTTTACCCCCTACACTCAAATTATGAAAGTATAAATTTGGATTGTAAATATTTGACATTCATAAGTTTTGGAGGTGTTTTCTTTCAGCCTTCATTTTCTTTTTCTTTTTATTTTACTGCAGCTTTATAAAAACAGAACACCACATCAAAATGAACACAATCGGAATAGTTACCCCTGTAGGGGTTTAAAATCATACAGTGTGTATCAATCCGAGTGACAATCGGAATTCTTGGGAATTCTTGCATACATTTCTCATATTGTGTTCAGTCCATGCTGTCATGACTTCCTTCATGAGTCTCCTGAATTTAAACATATTCAGTTCATGAAGTTGTTAATATAAATGAAATGAAATATATTATATACGGAATGATTTTATCTGCTCGTTTAATAAACGACAGTAATTTTACAACAATACTGTATATAAATGAGGAAAATAAAACAAGTCCACTGAAGGAGTTCTTTTGAGAAATTTTCAGTCAAGATATATTCTCCGTCTTTTACATCCGAAGGTTCATTAAATATCGTGTAGTTGATAAAGAACTACGGCAGGGATAAAAAATCCTGAACAGTTTTAATATTTTTAATATTTAATATTTATCATCCATGATTTTATTTCAACCGTCTTCCAGTGCATACACTCATCTATCTCCTCCTCTCTCTCGCACTACATGTTTCGGCACAAAAGTGCCATCTTCAGGTGCTTATTCAACAGTACAACAGGGCGCTAAAATATAACATTAATATTTATCAATATATATGATGAACATATATTTTAGTTATTTTACTCTGAAGACGGCAAGGCATGCAGTGAAATAGTTTAACGTAAATCAAAAAGCACCTGAAGATGGCACCTTTGTGCCGAAACATGTAGTGCGGGAGTGAAGAGTGAAGTGGATGAGTGTATGCACTGTAAGACGGCTGGAATAAATCATGGACATANCGCCCCTTACGGATCCTCACATCTGAAGCCTACTGTGCAGCAAGTTTGAGGAACCAGGGTACTTCAGTCGCTGTACTGACAAGGCTGTCTAATGCCAGCAGATTCAGATGTGTTCTCTTCTCCACAGAGGCTGTAGCTACTCTGGCACCCACCCAGCCTCTCTTCAGGCAACACCAGGACACTTTTTCGAGTCGTGAATCAAAACCCTTAAGGCCATCATAATACCAAGGCTAAGAATATGTGGAGCTATACCTCCACTCCTCTATAATGCTTATGGTGTGGTACTTAATTAAACGCAATAAGCCTTTTCTTTATACACAAGACATTTCCGTTCCTGATTTGAAATTCATGACATTTTCTACAGAAGTATCATTGCCACTTTATTTACAGTCTATGCATCTGGCTTCGAACCGGTATAGGATTTCCATGTCTACTGTAGTTATATTTCCTGATTTTTATTCGAACTTCATGTTATCAAACAGGCTGTTGCCATGATGTAACTACGTTACTTTCCTGTATGATGCATTTGTAATATTTCTTTTCTGCTTTGTGTGCTTGAGGAAGCTTACATACGCTGAGACATGCATCACTGAATCCTGAACTTGCACTCCCTTCCTCACGGTCATTTCCTTTTAAAATGCTTCTTGTTAACAAATATAAATCACTCCGTCCAATGTGATCTGTAAGTTTTTTACTAGATGAAAACTTAACACCCTTACATGCTTCGGTCTCTGCGGACCATCTTCAGAGGCAAACATCACTACAAATATGAAACCACCATCACATAAGTTGTTTAGACGTAAAGTACGTACACTTATATGCTACAATGCATAGTACACAAAAGAGAACATTTCACAAACACAGCAGTTTCCTA
>NW_019729226.1:854873-901636 GCF_002891405.2 Cryptotermes secundus
TTCCCGATGTTATTGGATTTTTGCAATTGATCTAATCCTTCCAGCCGCACTGTGGTCCTGGGGTCGACTCAGCCTCTAACAGAAATGCGTACCAGGAATATTCCTGGGGGGTAAAGGGCGACCGGCGCCTAAGGCTGACAACCTTACCGCCACCTGTGAGCCGATTGTCTAGTTAATGTGGGACCCGACGATCTTGTAACAAGTTCAATATCAAAACAAAGAATAACCCCATAATATGGATCCATATTAGGTGCAAGTTCAGCACCTAAGATGAATCAGCACCTGATGATGACCCATTAGAGGTGGAAACATGTTGTGCCTCAGATATACGACCTTCATGTAAATAGTTTATCTGTATACTTTTAAAAATCGTTGTGCTGACTGAAATACGAAACAAACACTTTATATTGCTGGTTATAGTTAATTTACTCCACGGGGAGGTGTTATTCTTTAAAACCTTCCCTCAGCTATTCAAGAAATTACAGCCCTTTTACGGAACGCGTAGGTTCACTGCCGTGTTCATAAGAACCCTCCAATAAGCCCCATCCTTAACCAAATGGATCCAGTCCACATTAGGTTCTTGAAATCCATTTTATTAATGCATTCCCACCCACGCCTAGGGTTTCTACATTTCGGCAAAAAAAAAAAAAAAATTTATTTCTTAAATCCTAAGAGTGCTACATGCCCCCCCCCCATCCTCCTCCTTGATTCAATAATCTGCAGGGCCTCAATTAGGATAGCCCGTGCGTCGGCCGAGATTCGAACCGACAACTTCCGACTGCAAGTCCAGGGTGTTACCGCTACACCAACCTGTCTGGTTAATCACCCCAAAAACATTCGGCAATGAGTGCAAATTATGCAACTTCTCATTATGAAATTTTCTCCGGTTTTCTGTCACTTCTTCGCTCTTAGGTCCATTCTCCATGACGTCCAGTTTTCAATCCTCTCATTCTAAGTCCTTCTCTTAATGCGACAGTCGAAAGTTTCAAACCAGCACAAAAACAGGTCAAATTATGACAGTTACCTGTATTTTAATCTGCACTTTTTGGGACAGAGACATGAGAACAAAGACTATCCCCGGATTTAACACGCTCTTAAGCCCATCATTAATATCTGAACCTTCACACAGTTTCGAAGGACCTGTGATTTCATCCTGCATTCTGGTCACACGATCAAGCACACACCTTTGTCTGCGTTTACTTCTCTACCAACCTCCTTTATTACAGACAATGCAACATGTGATTTTATTATGGCATTTGTCCAATAAACGAACGTAATCAGAGACCACAAGCTGAGGTGGCCCATTCAATTCCAATCCTTTCTGGTCTTCACGGACCTTACCGATGGCATATTCGAAACAAAGGTGGATAATATGGTGACAGGTAACCGGGTTTGCGACCATTCTCAACAGGAAATGCAACAACCAAATTCTTATCTATATGGACTTTACTATGGTGTATGCGATCTAGGGATCATCTGATAAACGCCTATGAGTTCGATACTCGGCAGCTATGATTTGCAGAATCCTTCGCAGTTAGTTCTGAACTTGCAACTTAAAATACGGAAAAGCCACTGGTGATTCACTAAGACGTATTTATGCTGTGGGGTCATTACTGAAACCGACGGTGTCGCCCCGGTCTAATCTCAGAAAGGCACGGTAATATAAATTCAGATCTGAAAGCGGACTGCGAAATCCGACGCCGTTACGGTATTACTTGAGTGTTAGCTCCTACGTATATACCGTGACAGTGATAAGGGAGAAATCACGTCCTGTGAAAACAGCTACTGCCCCTAGTCTGTGAAAAGGTGGCGCTGAGGTATGAATTCGAGTTTCACATCATTTACTTCTGACTTTATTTTTATGGAGTGCACCTGGGGGTTCCATGTAAGGATTGTTCATCATGCCTAGTTGCACAGGTCGAGGATGCAGCTATGTTATGGCTTTACGAGTGTCGAAATCAATAATGTAATAATGTAATCAATGGTATGTATTCGGGAAACATCAGTTCGTATAACGTTCGAGAAACATATCCTGAATGAGTATGACGCCACCCTGAAATGTGTCATGCTCTCTTCCACCAAGGCATTTTCAATTTAGCGTCCATTACCACAACCTCACATCGTCAGACCTTAAATGGTGCTATCATGTGCAACACTGACTGTATTTATTCGAAATATTTTTTGAAAATATGGTTAAAGAAAGTTTTGAATCCAACGCATCATTTAAGATACTCAAAATACAGGATAAAGCAAGATTTAAACTACAAAAGCAGCCACCATTTTCAAGGAACATTGAAAATTATGTTAATTTTGTTTTTGTTAATTCGCTTAGTGGGGGGTGGAGTCCAGCTGGGTCCACTCGGCACGGCAGCCACTGATTGGCCTATTGTAGCCTGCTCCGGGTGATTATGATGATGGAGAATTTGGTGCAATGCAGATTGGCAGGGAAAACTCAAGTACTCGGGGAAAACCCGCCCCAGCGCCAATCTGTCCACCACAAATCCCACTTGACCAGACCCGGGATCGAACCCGGGCCGCAGCGGTTGGAAGCCAGCGACTAACCGCTTGAGCTATGGCGCGGCCTAATGTTATGTTAGTACGAATATGGAATACCCCGATCTTGCTCCCGCTAGCCTCAAATAACTCTTTCTGCGCACGGAACTATGAAGCAGAGTGCGTCCCATGGGCTTGAGGCCGCTAACAATGCCTTACACCACTGTTGCGGTAAGTATATGTTAGTTTGGCCGTCCTGAGCTCGCAATGCCCGGTAGCAGCACTCAGACTTGACGAGGTGAGGGTAATTTATTCAGTAGCGCCGAGACAGCAGCAGAGCACAAGGGAAGGTTAGAGTTTACATCACGCATATGCACTAACCACAGCACATTCCAGTCGCTCAAGCCACAGGTATTCACACATTCTGCAATCACATACTGTCACAATTATAGCAAGATTTCACGAAAGTATCACCGTTCACTACGGTTACAAACTTTTCTTATGACAAGGCGCTTATTTTACGCTTCTTAAACAAAAAAACTCGGTGGTTTCAGTCCGCAAGTGAACTATACCGACCGGGCGACCTCCGCTTGTCGGCGAAGTTAGTGCAGCTTCTTATAGTGGAGGGATACGCGGTAGCGTAGTGGTTAAGGTACTATGCTACAAGCCGGAAGGTCGCGGGTTCAAGTCCCGATGAGGTCATTGGATTTTTTTTCAATTGACCTAATCCTTCCGGCCGCACTAGGCCCTGGGGTTTACTCAGCCTCTAACAGAAAACAGTACCAGGAATTAATTAAATAATTTTCCTGGGCAGTGAAGCGCGGCCGGCGCGTAAGGCTGACAACCTTACCGCCATCTTTCAGCCGATTGTCTAGATAGTGTGGGGGCCCTCAACTGCAGACAGTGAGATCTATGGCCTAGTTTATGTAAATTAACATTCTTTTGCACGGCGAGTCGATTTTGCAGAAATGTACTAAGTTGAAGTTCGGTTTTAAATTAGCGTGAAGTAGAACCGATATGAACCAAAGCTGAATTTTACTGCAGATTCACAGACATTAAAGCTCATTTTACGAGCTTCGTGCATATGTTTTCCGTATCTCTATTATAACTCCTTCCTGAGATGCCTAATACTTCAGCTAGTAAATAAATTCCCCACCATGAAACCCAGAGATTCGCCATCATGCTCACAAGAGCCCGTCACTGGTTCCTACCCTGAGTCTATATTCTAGAGAGTAAAGGTTATAAGATTCTACCAGACTCTGTAAATTTGACATCATAAACGAGCTCACAGACCGCCTCTGTGGTCTAGTGGCCAGAGTTCCTGGCTACAGATCCAGATTTTCTGAGAAGTAACGGAGAACGGGATCCACTCAGCCTCGTGAGGATAATTGAACTACTTGAATGAAAAGTAGCGGCTCCGGTCTAGAAAACCGAGATTAACGGCCGTGGGGATTCGTTGTGCTGACCACGCAACACCCTCTATCCCCTAAAGTTGGCACTGACTTCGCAAACAAGCGGCGGTCGCTCGGTCGGTATATTTCGCTTGCGGACTATAGCCACTGATTTTTTTAATGAACTCATAACGGCCAGAATTATTTGTGCAAGAAAACACGCGGAAAACCGAGAGAATCGACAGGCTCTACCGTTAATTAGTTAAGTCTTTTAATTATAGACCTACACCGAGCAAATTAGCTGAAGTGGTGATGCTCCTGCCATATTTGGGAGATATCACTTCGAATATTAGCCAGGACATCGACCATCCAGACTTACGGATTTCGTGATTTTACTCATCCCCTTCAGGAAAATGCCGGGATAGTGCTCTGAAACAGGCCATGACCGCTTTCTTCACCGTCCTTTCCAATACATCAATCATCATCAATTAACCTACCATTCGACATTATTAAGTCCGAGCTACTGACACTCAAGTAAAGAAATTGCATTTGTATACTCCTACTTAATGGTAAACTTTGCACACGGAGAAATTGTGAGAATTCGAAGGCGCAGCTGTTGCTGTCTCTATACGACATGACTCTGAGGAAGCAGGTTCGCGGTTGCTATATTCTTGCGGGCTGGCAGTCTAGCAGGAAAATTTCGAACAAAACGCAACCAACCATGAGAGCAGACACATCACATATGCAATCTCTTTAGATGGTTTCATTTGTACATGGTTTAACTAAGCCATGCTGAGAATCCAAATAGACCCCTGGAGGATACGAAAGCGGGAGAAGGAAAGAGATATCCTCCGCGCTCATCCGCATGCGGATTGCTAACATTGTGGATGGGGAGCCATTTGGGTTGCCTATTCAGCAGGGCCACCAGCATGCTGCAGCTACAAGCCTATGTATATTGCATCATTCTTGGGCCATTCGTATGCGGTGCCTGCGTTGATCTCGAGGGGGATGCGCTACGGCCTGTCTCCGCTGAAATGAAGCTGCGCAAGATGTAACAGAGACAGTGATGACCTTACCCACCCCAGTACAGTCCAAGTTTTGGTAAAATCTACCCTTCACGAGGTACTGCGATGCAATAGTCAAACTTGTTGTCTCCCCACACCTGGTACATAAAAAGAGGGTTGTAGCCACATTTTCCTGCGAGACTTATGGTGACCGCCAGATGATGTAACCCTCAACGTCTCACAATCCTATGGGCCTTCACGGCCTGTTACAGGGATAGCTTTACTTTTTATTTTACTCCACTCAGTAAATTCTTTTACATTTTACCCTGACGATTTTGTCTGTGGTACAAACGGAAATACAGTAGGAACCATTACTTTTGCTAACCTAATTCAATTCTCTGTGGCCACATGATTTTACTTTTTACACCGGACATCTGTTTGTTTTGAGCTCATGTGAAAGGAAATCAACATTACATGGGACCAATAATTTCAGACGACTTACAACAACAAATACAAAACTGGTCGGTTCATCGCCCCATAAATGTCCTCTTCTTTTTCGCAGTAAGTAAACTTGCGCGGTAATGACCGCGAAAGAGAACGACTACACATCTGAGCACTTTCTCTGAACAGGCTATAGATACATCAGTCACCGTGCAGCGAAGTGACCAATATGCGATGTGCGTTTCAAACAAAGTGAACAGAGTGACAAATACCACTTTTCAAAACAAAATAATACTGAACTGAGGGCTCAGGAACTATGGAAACAGGCAAATGAAATAGAAATGAATGTACAACCAGAAGTAAATGGAACCTGATGGGCAGTTGAGAAGGAGGCCATGAAGTGGAACCCACAAGGACAACGGAAAAGAGGAAAGCCAAAGATGAGTGGCAGAGAACAATATGAGATGAATCCTTGGCTGATGGGAACAACTCAGCAAGCACCGTGTGAGGTGGCGACAATATGTTAATGTCCTATGCTCCAGTGGGAGCCAAAGGACGATGATGATAACGATAATAATTATGATATGCGAGTCGGTCTTACGTTATGGTAATCGCAAATAACAAAAGGAACACTATCACCTCCTTGAAATACCTACATGATGATTGTAGATTCAAAATGGGTATTTCACGAAGTTATATAAATATTACATACTTGCCACATTGAAGGACAAACCGTGTGGTTACAGCGACATTGTTAGAACATGTATTACGCAAAACTGTCAAACTTGTTCCTGCTTCTGCGGGCTACCGGTGCGCATAAACCGCGCACATATGAAAAGCCTCATTATGACAGTCGGCCTCGGGACCGAAAATCAACCTACAGAAGCATGAGTGCTATTCACTCAAGCGCGACGTTCGGCGAGTTTCTGTATTATCATCACGACGGGCAACTAAAAATAACTATATACATTTCCTTCGTACTCCAACAAACTTACTACAGCCTACTAACAAGCATATCAATGTCAATTCTCATAACAGCATAACGTACAGTCCTTCATGATATCAACAACAGATAGATTCAGAATTGGTACCAAAACTCTTCGACGAGAGCCAACTCGACGCCTTCAGTAAACTGCATCGGGTGCAGTGTATAGTGACATACAGTTCCCCTGCATACAGTACGTGCATGGAAACAGATCGGTCCAGGTCAAAAGACGTTACCTTCAAGAAACGTGTCCAAAAAGATCACTCCTTGTCACTTGAAGGCGGGGGGGCGGGAACAATGGTATTCAAATTTATAAAATTCTCTAACATGGTCTGTATATACCGAACGGGTCACGAGGGAGAGAGAGACAATGGTCTAAAACAAGGAGATGCTTTATCGACGCCGTTTTTCAACTTTTATTTACGAGGGTAAGTCAATAAGTAAGTTACAAATGGATATAGAACTTAAATAAAAGAACTGATTTGAAAAATGTTTTTACTTCTCAACATAATCTCCCTGTACATTGAGGCACTTGTCCCTTTGTTTCACAAGCTCCTGAAAACCAGCAGCTTAAAATTCTTTGGGCTGCTGTCGGAACCAGGCGTGTCCAGACGGCATGGCCTACCTCATAATGCATGACAGGTTAGGTTTTCACAAAGTCTGTGCACGATGGGTGCCGCGCGTGCTGACCCCACAACACAAAATGCAAAGAATGGGTCTGGCATTACAGCATCTCAATTGCTACCACGATGCTAGCCCGAATTGTCACAGGTGATGAGTCTTGGGTTCACCATTACCAGCCCGAGACAAAGCGTGCGTCAATGCAGTGGAAACATCCTGCGTCGCCTGCCAAAAAAAAAAAGTTTAAGGTGACACCATCCTCCAAGAAAGTGATGCTCACAGTCTTCTGGGATCACGAAGGCATACTGCTCACCTTATTCCAGCCTCAAGGACAAACCGTAAATGCCGACTCCTACTGTAACATCCTCAGGAAACTTCATAAGGCCATTCAACGGAAGCATGCAACCCGCCATGCATTATGAGGTAGGCCATGCCGTGTGAACACGCCTGGTTCCGACAGCAGCCCAAAGAATTTTATGCTGCTGGTTTTCAGGGGCTTGTGAAACGATGGGACAAGTGCCTCAATGTACAGGGAGATTATGTTGAGAAATAAAAGCATTTTTCAAATCAGTACTCTTATTTGTTTAAGTTCTATATCCATTTGTAAATTACTTATTCACTTAGCTACGTAGAATATGCCATCACGAAAGTCTAGGAAAAACCCAGGTGGAACTGAAAATAAATGGGACACATCAGCTGCTGGCTTATGCTGATAACGCGAATCTAGTGGAAGATAACAGAGTTAGCATAAATAAAAGCAAAGAAACTTTAATGAAGATAGTATGGAAGTTGGTCTAGAAGTAAACGCAAAAAAATTATGTATATGTTGCTGTCTCGTCGTCAGAATGAAAGGGCTAACGAATCTTTTGCAAATGCAGTACAGTTCAAATATCTGGGAACCACAGTAACAAATCAAAATTTAAGTTGTGCATGTGCTTAACTGTAAAAGGAGAAGTTCATGGAGGTAGGCCTAGGCCCACTGGGGCTGTAGTGCCAAGGGGGAAAAAAATGTGCTTAACTAATTAAGCACTAGGCCATGGAGGCGTATGGGGGCATAGATGTATAGATCCACATTTTGACCTCGACACTAGTTTGAGGTGCAGGTCAGCTTCACGCCCCTGCCGTTTTACCCCCGGGGAAATACCCCCGGTACCCACTGGATAGGAGGTTCGGTGGACACCAGAGCCGGTCTCGACGACGTGCAGAAGAGAGAAATCAAAATCTGATTCAGGACGAAATTAAGAGGAGACTGAATTCGGGTAATGCTTGCTACCATTCAGTCCAGAACTTTCTGCCTTCTCGTCTGCTGTCCAACAACATAAAAATTAGAATATACGAGTACAAAACTATAATTTTGCCTGTGGTTCTGTATGGGTGTGAAACTTTGTCTCTGACATTAAGGGAGGAACACAGACTGAGAGTGCATGAGAAAAGGGTGCTGAGGAGAATATTTGGACCGGCGAGAGGTGAAATTACAGAAGGCTGAAGAAAACTGCATAATTAGGAGCTTCATAACTTGTACTCTTTGCGAAATATAATTAGAATGATCAAGTCAAGGAGGATGAGATGGGCAAGATATGTAGCACGAATGGGGAGAAGCGTAATGCATAAGGGATATTGGTGGGGAAGCCAGAAGGAAAGAGACCACTAGAAAGACCAAGAAGTGGGTGGGTGGATAATATTAAAATGGATGTTAGAGAGGACAGAGTGCTGTGGATTTGATTCATCTGGCTCCGGATAGGGACCAGTGGAGGGATCTTGTGAAAACGGTATTGAAGCTTCGGGTTCCAGAAAATGTTGGGAAGTTCTTGAGTAGTTGTATAACTGGCGGTTTCTCCAGAAGGGCTCAGCTCCATGAAGTTAGTTACCCTAGTTATACGTTAAAAGCGTTGAATGACAAAAAGATGGAATGGAAAGCAGTGGCCTACTTCAAGTTACCACAGCAGAACTTTCCTGCAGTATATGACGAAGGTTCTAAAATATTTTGTTCCGGCCAGCCGTCCCCCTGCCAACATCCTGAATACGGGCAGGAATTCAGGCACTCAAAAAAGAAATTCCACCGAACCCAGACTGAGTCTAATAGCAAAAATATATTAAAGAATCTTCTGCTTACAATAAAGTGAAGTTCTTAGAAATTACACAAAGTGAATGTTCACGACAATGTTATGCCCCCCATTCATGGACTGGGGAAGTCTGTGTCCCAACTAAAAGCCCCAATTCTCTTGATGCTGACTGCAGTATGTTCGAAGAACTGGAAGAGGTCAGAGGCGGTAAGTCTTGTTTCATCACGTTTTTACTACCACTACGAAGTAAAAAAACATTTTACCCACATTGGTACTTTAGTTACTCTGTATTCTGTTGAGACAATTTTGTGGAGGTGGTCCGCAGAATTAGCAATACATGGTAAAGGCTCCACGGCACAAAAAAAAATGAACAACACTCACCCACAGAATGCAACACGCATTCATAATGCTCATTACAAAATACAACACGTACGAACACGTGTAGAGTCTATGTCGGTTACACCTAATTAATCTACACAACACACTCGACCACTGGTATAAACACAACAGTGCTATGGTCAAGCCAACGTCACATAAGCCCCCAAAGCCACCTGTTACCAAATACACGTACTACTCCAAATGTAAACAGTTGGTTTGCAGACAATGTCTATCTCTTATGTTCAATGGCCCATCCATCCTCCGACCTTACATCTTCACTGATTGCCTACTGGTATGTTTGCCGATAATTCGGTGACGTGGGCTTCGGGAAACGGTGTCTTCTAGTTAACGAAATCGTCTCCTATGGACCAATGTATGAGCAGATTTAGCTGTGACTAATCACACGCACACGGGTTCAACTAATTCAATAAATATATCAAAACTTAACTCACGAGTAGCGCTGTTTCTCATTGAATACTTCAACGTTTCATTGTACACGTAACTGGCTTCGTATTTTACATAAACGTTTATAAAACAAAATCATATAAAACATGTACACAACCGTACTTTTTGTCAATCTCAGCACAAGAACACTGGGATAGTAAATTAAAACTACACTACGACTTATTCCTTCCTATCCTTTCCACCCACTCGAGGAGCTGAGGCCCTTCTTGAGAAGCTGCCAATTGTGCAGCTTCTCAAGAACTTCCTTGCATTTCATGGAACCCGAATGTTCATTACCGTGTTCACAAGAGCCCTCCACTGGTCCTTATCCTAAGCCAGACCACTGGGAAGACCAAGACGTAAAAAGTAAGTAAAGGTATCCCTGCAACAGGTCGTTGAGGCCCATAAGATTGTGAGATGTTGAGGCTCTCACATTTTCTAGACAATCGGCTTACAGACGGCGGTGAGGTTGTCAGCCTTACGCGCCAGCCGCCATTTACTCCCCAGGAATATTCCTGGTACTCATTTCTGTTAGAGGCTGAGTCGACCCCAGGGCCACAGTGTGGCTGGAAGGATTGGGCAAATTGAAGAAAAAAATCCATCTCATCGGGATTCGATCCCGCGACCTTCCGGCCTGTAGCATAGTGCCTTAACCAGCTACGCTTCCGTGTGCCCCCAGACCAAGATGTAGGGTGCACAATAGTAAAATGGATCTTAGGATGGGGTAACATGGATTAGATTGGTCATTAAATACAACTAAATTTCACAGTTTTCCTGGTGAATTCAGGCACTCTGCACGACTAGGAAATGCATTTCGTATCTAATTTCATACGTGCTTGTAACACATACATAAATTTGTTTCAATGCATTTCACAATAATTTACAAGTTCCAATGTTGAAATTGAATGAGTAGTCAAGTATGAGTAAATTTCTAGACTTTATAATCCAGTTGTGACCGTAGTCACAAATTTTCTATTAAAACAGACGAAGAAGAATACGTGGATGGATCGTCATAGACAAATTGCAAGCCACTAATAATGTAGGGCTGCGATACTCAGCCTTTTTGTATGTGTCGAACGTTGGACCAGCAATCAGCTGCAACAGCAAACGACCTCTGATTTTTACAGTATGGTGAGGCGAGCTGTAAAGGTTATAATCAATTAATTGGACCCGATTGATCGATTAAAGATTTAATCACCAGGTAAAAGGGTTAAATTCATGGTAATCAGGCATAATCTGATTAGCGGCAATCAGTCTTTCGATTGGGGACAGTGTAAATATAGTGTGCATTGTTGTTACTACTGCTGCTGCAAGCTGCACACGATTTACCACTTTACCCTAACAACCCTCGACAGAGGATGGAAAAGTCCTCTGTACCGCCCCTCTAGAATTACAAGTGATTTCAAGTGGAATGTCATTATACTTGCTTGGTGCCCCATGAGCAATGGTTTGCTGTAAGTTAGTAGTCACGGGTCTCCTTCATACTAATTCAATTCAATTATGCACTAAGTAACAAATGGTAAAGGTAAAGCTGTCCCTGTGCTTAGCTCATTAAGCACTACACCATGAAGACGTACTGGGGAGTGCATGTATATATCCACGTTTTCTTGACCTCGGCACTAGTTGGAGGTGAGTGGTCAGCTTCACGCCCCGGCCGCTTTACCCCCGGGGAAAGAGCCCTCCGGTACCTATTGGATAGGAGGCTGGGTAGGCCCCAGAGCTGGTCTGGACCGTCTGGATGACATTAAGAGAAAATTCTTGACTCTACCGGCACTCGAACTCCAACCCCTCGGCCGTGCAGCACATGGCCAGTCGTTATACCGACTACGCTACCCTGGATTCCGTTTTTGTGAAGAGTTTATACAAAATTAAATTTTGTATAAACTGACAAAAATAACAAATCTGACATGCAGACCCAAATGCGGTTTTTGAGGATATCTCGATGTCTCCAACTCTACTGACAGCATACTGGGTTGCTATAGGAACGAGGCCATGGCCACACTGTTCATTTATTTCACAGATGAAATATCTGAACATGCCTCAAATGTTACACTATATGTACATTGCCTTTCTTTTCATATGTGAAGAAGGTACGGCCTCCTAAAACCCTGGGGGCGTCTCTGCACACTCTATATAGACAAATGCAGAAAGACTTTTTCAAAATTTGGAACTGAGAACGTAATGCAAAGTGAGGGGCAGATACTTGTAGTATATGGTTAAATTGAATATAATGTCGTGACGGGAGTTCTCTGAATCTTTTCGTTTTGACATCGCCACAGAAACTTGAGATACGCTGAAATTAACTGATGCCTGAAAGTCATGCAGGGCCCAACTGCTAGGAAATATATCAGATCATGTGATTATGAATATGCGCGGAACACACATGTCATATTACAACACACATGCTCACAATAAAGTCCAGTGCAGAGGTGGTGTGAACACAGCACTGAACCTTCAACTCAATAACAAGGATTACATGAATTCATGAGCTGCAAAAAGGTTGCACTAGTTACATAACGGAACGGAGTCAACAATAAGTAAAGTCACGCCTTATTCAATTAATATTGCAAACCTGTTTATTCAGTCTATATACAAATACGGCCTATCACAGTGGCCGAGCGGTCTAAGGCATGAACCGTCTTCCCCCGCTCGAACGCTGGGATCGTGGGTTCGAATCCCACTCGAGGCATGGATGTCTGTGTGTTTATTCCGCGTTCATGTTGACCTGTGTGTAGGTAGCGGCTTTGCGACTGGCTGGTCCCCACCCAAGGAGTCCTACTGACTGTGTACAGGATTAAGAAACTGACAAAGCGACCATGATCCAAAGGCCTGTAGAGCCAGAGAGACAGAAGTATACAAATAGTCTTATACTAAAAATTATTCATGGTTTTGAAGGTTTACAAAACTCTAGGACCTGAAACAAACGGAAAAGAAACTTCCAAGCATGTACTTAATTTTCTTTAGACATCTCCTGTTAAGGTTAAGTAGGTTTATCTTTTCCATATTTGGGTTACGGTCACTTGCCAAGAGGGCTGCTGTGAGACATGCCTGAGCAAATCACGATATATAAAACGGTTTGTGTTAAAAGAGCCTGCTCATTAACTGCTAGGACACATCTGGAACTGCCAAATGATTTGGACAAACTAGGTTCTGTCGGGGGAAATGGTGGGTCTTTACACTCTAACAACATCAAAATCTGCCCAAAGCTAATGGAAATTTCGCGATTTGGAGTATTTTGATACGTATCCACAACACAGACGTATAATCCGCTTTGACGGAGATAAAACCACATACACAGACGTCGTGCCCCTCTATCACACAATGCCCAAATAAAATGCACCCACTCCGATAGCAAAAAATAATTATGTAAGATTTGAGGCTTTCACGGCGGTGACTATGAAGAAAGCAGTCTTCTGGGATTTGGCACCGTGTATATGTGGTGTTAACCGACGTTTCGGAGGAACGTATCATCTACATCTTCGAGACCATCACGGTCTCTTCGCTTGCAGATTTCTTATATTTTTTCTTCTACCCCGAAGATGGAGGCGATACGTTCCTCCGAAACGTCTGTTAACACCACATATACACGGTGCCAAATCCCAGAAGACCGCTTTCTTCAAAAAATAATTAACTTAAATATGCTACAAGCTATCAAGTGCATCTTATATGCTGCTTGGGGAATGTTGGGTTCTGAAGCGACCACACCTAAATTCACAATGTTCTGTTTTTAGCTTGCCACGCTTCCTTCTCTTCCGCTCTCATGGAAAAAATAAATTATGCAAGGTGAAGCTAGTGCCGCGGACCTCGTTACAAATGTAAACATCAACACTGCATTAGTTTCCCTTCCATCGCGGGCATGGCAGGCCTCAACATTCCAACTGCTTCCGATATGGGCTACGTGCCATGCATATTTATCGGGGTGCTGGGGGAAATGGGTTATTAGTGGTGAAGAGGAGAGGCAAGGGAACATAAAACTGATTAGACATTATGCTGCGTGCATAAACAGATTCTGGTTATTTTTATGAGGTAGAAATTGCGCTGGTCCATTGTTAGATTACTGAGTGCACCCGATACCCTTATAAACCAGAACGTATAAATAAAGTACAACAAGAAGGGATAGCAGAATCTAATTCAGAGAGAATAAAATGCTAATCAGTTTCGACTGTCGTCAACAAGAATTTTCATAAAAGAACGGAGCCGTCCCATTTCGCGTTTTAAACTTTTAAGAGGATTACGTGGTCGTAACCAACGCCACAGCGCAAATTTACATTGCCAGTTCTGAAAGTGAGTGAACCTGTCCGACGTTCCTCCGAACGGCTTTCTTTAGAGTCACCGCCATGAAAACCTCAAATCTTACAAAAATATGTAACTTTCAAACTGCATGTGGAACTAAAGAGTGTGAAGCTCAGTTCCACGTTACACTACCACAGTTTTAACATAATCAGCTTATTCATCCACTTAATTCCTACTAAATTACAAGCTACTTTAATTCACATGCGTCTAACATTCTGTTCTTATTTTTAAAACGTGGTTTTCACCTTCTGTAAAGATCAATTCATTATTAAAATCCACAACTGCCTAATGGCAGTTTCTTCTCAGAAAGTAATTATTATCTTAGATTTTAAACCCAACCTCCAGCCTACATTTTCAAAACTAAAATAACATACACGTGCATAACACCTCCTACTCGACTGCACATATACCTACATCCCTCAACACCGGTACTGTGACGTCATCAAACGCGTGTACTTCGTTCTCTTCTCTAAACAAATAAAACAATTATATACTGAAACGGCGTTATTAGACACATCAGTGTTTTGTCCACTAAATTTGTCAGTTCACACTATATTTCACATTTTGTGACATGACGCCTGAAAGCCGGAGACGTCCATTACTAGACAACGGCTAGCTAAAGACTTGTTCCCGCGGCAAAGAATGTTAATAAAGGCATTCCCGTGACAACACAACAGAACAAAGGAACTATAAGACATGGTGACTTCTATCCCGGCCGCATGGAAGTTATAAAATGCAGTGGATTTGTGAATTCGAGAGAGAATAGGGACCAGTTCGAGATTCAGACAACAGTGAGAGATTCGTCGGAAGGAGTTCAATGTCTGAGCTGTTATAATTGTTTGTAATTGTAAAGAAATGCCAATAAATCCAATCATCAAATCTAGAACCCGTTATTGTTAGTCATGCTAATCACGTATCCGTCACAATATTTAACATCTACTACAATTTTCATTTAGATACTGCAACACGCCCGGTCTGTCACTTCATACGCAGTCTCATAATTAGTAAAAACAACGACATATATTCTAACTCCACGCAGGTTAGCTAATAGGTGCTCAGCTGCTCAAGAAATGCTGCTTCTCTTTAATATTGTCGCGTATCGGGTGTATATCGCGACAAATAAGTTCACGCCGTATTTTATATAGCGAATTTTATTTCACATTCGCACTTACAATCACCCAAATTACAGATTCACTATTACTGCTATCTGCAGTATCACAAATAGTAAACTCCAAATGCCACAATACAACTGACTAGTTGCTGGCTAACTCGGAACTAACTTGGAGGTAGCTCGAGGACTGACTCGGAGATAGCTCCAGGACTCACTGACTGACTCAGTACAACTGACTGTGAATAGCCTTCGCTGCTCCCTATGTAGCCTCGATCGGACAATACGGCCACGTAATAGGCACCCTTGTTGCTAGCCACGCTGTCCGGAGTTGTTGACGGCTGCCTAGTAACCGCGATATCNAACTGTCCGCCACAATTATAATTATAACTAATTATAACATTTTTACTATTCTCCAGCCACTCTGAAATCCAAATTACCCTCTAAATTGCACTGCACGGTAAAAAGCGTACTGTGGTAAAGTGGCAGTGTTCTGGGAGCACCTAAGGAGCAAGCCGGTGGCTTGGAGATGGGAGTCTGTGCAGAGACTTACTGTTCCAGAACTTGCAGATTTCGGCATATACGGAGCGAAGTGTAAAGTGACAGCATGAAGAAACAATACCAAAAATCTGTCTTCTGAGAGTTACTACGGAAATGCTATTGACAATTGGGGGTGTGGGTGGGGACGTTCAATCCAGACCCCAGAACAGGCACGCCGAAGATTCACAATGCCAAATTCCGGCGTATATGACGCATCTTGGGATGGAAAATAAGGATATTAAACGGAAACAATCATGGAGACGACCCCGGAGATGAAAGGATTAGAATACGATCTGTTAAAATAACAACAGATGAAGCAGTGAGCGACGATACGAAAATCAAACAAGCCATAAGGAAATGCAAAGAGGGGAAAGCGGTCTACGAACACAAATTACGGTTTATAGAAGAAGCTCAAAGAAAGAAGTTTCATCATGTTCTAATGTTGGTTGGAGTAGGTAAGTCGATTAACGCTCCGTTGGCTATCTTGATTAGGGGGTGGGCTGTTCGTATGGGTTTGTTCATTTTATGTCGCTTGTCGTAGGGGGCCTTTTGATACATTAGTAATTTTTACTGCTACAATTAGTGTTATTAGTAGGTACAGGGCTATTAAGATGGTTAGGGCCCCTCTTGGTTGGTTCACACGGGAGTGAATCATATTCCGACAAGTAATGGAGGCTGTGGTGAGAGTGAGATATTGAATTTGAATATTAACTACGTATGCAGACTAGTGAGAGCAGGTGGTCGCTGCCCGATTTACTGAGGCTTACCACCTTTTTGAAAACAATTACATAGAGTGTTTAATTTAACTTGATATTGTAAAATACTTGTACACCTCTTCAGCCACACTTAATTAACGAACTACGAATTAAGCGCCATTGGGTGAGGTTTTCATAGTCCACTTCAACAAATCCATTCATGACGCTAGCGCTTCGGTCACACCAAAAGGCATATTAAATACACTACGATCGAACAGTTTCCTGTCACATCCCAATAAGAATTTGTATTTCATTGGGGATCAGGCACCTCTATTTCTCCCGCCATGCACACTACCTGGTAGACTTGAGAGCTTGAGTTTTATCACCAAGTATATCTACAATTGCCGGTCACGGTAGCCGAGTGGTCTAAGGCATGTACTGTCTTCGCTCGCTTGGAAACCGGGATCGTGGGTTCGAATCCCACTCAGGGCATGGATGTTTAGTTTGTGTGTGTACGTTTTTCTGTGTTTGCGTACAGGTAGAGGCCTTGCGACGAGCTGATCACCCGCCCAAGGAGTCCTACCGAATGTGTAAGATCAAGAAAAACCGAAGTGAACGGAAAAGTTCATGGAGGTAGGCCTAGGCCCACTGGGGCTGCAGTGCCAAGGAAAAAAAAATCTACAATTAATCGCTTCGTTACAAACATCAAGAGTCGTTAATTAGAAATATTCCCCCCCACCCCCGACACAAGTCCTCCATTTATCCCTTTATCACAAATTCTACTCACCTCATCCTACCTCGTGAGAGCTGTATTGGTTCTGTCGCTTCATCGCCCCCCCCCTCCCCCCAGTCAGAAATAGGTGCTGAGTGCAACAACTTGTGTATTACTGAATGCCTTCACATCCGCTATAGAACCAGTATAAACATGGGAACGTAAATAAGCAAAAAAGAGATAAAAAGTCAACTTCCTAGCGTTTGATATTGCCGAAAGAAAATATGAGGGGAAAATTGGCAGATAATAAAAAATTAAATTAAATATAGCAAACTTTGAAAACTGTGGACGAAGTGATATAATTAACACATAATGACAATGGAAACAGTCAATAAGTATACAAGTCTGTCTCTGCAACATTCAATCCGCCACAATGCCTGGTGTGGATCTTATCAGCAGCGTTACGGACTAAAAGTAAAGTTATCCCTGTACTTAACTAATTAAGCACTCCGCCTTGAAGGCGTATGGGGAAGTGGATGTATAGACCCACGTTTTCTTAACCTAGGCACTAGCTGGAGGTGAATGGTCAAATTAACGCCCCTGCTGCTTTACCCTTGGGGGAAAAAGCCCACGGTGTTCATTGGATTGGAGGTTGGGTGGAGCCCAGAGCCGATCTGGACGACATGGAGAAGTGAAAATTCTTGACCCCACCGGGGACTCTGACCCCTCTGTCGTCCAGCCAGCATCAAATCTCTACACAGACTACGCTATCACGGCTCTACAGACTAAAGGACGGACAGTATTCTGTACAACAGCAATAATCTAAAATAGGTCACTTCTCTTCACCGACTGTATTTCAGCAGGCGCAATCATCATTCTTGTTACACAGTGCACTCCACGCAAAAAAAAAAGAAAAAAAAATGTTCTGAAATGATGGTCGGGCTTTTTGTGAAACCTCGGTATTAAGCCAAAAGTCTAAAATGTGCCAGGTATACACTGCGAATATGAAACTAGAATAGTGACGAAATAAACCATCTACTGGAGGACTTTTTAATCACGGGCATGGGCGTCTCATTCCCAAAAGCTTCTGCCTGTCACTATAGAAAATAGGCCTAAACTGAAAATATTTTTTCTTCTCATTTGTTCTTTTGTTTATAACAATGCAATAGCATGAATTGGGGACAGGGCTTTTGCTACCTGCTTCATGCTGGTTTCTTGGCTTAGATCCTGAATACGGAGGCGAAATGTTCCTCCGAAACGTTCACTGTCTTTCAACAGATTACACGGCGTTATATCCCATGAGATGGATTTCTCTAAAAGTATTTGTTTTGCGTCAGAGATGTTTTTGTACGCATTTCGAGACGCGGTGGGCCCCTTATAAAAATTATCCACAAGTCTGTCCAACATTTTCAACACGACTCGGTTTTGGAGTAAGGATGTCCTCATGCCGCGAGTGTCCATATGCGGATGCTCTGTGAACTGCAATGCCACGAAGCCCGGAACATCAACAAGAAAACCAGAGCGGAATTAGCGATAAGCAGACATTCCGTCCAGAGCATTCCATGGTTAGATCTGCACACGTCCTCACATAAAGCGAGCGTATTGCATACACTTACTAAACATGTCGACCAAGAGAGAAGGATACGTTCGTAAGGCCGAGCATGTTCACAAACTCACATTCACTAGGAAACAATGACACAACAGAGAACTAAACCCAACCACGTTGGATCTGAGGATCTCACTGCGGTGGTTATGAAGATTACTGTTATCTTGCTCGGCTTATTCGACCCTGAAGATGGAGGCGATATGTTCCTCCGTAACTTCGGCTGACTTTCAACGGACTACACGGCGCTGTATCCCAGAAGACAGTATTCTTAACTCAACCAAATTTGGGAACGAGTATGCTCAAAATGATTTAGTGGTCTAACTGAATCAAAAGTTTTTCGGAATCAAATCTAAGCGTTCTAATTATGGTTATATGACTATTTATGAAGCAGGATATAAAGAATGGTACGAACTATTCCTTCAGAATCCTTTCCAGTTTCTTTACCAATTATTCTATCATTCCACGCTACACAGTCCATGACACTGAGAGCGTCGTAAAGCATGAGGGGAGGTAACAGGAATTTTTCGTTCGTAATTTTCAGTAAGAGCAGAAAATAACCGATGTACCACGTAGGTATAAACTGCATATTAAATTCTTTGAAATTCCGTAAACCTAAGTCCCATTAAAGGCGGTCGAATGAATTTAATTTTGTTCCCTCTTGGCCAGATACAACAGCACTCTTTACATGCGACTATAACTGAATTATAGTGATTTTATATATAAAACAACGCCAATTATACAAACATTTAGTACCTACATAACGTACAAGCATTTTACTCGTAAATTTACAACTTTTATTTGAATGAACAGCTTCAGTGACGTTCGGCAGCAATCGTCAAGGGCCTTGGAAACAGCACAGGAAATACAGGTTTTTTTTATTGAAAGTGGGGTGGGACTACGAGTAAGTCCCTTGTACTGCTGCCACTTCTGGCCTATTGTACTAGCCCCAGATGATAGGTGAGGGTGATTGTCGAGCAACTGGTGGGATGAAGATTGGCAGGGGAAACCGAAGTACTCGGAGAAAACCTGCCCAAGCGCCACTTTGTTCACCACAAATTCCACTTGACCAGACCCGGGATCGATCCCGGGCCGCCGCGTGGGAAGCCAGCGACTAACCGCTTGAGCTATGGCGCGGCCAAATACATGTTTAATACGTAAACAATTAATACTGATTATTTTCGCCACTTAAAATCATCTTCACAACATATAAATTCAGACACGATGGTCTGTCCATCAGTGTGACAGAAAAGCCCTCATGGAAACCACATGAAACGGTGTCTGCTAATAGTAAAACGAACTTTGGCATAATAAATTACATGTTTTCAACATCAATTGTTTGAGCATTTTGTGTCTTCTGAAACTACAAACACGATTATCTGAACTTGAAGCCACAGGTTCCAAGTTCAAATCCCGTCAGTCCATATGGTAACAAGTATAGGTGCCCCTGTTCCCAGTGCTTAATTAAGCACAGTATAATGACGTATGGAGGTATGCCATACACGTATAGCTCTATACACTCTTAACAACACTGGATGGCAATGTTCACTCCCAGGCTTTATGGATATTGCACAGCATGCTGGCTGGAACCCAAGTCTGGGTTGAGCACGGTGACGAAAAGAAAAATCTCTGCCCCCTGCCAGGAAAATAACCCCGGGTGTTCAACCTACACCTTAGTCTCTATACTGACCGAGCTACCGAAATTCACATCAGTCTACATCCTGAATTTAATTAGGCCCACGACGCTTCCCATGGGAAGCATCATTCACAAATTGGGGCATCTTCCAGACTCTTTCTCAATACAGTCTGTGTCCTGATTCGACATCTGCGACCTTCCAAGGAATTGTATAAAGAGAATCATACAATCATCTGGTAAGGCGAAGGTAAAGTTGTCCCTATGCTCAATTAATTAAGCACCACGCCATGAGGACCTATGGGGAGCGGAGGTCTAACTCCTTCATTGTTGACCTCGGCACTAGGAGGTGAGTGGCCACCACTTCAAGCCCCGGCCGCTTTATCCCAGGGGAAAGAACCTTGATACTCATTGGATCAGAGGCTGGGTGGACCTCAGAGTCCGCCTGGACACTGTGGAGTATAGTAAAATCTCCTGCACCTACTAGAAACCGAACGCCAGCCATCCTGCTAGCAGCCCGTTGCTATACCGCCGAGCTGTCCCGGTTCATGAGTGCGAAATTCTAACTGCCACACAATTTTCAAGAATTCCTAAGCATGAACAATCTATTAAATATGAGGGCGAAGTATCTTTGGTTAGAGAAATTAATGGAGATACGAGCAGGTATAGATAGCTCAGTCGGTATAGCGAAGAGGTTAAAGGCTGAAAGCCCAAATAATTGGTGTTACATTCCCAGCAAGGGCAAGAGCGTCCAGGCCGGCTCTGGGACCCAAGCAGCCTCCTGTTTCCCTAGAGGTAACGCGGCCTGGACGCGAGACTGACACTCACTTCCTTCTATTAACGAGGTTAAAAATGGTGGAACAATACCTCCACTCCCTCATGTCTTCTTAGCGTGGTGCTAAATTAAACATAAGGACAACTTCACCTTGCCTTTACGTAATTTTATTATGCATTCAAGTAATCGGAAAACCATTAACAGTTCATTTACGGGGGTGTCTTACATGGCCTTCACGATAAGAAACGAAACCTTTAAAGGTTCGCCAAGAACACATAACTCTACAAAATAGCGTAAAAAATGCACTGAGAATCATGGAAAGTAAGACCCAGTCAAAGGTTCAAGATTGGATTAGAAGCTAGGGGAAAAAGGCATAGTACTGCTATCTCTGGGCAGCCACTGGTACTGACTACATTTAATGCCAGATTCAATCGACAGAACAGGAACCTATGTCACCACATTTGATCATTACAACAACGAGTTATCAAGGTCGACGATTTTGGCGTTTTATAAATATCAAAATACATTCGTGAATTATAATGTTAAAATGCAAGTTCCCAGGCGCTATTATATTTAATTTAGTCCCTCAAAGAGCCGACTGGACACTCGGCCTGAAGTAAGGCATACCGATGTCTGTCTGTATTTCAAATGCAGATACCAACTACTTGCAAAATTAAATTCGCCAGATAGTTATTACGGCAGACCCCCACGTCAAATTTAATCTAGATCTTAGACCACTAGTTTCAAGGACAAAAGATGTGGGGGGGGGTGGGTTGAGAGATAATTCCAATTAAGCATTGTTTTATGCTTGTTGTGCAAAGAATGCATAAAGACCACAAATGATTCCATCTTAATTCAAGCTAGTCCATAAGATACCATCATAATCATCATCATCAACGGGCAACCTTGACTGAGGTTGCGTAGTGTTCTCAGACTCTCCAGGCACATGCCAGGACATTACCTTAGATTAGGTCACAACCACTTCCTTTCACATCCTTCCAAAATTCATTATTCACTAATCATATCCTTCTAAGCTTAGAAACTCAGAGTGTATTAAATAAACCAAGATTAAGTAAATACTGAATTATATCCCTATGTTCCAACTAACATGTGGCAATTACACCTAAAACAGTGTAAAGAAGCATGCAGCTGTAGTATCTGCCAAAACATCACATAACCGATCTACAATTAGAACAATTAATTATTACCAGAGTTTTCGATTTCAAACAAAACAAAAACGAAAGGGAGAAATATCTGAACACTTCAACGCTGAAATCCATGCAAGAAATAAATCTGTGATTTCATAACAACCTACTTTTTACTGGAATAATTCTTTCGCCTTTACAAAACTGAAGTCAACATTTTAATAAACAACAGGTAATAATTAAATTTAAAAGAGGCATGTTTACTACACCGGCATATCAACTTCGCTATATTAACAATACTGCATGAAAGCGAAAAGCTCAAGTCCTTTCCCACAACCACTAATTCAAAAATATAATGCTCCCTCTCACCACCCCTGAATGGTGGTAACATGCACACCAACTTGTTTTCATCAGTATCACACGTCCAGTGGAATCTGATTGTACACACAGAGCACATTTTATCCCGGTCGATACAAATGTGTGTACACTTGACAGCACTTTGCTCCCTCCTGCCCCCCTCTCTCTCCCTCTACATGCTCACCCTCATTTTCATGGTGGTGGTGGTGGGGGGGGCAAAAAAATCTATACCAGCAGACACGAGGCGAAAATGACGAGACTCAGTTCGCAGACATACACAATTATCCGCTCTGATGCTTGGCAAACTAAAACATTTCTCTCCCCTTGCTTTCTCTCATTCACTCAATTATGTTCAAATTTGTCCTGCACTTCCTTCCTAACCACTGACACCTTATTTTAATTTAACAGTTACTATTCTGGCTTGTGTCCAGTTAACATTCCTGCCATATCATGATTTCATAAATTAAACGAACCTCACAAACGATGCACAATCAGGCCGATCTGCTTAGTTTCTTATACGCTGTATATTACCAATTTTATGGACGTTTTCAAAGGCATGAATATATCCAGCAACACATAAGATGACCTTGTAATTCCCATCAAATTTCTAAAACTTCTTGCACAGCCTGTACATATTGTACTTCATAGTCTGTGGATATAACATATCTATGCAGCAAAGAACTCTTACCTTACTTTGTTTTATTTTGCACCCCACTATTTTTTACTCCCTTGATATCTGGGCCATTTAATATCATTCTTCCTCTCTCTTCTCTTCCAAGCAGTTAACTGCGTGTAACTTTCTCTCCACTGCCTCCCCCTTGCCCCCTTTCAGTTTTACTACGTGATAAAACACACCCCAGTGCATAAGTATGGCCTGTTTATATGAACTAGCTGACAGCGAGGCAGCATTGCAGGACCACTAGCCAGTCATCCCTGAGGGTGGAACATAAAGCTGTTTCTGCTTCGATTATACCGGGTGACTACCACAGTTTCTGTTAATGCCTTGCCTCCCCTCAACACCAAGAGATTGGGTTTTAGGAGGCCATAAAAGTGCAAATTGACATAAAGGGTTTCCAATCATTAAATGCGCTCACACACTCAGCTGACTACTCACTGTAACAGAATTTACAAGTAAAATGTGTTAATGTTGCGTCCTATGTATGAAGCGCCATCCAAATTTTAAACGAAATGATATGAAATGGCAGATTCAAGTTGATGGTCATTTCAACACTTTTTCACATTTATCCGCGTATTCTAGTGGACTTCATATTTCTCCCACAGACTTTATACATACAAATTGCTTGTTGTCTTAAAATTACAATTTTATAATTGTTTTATAAATATAAATGGGAATATACTATAGAGGCGCAAATGGGAATTTATATATGGCATTATCAAACCAAGAAAATGGAATTATTGGGCAACAAAATATAATAAATTTATAAGCATGAAGCAGGCAGAATGCAGAGAAAAACCTCAATCTGGACAGAAGACATCAGAGTTGACATTCAAACTAATTGCATCCAAAATACAAGTCTAGTGTTACTGTTACAGCAACAAACTTGTGGAACCTCTACTGAGCCTCAGTCACGTATTTCATTTTTTTTTTGAGCTAGTGGGTTTCCTGAAATCATAGGCAACAGGCTGTGATGGCACCCTACTTGTCAACAGAAAGATTGTTTCTCCCTTTATGAAAGCCAGAAAACTGAAAAGGATGAATGGTTTAGTCAAATTTTGGGGGATGTATGAGTTCTGATCTGACACAAGAAGAAGAAAGTGAAGACTCCACATACCACACAGGTGAGATGCACGTGTTCATAAGTAGTGCCACGGAAGTCAAAAACATATGTTATGTCCCACTACAATACCCACTTGGGAGGGGTCAACCTACAGTTTCAAATGCTGTAACCATATCCATTGGAAGAAAAAAAGGTTCTAAGGGTATGTTATTCAAGTTAGTTAGTGCCAACTTCAGTGGATAGTGTGTGTCACGTGGTCAGCGTAACGGATCCCTATGGCTGTTAATCTCGGTTTTCTAGACTGGAGCCGCTACTTCTCCATTCAAGTAGCTCAGTTATCCTCATGAGGCTGAGTGGACCCCGTTCCAACCCACTACTTCTCAGAATATGTGGTAGTGCCGGGAATCGAATCCAGGACCTCTAGATCTGTAGCCAAGAACTCTGACCATTAGACCACAGAGGCGGTCTGACATTTATTTATGTACACTTAAAAATGTCACTGTAAAGATTAAATGGATGTTTAAAAATATTATGGAAGGATACAGTACACAAAGGGGATTAAATGCTTGATTGAAGGCTTAATGACTAAACTAAAACATCTCCTGAATCTTCATTAAACAGAGAACTCCCCTTCACTTACATGTTTCATGCCTTCACAATTTTGCCTGACTCAAATTCTAAATGTTCTGAAACTACATTTCATAACCACAACAGCTGTCATGCTCATACTGTACTGCCTGACAGATGACTAATAATGGATATGATGGAAATATGTGCTCTGCTTTTAAAATGTGGCATAACACTATTTGCAAGGGTAGAATAACAGCTTATGTAGACAAGTTTTCACCTGAAAAGAACTAGCGGAACACATATTTCATAACAGAACAAAACTTATAATGACAACACTTTTCGATACCCGAAGAAAAGGATCCGAACTGAGACGTGTATCAGTATCTCTAAGAAATAATTATACAAAAAAGTATTATCCATACCAATATCACTTGAAGACAATCTCAAAGCAAGAAATCTTACTCTCAAGCAACTACTCTCAGTAATCTAGCAAACAATTTTAATTTAAATGTAAATACACTAAGAAGAGCCATGGTACGCGGTAGCGTAGTGGTAGAGGTGCTACGTTACAAGCTGGAAGGTCGCGGGTTCAAATCCAGATTAGGTCATTGGATTTTTTTCAGTTGACCTAATCCTTCCAGCTGCACTAGGCCCTGGGGTTTACTCAGCCTCTAACAGAAATGAGTACCAGGAATTAATTAAATAATTTTCTTGGGGAGTAAAGCGCGGTCAGCGCGTAAGGCTGAAAATCTTACCGCCATCTTTGAGCCGATTGTCTAGATAATGTGGGACCCTCAATGTCTCGCAACCCTATGGGCCTTCACGGCCTCGTACAGGGATAGCTTTACTTACTTTTTTTTTTACACTAAGAAGAGCCACAAAGGAATGTCTAAGTGACAATTATGGCCCATTCTAAAAGCAACGGATGACAGGAAACCGCGTAACAACTGAAAAACTAAAGGTCTGTCATTAATATCAGAACGGCCACAATCCTCATTATCATACCACAGGGGGTAGTGAGTCTGCTTCATAGATGCCAATATCTCAGAAACAGACTCTCCCAGCATCACTAAGGTGGTTAGATCATTACTGGAGGCATTTGCCTCTATATCACATGTTTAGAGGCATTACCACGGCTCATTCTCTCAACACGTCAACTTTCTTCCATAGTGCTGTATGTATGTGGCTCAAATCTGACACAGAATTTTTGCTCTTTCTCATTAAGCAACGATGAGTATCAGAGTCACTGATGAACAGTAATTTCATAGGCCTCTCCTCCACATATGAACTGTACTTGGCACATGCACTTTGCCCTGCTGGAAGATGCTGTGCATATAAATCAGTAAAAAGATAGAGAAGGAATGTACTGTCGAATCTTTGGTGAAAGAATATGCAGGACTGACTGATATTCAGCAAAGACTAAGACCACAGTTCATGGACAATACACTGTTAAGGCACAGGTATATGAGTGGTGTATTGCATTCAAGGACTACCATGACACAATCAGCAAAGTCATGTGTGTCTGTGCAGTTGCCAATTGCATTGTCAAAATGTGCATGCATCCCTGTCATAAAAAGGTAAAGTTGTCCCTGTGCTTAGCTAATTAAGCACTATGCCATGAAGGCATATGGGGGAGCAGAAGTATAGATCCACATTTTCTTGACCTCAGCACTAGCTGGAGGTGAGTGGTCAGCTTCACACCCCTGCTGCTTTCCCCCTGGGGAAGGAGCCCCCACCATACCCATTGGATAGGAGGCTGGGTGGGCCACAGAGCCAGTCTGGATGATAATGATACAGAGAAGAGAAAATTCTGACCCTACCAGGACTCGAAATCCAACCCCTCAGTCTTCCAGCCTGTAGGCAGTCACTATACCGACTGTGCTACTCTGGCTCATATCCGTGTCATAATATTAAACATAATAATTTAATATCTGATAGTGCAGGGAAGGAAGCTGACAAATTATTTTGCTATCATGCTACCAAATGTTAGTTCACATCATAATGGAACAAACATTTATCACTGATTTGCATAAAATTCAAGTAAATCAGAAATGTAACACTCACATTGGCAGCAACAGTCTCCTTAATTTTATCCTCAGACATTTCAGCTGGAGCACCATCAGTTTCACTGGTAATGCTGAAAAGCTTCTGTTTTGAGTCATAACTCACTCCTGTATCTGGGATGGAAGCGAGGAAGTGGCCAAATTCTACCAGTTTGTATACACGCAACAAGGCCTGTAACCCACAAACATATGACTGCATATTCATCTGAACTGTCAAATGTGATATCTGAAAAACAACGAACTGAGGAAAACTACCGATAATGTTATATTTTAGCGTCCTGTTACACTGATTCATGTCCATGGTTTATGCTAACCGTCTTACAGTGTATACACTTTTTCACCTTATTCTTCACTTCCACACTACATGTTTCAGCACTAATGTGCCATCCTCAGGTGTCTTTATGCACGTTAAACTATTGTACTGCATGCCACGATGTCTTCATTCTAAAATGACTAAAATCTGTATTNTACATTTGTGTATCGTGTTCTGTGTTGTGTTTTGCTCCTGTTACTGCATGCGTAACAGGAGCAATACACAACACTTTCCTCTGATACATCGGTTCACACAAGATCCTAGATGTATGTCAAAATTACATATCCCATGTGAACATGGTATTTCCTATTTAAAATAAATTAACCCAAATTAAGATTAAATAACACCCTAATAGTTTTAATTCTGGTTAATTTATTTTAATTAGGGAATATTGTATTCACACACGATATGTAATTTTGACATCAAAGCAACAATTTTAGCAAGACAACACCTGATAATGGTCGTATATGGCCGAAACATGTAGTGAGGAAGAAGGGTGACCAGATAATAAGTTGAGTTTAAGATGGAAATATGTGTGTACAAAAGATATATTAATGCAGCAAGATGCTTAAATAAAATACTATACAAACTTGAGTATTTAGTGACAGTTCTCCTACTGGTATTAAAAATACTATATGGGTTCAAGATCTGGTCTTTTCACTTAATATCAGAAGGCACCTAAATAAGTTAAACACACGTCTTCAAGAAAGCTACAAAACTACTTATATCTATGTATGATGGTACAAAAAAATGCTTCACCCAAAACTTCATTTACAGGAGCAAGATTCTGGTTATGTTGTTGGAGATCCAATAAAAATGTGTACACATAAACACTTCTGACATATAACGGAAACATTAATTCATAAGAAAAGTTACAAAATTCTTGACAAGTACTATCTTCTAGAATGTATACTTATACTTCTATATACTTGTAGTATAGTGGAATTTACTTAGAGCAAACTTCCCTTGCTTCTTGCTTGGTTTATTCTTCACCCCTGAGGATGGAGGTAGTTAAATCCTCCAAAATGTCAGGAAACTTCTACCAGGCTACATAGGGTCACATCCCAGAAAACAGCACTTTCCATAGTCAGTGCCATGAGAACCTCAAATTTAATATAAAACTTTTAGCGAACTGAAGAGTTCTGTATTCTTGGATATAGTGCTGTATAGTCCAGTGAAAATCAATCAACATTTCAGAGGAACAAATGCCACATTTTCAGGGCTGAACAGTAAGTCAGGCATGAAACAAGTATCAAGCAAACAAGTGATGTTTATGACTACACAGTATTATATCCCAGAAAGAACTCTTCATAACCACCACTTTGAGAACCCCAAATCCAACATTTTTGCTTAACTGTTTTCAGCTGATAATTTATAAGATTACACCCACGCAATATTATCCAATTATATGAAGTTGCCAATTAATGTGGAAATTTGGTTCCTCCAGCTTCAATTAACAGGATTAATTTTTGTGCAATGCTCATGACGTATTCTTCAAGCAGTATGCAGCAACAGACCACATGATATGTAATGATATGCATACAAGAAGCAAATTTTTTACATATGTAAAGAAAAAGTGAAATCGTTGAGGTTTTCCACAGGACCAGCAAAATTGTATGTATTTATTCACGGCTGAACCCTTGTATCTTGGCCACATGTCTATCCTGTATCGTGACCATCCTCCTGCAGATTACACTTATTTTAACCATTGTGTCTTAACCACTGTCCTGGAATGACTTGTAATTTCTTTTTTGGCACCAGATCACAAGCCTACAAAGAAAATTTCCTGAACTCACTTCTTTATGTTTGCCTACTAAAACCTTTTCTCCTTTCTGTTTTGCAATATGTACTATACAATGGACAACGAAAGTTTTTACAACCAGGCAGTCTACTCTCAGAAAATTTCCGTGAGACTTTAGTTAATGTGGTAAAATTCATACCACCAATGTACAGTTTCTTTTCCTTCTTCACTTGCTAAGCACCTGTCTTGTGATCAGAAGTGGAACTCTTTTCTTTCCTCCTCCAGTTAAGGCAAAATTTTTTTAATGAAATAACCTGTCACAACCCATTATTCTGTGGACATCACATCACATCTGTAGTGTTCAAAGTGCATAGTGAAGTTCAACAAAAAGCATGCAAAATGTATGCAAAACTAATTACTTAAATTAACTAGGTTTTAAATTAAAGTAATAAATTCAACTGGTGAAGTATCTATCAGCAAACAATTGCTCATCACTATGGCATGGATATTTGCTTAGAACAAGGGACTAGTATACTGGTTAAGTCACATGTCACAAATTCATATATCATAATCTCTGCATTACAATAATTCACTAAACAATAATTTGTCGAAATTTACTATTCTGCATATTTCAACAATACTTATCTTGTGTAGCATTATCATTTTGATCTTAAATAAGAACGCCTGAATCATGTTTATTTTAAATGTACAAACTTCATTTTGAATTGTTTCACAACACACAACGCGTAAGAAACATCCGACCATAAGCCTACACAACATCAAGTTGACATTTCCCATCATCGGGACGAATCAACAAGAAGAAGCCGAACATTTTACTTTAGATGTTTTAAACTTTTAAATATTTTAACATTGACGGCTCAATTTGAGGGCAATTTTCAGATGGAATGCAAGAGTTGTACGTGCATTCAATGCTACTAGAAAGTGTTGTGCTTTTACACTTCGACACCTGTAACGCAGCTTACATACTGTGTACATTAAACAACGCCAGTGTTGTCGTGTGTTTATAATACGTGCCTCTGATGATGGTTTCTCTTGAACCGAAACATGTAAGGCAAGTGAGATAAATAAGTGACCTAAAAACATTGTTACACTCGACGGATTTTTCACTGACAATTTGTGGTACAAACTTCATTTTGCAATGTAATATGTTAGGGATGAAAATGCTGTACTGGGAATTTTAATGCTATTTTCTGTAAGCTGGCTGCACTAGAATACAATCACATGTGGCCAACATCCTCGGGTTTCACTGTATTATACAATTTGTAATATTTTCTGGACCTTCCATACAAATTACAAATAGTTCTATACTCCCCTGACTGCTAGGCTGGATCTGCTACAACAATCTTAATTTTAGTTTCAACCTAGATACACTTGTTCATATAATCTATTGTATTTTACATGAACTAATAAATTGGCTAAAAAAATAAAAACAGAACTGCAACACAAGCATTTACAGTTCAGACTTTCTGCCTCTAATCATAACCTCTATTCACACATCACATTGTGATAGCTTCAGAAAATCTCGATACATTGTAACACTTACTTCTTCTTTTGTATTCAGACAGTGATGGCGCAGGTATTCCCAATCCATAGCATCATGGCTATTCTTTAACACTGGCAGACCTTTCAACATCACATCCTCTGGCAAGGGAACTCTCCTGAATACATCCTTAATATTTTTCAACTTCAGAAACTGGCCAACACCTGATCCTGCAATTAATTAACTTAATTTCAGGTAACTGTAAAATGTATTTTGTAACATACACTTAAGGTAGAAAAATAAGTCAGTTGTTAAAAATGAGGAAGCTGAGAAATTTTTAATACTGACCATTTTCTTTTCTCATCAGGAATACAAAAGCGGCCCTAATACACATAATTCAAACAAAATACACTAATGAAAATAAGCTGAGTTTATCAGCACTACATTGCTATTGTGTGATGTAATGTAGTTAATTTCTTCTGGATGATAAAAAAATTTATAGCCCAGTGCAGGCTTGAACTTAGCTTTAAATGAGGTGAAATTCAAACCAGACCCAAAGCTCTGAATTTAGTTTTGTCTACGGAACTTAAAAAAAGGGTTGTCACCATGAGAAACACGCCAATAATTCGTTTTCTTTTTCTACAGTTTTATCACCCTTCCCATCAACTGGTGCAATAATAGATTCTTTCCTCTGATCAGGCAATATTTCCTTATTCCAAAGAGAATTAATTAGATTATGGATCTTAGAACATAATATTTCACCTCCTGCTTGAATCGGTTCTGCATGAATCTGATCAAGATAGATGAATTAAAAGACAATATTCTTGTGTAATTCTGTTGTCTTGCATAGCTGTTGTACATATGCGCTGCAAGAGGGGTTTTTTAATAATACTCAGTAATCTTTTCAGGTAACATTATAACATGGATGTTTAAATTGTCTCTCAAGGTTAATTATAAATGGACATTCCAGTTCTTACTAAATGGCCAGCAAAACAAGGTCTGTGTTTTGGTATGTATATTTTGCTCCTCTACCTCAGATGATCAACACATCTGCATAGCAAGCAAGTTGTCTGAAGCAATAACGCTTCTGACACATTTAATAGGCACCCATTTCAAATCTAGGCTGGTACAGTCCCTCCAGGCAAATGCCAGGATCATACCTCAATCATGCCATGATCACTATTTTCCAAATCCTTTCCAAGTAATCACTCACAAGTCACTGTACAACTCAATACTATACAGTCTGAGATAATGACAGTAAATAAACCATATATAAATAAAATTAATTTGTACAATTATGTTAACATACCTTTCTCAAATGCATCTGCATTCACATTGATGAGGTTCAACAGCACTATAAATCTGGACAGAAGAGTGCATGAGCTACGTCCACAAGCTTTTATTATGTCACTATCTCCATGAAGCCAGTCAGCACATATTTTGACTGCGACCAGCAGCCCCTCTTCAGTAACCAACTCAATCACATCTGCTGGATCCAGCATCTGACCATTCTTCATTCTGCTTTTATCTATGTTTCTGTCTTCAGTGTTGATTTCTTTACCTGTTACAACTTCCAAATTATTTGAACTGTTACTACTAATCACCAAACCATCAGAACAACTGCCTTCATCCTCACCCAAGCCATTGATATTAGTGGGTGGACTGGTGATGGTTTCTCTCAACATGTCAGCTTTCTTCACAGATTTCAAGCCATTGCATTTATTTGATTCATCTTTGGCAACACTGCCACACATTTTGCCATTGGTTACAGTGATTTCAGTGAATATGGGGCTATCAGAATTTCTATGCAGTTCTTTTGAAATCTCACCCTCCTCATTATCTTCTTCATCATCTTCCTCATCATCATCGGAGCTCAAATCCAAGCCTGGTTCTTTACTCTCATTTATATCTGACTCCCCATCATCTGAACTTGAGGTGCCATCACCATATGGGTAATCGCCTGTGAAATTAAAAACATTGTAAAAAAGTTGATAAAACATGTAAAATAAACACAATGTTCAATATAAAAAATTTAATTAACTAAAATAAATAACAAGATTAAAGCAAATTACTATCCACTTAGCACAAAAATACATAAAGAATTTGTCTGAAATATGAAAACAGCAAAAGACATCACACAAATAAGAATAAACACACAACACCATTAACTGTGCACCTGGCATTGTCCAGTACAAACACACTGTTTGATCTGATTTTATATTAATTTCACTCACAGGCTTCTGTAAAGCATAAAAGGGGATTTCGAACAGCTCAGTAATTACTGACTGCTCAAGACCCTGCTTAAATGACTCAGTGGAGCCAATGGAACATGGGACAGACCATTAAAACGTTCACTGCCACCTTAACTAAATGCATAACCTTATACATCATTGATGGTTGTGGTGCAAGGGCCATATTATTGTGGCCCACCCCTCATACATTCATTCATTTGAATGCATAACCTTCCTCCAAAGCCAATTTCTTTTTTTTTTTTTCTTTCTTTTAGAGGTTTATGTCATACATAATGCACCAGACAGTAACTATGATAAGGGACTTCAGGGATGTGGCACTGTGCACTCTGACAGATAATATTCACAATCATGATAACCTCAAATATAACATCACACAATAGTTCTAGCATTACATTTTAATCTTTATCAAAGGAACCTTCAAAATGGTTGAACAAATACACGTTCTTCAGAGTCACTGGCACTGACAGATGAGTCATATTCTATGCCGGTAACAATATGCATGATATAACAATTTCTAATCATAATTAACTGATTATGAAAAAATAAAGAAGAGATTCCTTCCACTACCACTCCCATTGCCCTGAAAATCCTAGGCTGTGTTTGGAACTATGTTTCTGGACAGTTTCATCAATGAAAGTTTTTTAAACTGAATTTTGCAGTGATAATTTGAAGGTAATTTCTATTCTGATCCAAGGTAAAGTTCTCCCTGTGCTTAAGTAATTAAGCACTATGCCATGAAGGCATATGAGGGAGTGAATGTACAGACCCATGTTTTCTTGACCTTGGCACTATTTGGAGGTGAGCGGTCAGCTTCATGCCCTGCCCTGAAGATGGAGGCCATATGCTCCTCAAAAATGCCTGTGGACTTCTATCAAACTGAATGGCATTACAACTGTCAGATTTTGTTTTTGTTTCTCTTTGTAAAAATACATGTTTTGGCATTATACATTACCATGGGTTTAAAATATACTTTGTAGATTGCTGTTTTGCTATATTTCTGTTCCATAATATTCCTTTCATAATGCTATTAAGTGTCTTGTTACAAGCAACCCTCCTTTAAAATAGTGTGATGTAGGTGGCGCAACAGGAAGTAGGGGTCACGTGAACTCTGCGTTTCCATGAGTGACGTCACATTCTCCACTCCTATCATTACGCAACGCTCGGTAAACACCCCTCCCTGCTAGGCTGTGACATCATGCAACAGGGGAGCCCATACAGTGACTGCTGCTAGGCAACTGGTAAACACGACGTTACGCAACATTGGTACCTATCACGTAATTGTTTTCTGTGTTGTCCGTGCCGAGCTTAAATAAGGAGCAGCAAACACTATTCAGTAGTGAGTGAGAAGTGAGTTACTAGAGAGAGAGTAACCAGTCAGTTGCAATCTAGCATTCGCCGAGCGAATGGAAATGACTACAGGAGAAGTATCTGTGATACTGCAGATGGCAGTAATTGGAAAATTGTAAACTGTATAATTTGTGAGAGCGAGTGTTCAATAAATTCACTATATCCAGAACAGCACGAAGTTATCTGTTGCATGACATACACCTAACACGTGACAATATATTAAAATTACGTACATCACCATTAGTTTCAATCTAAACAGAATCAACATATTGTAATGTTAATCCTGCTTTGGAGCAGTACTTCAGTTCATAACAGACTGCTTTGCCAATGGAAGTCTATGTGTGGACTAATGGACTGGACAGCCACTGCCAGTGTTGAGGCTGTGGGAAACTCTTTCAGTCCACCCATATCAACTGCTCTTCATTGTGAAAATATTCTGGAATTAAACAATTAACTTCTCCAACTTACATGCTTCTCCTGTGTTCAGGGTTCAGCCTTATGCCAGACATCACCTTTTGCAGGTGTTCAATGAGCTACTGAGTCCCTGGAATTTGAGGTTCCAAAACATCATCGGGCACTGCCCACATAACATGTTCACAGCAGACCATGGTGACACATCTGGCCAACACCTGGTCTCAACTGCTCAAGTTGATGGCAGCAACTTGACTACAACGTGGAGTCACTAAACTTCAGTGCTTCACTATGACAGCACCAGGTCCTGTGTTCTTACCACCTACATTTCTAATCTGGGCTTCAACAGCTGCCAGCTGCATCTCTAACTCCTATTGTGCAACTCTCAAGTTGCAGCAATTTGCCACAATGTCAAGTCAACTCTGTGTCCCCTGCAGCTCATTACTGACCTCATGAAAAGTTAAGGCCTGTTGCTGAACCACCACCATGGTGCCCTAAATTGTCTATCTAGGAGGTCTGTTACTGCTCCCTCAAATTCACTCTGGGCAGTCTTTATGTCACTTATTTCACTTTTAAATTCTTTTTGGCAGGCTGGCAGTTGGTTTTGGCCAGCCACAAGCTGGTCTTGGTTGGCACTTATCTCACTTCTTCTTTACAAGCTGCAAGTTTCGCTGACACATCATTCTTTGTTAGTGCTTATCTTATTTTTCTACTTCAGAACTTTCTGGATACAGGATCCATCTTCAATTTGACTTTTAACATCAGATGTAATGTTCATCCTTTTATGGAACAGTATTTCAGTTTATCGCTTATGGTCTTGACATCAGTTTGTTTTAGTTCACTACTATGTCACAGGACACCACTACACTGCCTACTTGCAATCCATCTTATTGTTACCAGCTCAGGACTCACTGCTTACTTTTTGTGGCACTGTTTTACCACACATGAATGTTGCATGCAATTTCTATGTGCAGACTCAACTCAAAACTGCCACTTCTCACTGTCTCAACAACACTTCATTCTGGTGCAATATATTCCTGACCCTAGATGAAACACCTCAGCCAGCTTTAGCTTCCAGAACCATCCAGAAAGGGGGAAGTCATGGCTTTGCTCAGAAGAGCTGTGTACACAATACTCCCAAACCCCCTCACTCATGTGACAACATTAAATATAATACAGCCATAATACATGCGCATACATTTTAGTGATCATGTTGTTAAAAGAATATTTATGATATGGTGATGATGTATTAGGATCAAAACATGCAACCACATGTCTGTATAATAACAGAATCAGTGTTGTACTGATAGTATATTACTCAGGAAACCTGATTACTTGAATACATAACATAGCTGCTTCAACTTAGAATTACCAGACTTTCTGGCCGAAGCCAATGTAGTGGTAAAATTTCTAAGCAACCATAATGCTGGGGCATCCTGTCACTCGTGCATTAATAAATCAATAAACAATGCAGCTGCTCTGATTACTGAAACTACTGCAACTATCCTTCACCACGTACAATCGGTGGTGATGATTTTTCTAATGTCACTTAAGAAAATTCTAATGTGGTTCACACCTGAAAGCCAAAATTCAACCATAGCCATGAAGGAATTACTCAAAAGTTTGTTCAACTTTTATGACAGTAGATCCCTATCTTCTGAGATATAACACTGTATAGTCCATTAAAATTCAAGGATGTTTCAGAGGAATGTGTAGCCTCCACCTTCAAAGATGAAAAATAAGGCAAGCACAGCTCTGCTTGCTACCTCGTTCATGCTGGTTTCTTGCTTGAATTATTCTATGATGCCAAAGATGGCAACAACATATTCCTCTGAAACGTCTGTTGACTTTCAACAGACTATATGAACAGAACTCCTCATAACCACCACAGTTAGAACCTCAAATTCCCTGGCAGTATGTTTTCATAATACAAACCAAACATTACCATCACTTAGATCAGAATCCTCAGAACTGTTCAGTCGCCTTCTCCTCCTACGCCTGCGTTTCCTTAGCCTTTGCAATAGTTTAGATTTCTTCTTCTTGATAACAGCTTTGGCTTCTTGACTGTCATTCTCATCTGCACATCCATTTACCAAAGGCACTGCACTTTCACCAGTGCAGGACTGATCTGAAGGTTGCTGACTGATGTTTATTCCATCATGAGGTATCTTAATATTACCGTCTCTAGCAGAGAAGTCAGTTAAGTTTAGCTCAAGTGAAGAGGAGGCAATGGTAGTAGGCGAAGGTAAAGACTGAAATGATATGTTGAAAACTGAATCTTGAATGTGATGGATTACTTGCTGGACCAGCTGAGAAAACATCGCTAATGTGAAGGCAACCACAGCGGATACCTGCTGTGAACCTGCAAAAAGGAACGATATTATTGCACCTACAACTAAATCATCATGAAACATGTTTCTTGTTTAACCCCAAGATAAAACCTGTAATCTTCATGCTCAGAGAGCACATAAAATTATTAATACTTCTCAATCTTCCATCTTTCTGCATATTTCATATATTCTTTTCCTAACTGCCATGAGAAATCTACTAAATAAGGTCTAAAATTGTGTGACAATGGTACATAAATTTAAATATTATGTTACTGGACCTTATCCATCATCCTGTTTTCATATAAAACACTGTCTACCACTATCGACTGAGCCAAACTGAGTATGTTCTACCTGAAGGTGGAGACAGAATCCAGTCTCTGAAACAGTGTGTTTTTAAAAAAAACAGGACAGTGTTTTAGATAAAAATAGGGCAATGGATAATGTTCAGAAACATAATATTTGTATTGGGGAAATCTACTGTTATAATTAAATTAAAGAAGAAGAAAAAATTACTTAAAATTTCCAAATGCATGTTTAAAAATACAAATTAACTGGAAATATCAGTTTGACACTATCACCCTCCTTAGTAATTCTATAAGAAATTCATAGCTTTCATTCTTATTTATTCCTATTTCATAACACATCCTTGACACAGCTGACAACATAGCACTAATGATTCCACCGACAGCATGAGCATAACGTCTGGCTCCTGTACACAAAGTTGTATGCCTCTCTCAATTCAAAATACTCAAAAACCTCCTTTCAGAATTATCTACAGACAATGTCTTTCCCCTCAAATACAGATTATCTTCTTATGTCTTTCAAGCACACAGATGTAAGAAGCAACTAATAATTTTGAAGCAGGGCTCTTGTAAGTCTACCTTCTCTTTACATCATAGCACTTCATGCCTTCTGTTTTTCCTCCTCTCTGCTGAATTATTATGTATGAAGTCAAAGTAATTTAAATGTGACATAAAAACTTTGCTAATATACAGTGCATCCAGGATGTCACTTTGGGGTACAACAAGGATGTATTTCCCTAACAATTATACACAAAGAATAAAGAAACACTCAAATGAAAACTAACTCAAAAAGTCTGAGGCAGTTGCAAAGTAATGTGTTGCTGTGTTAAATATTAACGTGAGGTGGAGCCCAGTTTTAACAAAGTTATAGAACAATTTTTCTTTGCTGAGGCCACATTCATTGGGAACACTTCATATGATGGAGAAACCGCGTTTCTGCCGTTGGTAAAAGACAAAGCTGAAGTTTTTTTCAGCACGATCAAGCATTGTCTTTTTACAACAGAACTGTCCATAGTGACTGAAACTAAATGTTTCCTGGACACAGGATGCGGACAGAAAGCCCAACCACTCTGACTCTCAAAGCACCAAATTTTTCTCCCCATAAGTTTTTCTTGCAGGGTTATGTCAACATTGACATGCATGGGTGTACTGGGAAGGTGACCAACTTGGATGAACTAGAGATGCTGAGGTGTATGGGTTAAAATAAGTTACCAGCTACACATCTGTCATGCCACACAAGAACTGCACTTGGAAATTTACCGACAGAGACTTAAGATAATATTGCCTCCTGAAACCTAAACATAACTTTCTGGACACTTGTATAATACAAGTAGAATTTTCTGTCTCCCAACCTGAACCTTTTCCATTTTAAATAATCAACAAATATAAGATGGCTGCCTATAGCATCAGACACAATATGAATAGCAATTACATACAGGTGCAACACAAACTGGATTTCCTAACAATAATATGTTTTGGCATTGTTATAAAACAAACTTTCTCGCCTGTCTTCATAGGATCTTAAAACTGACATTTTGTATGTAGTTTCATCCAATAGATAAAAAAACTGACACAATAAAACCAAACTTACCACTAGTCTGCAACTTCGTCATACACAAGAGTGACATGACAATCATCTTGAAGACAAGATCCTCTCTGAGGTATTCTGGTCTATCTTGAATCTCCTCACTTCCTTGGAAGATTGACAGTTGTTCCAGGTCCAGCTGTCCTGCTTTCATCTCACAGTCATCACCATTTGGGAATGGCTTTGTGTACGTTAAGCAATGCTGCAGATCTAATAGCATTTGATGGCACACCTACAAATGTTTATTATAAAATATAAGACCTACACACATTGAAAAATAACAGATACAACATACACACAAACAAACTCTATCATTACAAAATGCATAGTTTTTAAATTAAGTTTTAAAAAGTATTATTTTGATCTGGGCTTTTATTTTAAAGCTCCAATATTAAATTTCAACAAAACAGGTAATCTATAGCAAAACCATTTATATTACCCAAATTCTGAATTTCACTTCCACTGGTATTCCAAGTTATCACACAGATCAAAATGAAGTTTTGTCAATAAATTCATTAAGGGCCAATAATATTAAAACTCCTTAATTTTTTTCTCAGAACTGACTCCTTATGTTTATAATTGGATCATGAAAACAGATGCTTTTCTTTGAATTTAAACTCAGCTAAAACTTTATAGACATGACCTGCTGTTTAAAGGTCTAATGAATAATACAAGTCATTTTGACAGAACTTAATACATGACACTTGTATTATAAAACTGACTTCCAAAATAAAAGCAACCCACAACATGATACTATAACTATGTTAAACAAACACTAAACAAGGACTTCTTCTAAACATTTCATTACCACAAATCTCAACCTGTGGATGCTGTGTAGTAAGGGTGGACCTATTCTACCTAATATACGATGCTGTAACTTTGAACAATTCTGCAGTAAAAGGAGAGATACAAGAAAGTAATTTCTTCCATGCATATTGAATTTTATGATAACAAGTAATATGACATGATCATCTCACAGCTTCCTGAAAATCAGATTCAGCCATTCTGGTGGAAAAGTTGGAGGCTCGACATCTAGCCACATCACAGGGATTGGATGGCTATTGCAAGGTGGCTAATATACAGTCTAGCACATTACAAACAACTTACCCAGTTTACAGATGATTATGGAAATGCTTTCTGTTGTTATACGTGAATTTCTGGCACCTCCATAAAAAGCTTCCAGTACTGTGTTGAAGTTCTTTTTCAAAAACAGAGTAAATTTGAAACTCTAATCTCATGTGCAATATATCTGTGGAAGTTTTGAAGACAATGCTCAAGTCTTGCACTAAGTTGTAATTTTCCTGCTCTAATGTGGGTAAGTTTTATTTGTAATATCTTAGGCTACAGGTCTGTCAATTTCACCAGAAGTCCAAATCTCCATGGTTTGACTAGATGGGAGGAACATCCAGTTCTTCTGCTCAATGATTTTCAGCAAGCCTTAAGATAACTGCACTGTTTATTTAGATGTGCAAAAATGAAATATTTCTTTATATCAACATTCTGATAACTCTGTGAATACAGAATAATCTGCAGCCTTCCAACATATTTTTCTTCAGTAAAACTAGTAGTATTAAGCTCCTTTACTAATTCTACTGCAGCAAACTCTCAATTACCCACTGTGATAAAGAAGAGTAGTAGTAGAGATAAGTAACAACACATAATCCAAAAATTTGGAAATCCATATTATCCACACTATGAGCAATCCCCAAAATCACTCAGTGGTCTCTAAAAGGGCATTTCCTTAATAAGTAATCTTACTTGATGACTCTCGATCAGCGACGTTTTATCAAAGAACCAAATATCAATAAGTAACAGGAATCTTGCAAACAGTCTGTGAATATGCTCGGCATGATGAATTGATAAGGTGTCTTCAACTTGATCGTTCTGACTCTTGCAGTGCTCTTCCAACCACTGCGTATTTTTTTCCAGCAGCCTCCGTAAATTACCTTCTGCACCTTCAAAAGGCTGTCTGCATGTCAAACTGAAAAGACCAGAAATATTATTCAAAATGAATGCTGAACCATCTACGAAGGTTATTTAGAAAAATAAAGATACAAAGTCCAGAAAATATCTGTAAAGCATTTCTTTTTGGATTCATTTGTAGCACCTTTACAACACACCTTTATTTATTTTCCAACACAGTAACCATAGATCGCAATGCACTCAGTGAGCCTGGGAACAAGTTTCTTTATTCTAGCGTCATAGAAATCTCCCTCCTGCTCTATTAGCCACGTCATCACCACATCTTGAACATCATTATCTGGAAAAGTCTTTCAGCCAGACTTTCCTTCAATTTAGAAAACAAGTGATAGTCGCTTGGTGCAAGGTCTGGGCTGTGTGGTGGATGGGCCAATACTTCCCTTGATGGACTTCAACAACTCCTGTGTGGCATGAGCAGCGTGTGGATGGGTGTTATCGTGCAGTAAGCAGACTCCTCATGTCAGCATTCCACTCTGCTTGTTTTGAATAGCCCGATGCAGTTTCTTCAGCATCTCACAGTAAGCAGCAGCACTGATGGTGTCTCCTTGAGATAAGAAACTGACGAGAAGTGGCCCCTTCCTGCCCCAGAAGATGGTTGCCATGATTTTTCAGTTTGATGGTAAGGTTTTGAATTTTTTTCATTCTGGTGTGTGTGTGTGTGTGTGGTGCCACTGCACTGATTGTCACTTATTCTCAGGTGTGTGATGAGATACCCAAGTTTCATCTCCCATCAGAATACAGTCCAGAAAGTCGTCACCTCGATCCTCACAATGCGTGAGGAATGCCTGCACTGCAGCCACTTAGTTTTCCTTGTGATCATCTGCCAACATTTTTGGCACCCAATGCATGCACAGTTCCCGATAGCCTAATCTTTTTGTAACAATTTCATGGAGAATAGTTCTTGACACTTCTGGACATTGTTGTTGAAGTTCACTGATAGTTAAATGTCTGTCAGCATGAAAGTTTTCATCAATTTTTTGGATGATTTCATAGTGACAACGGATGGCCTTCCACTCCTTATTTCACCATAAACATCGCTTCTTCCCACTTCAAATTCATGACACCGCTTTGCTACGTTTTGCCTGTTCATAACATCTTCGCTGTAAACACAAATAAGTTGGCGACGATTTTCAGCAGCAGTTTCTCCTTTTGCGTGAAGAAATCAAATTACTGCACGAACCTCACATTTGGCGGGATTTTGGATTGACGCAGCCAATTTAAACACACAAAATGAGACAATGTTGCTGTGACTGTGGCTGGAGAACTCTGCCCTGTCATACAGTTCCTATCTCACATCGAGGCACTGTGATTTCTGGGGGGGAGGATTCCCTTGCATTTTTACTGGACTTGTATCTTTACTTTCCAAATATCCCTCGCATAATCTGCTTCCAAGCAAAACTTCTACCACAAAAGGTGAATCATGCAACAGTAAAGACCTGCATGTAATTCTGCACACATCTTCCTCCATAAGACAGAATCAGCGTTTTAAAGAAGTGTCTAGTGAATTCTTACCATCGCATATAGTGGTATGCTGCATCCAAACCATAATTGGACGTCCCTGATAGTGTCCCAAGTTGGTTGTGAGGCATCCCAATATCTACATTCATATTCAGTGCCTGAAAACATATCATCAGTTAGTTAAACCTCACTGCCCTATGTATCAGTTAGTAGCACACAAAGTTAGCAAAAGTGAAACTGGCTATCGAATGTACATCACGTGACAGGGTTTGGACATGGTTCGGATTGATAATTAGATTTATAAGACACTGAACCATATTGTAACGTGTTTGCAGTCCAGAAGAGTCACTGCTATGGAAACGCTAGAATAGACCATTACAGAGGAGACAACAATTGCTCCATTGTAGTTCTAACAGGAGTCTCCATGGTTATAACAAAGGGTTCATTGCCTAACAGCGGCCAAGGTTATAAAAGCCCAGTTTCGACGAGAAGTCTTCAGTCTCAGAAGAGCCAGCTAAGAAGCCAGCCGTCATCAAGCCTCCGGAGAAGAGAGTCTCGGATCAGCCTTCGGAGAAGAGAGTCCAGTGTCTCGCCGAATACTGTAAGCAGTGATTGTAACACTGCAAGTGCAAATGATTGTAAAGAGTGTGTAAGGCGAGCGATAAGAATAAACTCGCTATATCAAAGAACGGCGTGAACTTATTTGTAGCGTGACACACGAAACACGCTACAATATTATTTACAAAAAATTACACTGAATACAAGTACATACTATCATTTCATAATCTGTTACATCATTCTTGTTTGTTGGCTTTGTTGTCACAAACACACTGCTGGGCTCTGGGTTCTGACAACAGGAAGGAAGAGCTTGCCAGCTCTCTGTATATAGCTTCATTGCAGCCTGATTAAAAAACGCTACCCCTAACCTTTCCTCTCAGTTGTGTTTGTACCTAGCTGTCAGGAATTGGCCATGGTGCACGCATGTGGCTGTCAGTGATTGGTGCTCAATGATGTCTAGCAATGGACATCTCTGTGATATTTGCCCTGAATCCAAGTGTCTGACTTCTAGGCATCATGTTAACAGTATGACAAACAAAAGACAAAATGGAATTATGAAATGATTAGTGAAATGTCAAATTAACTTAAAGAACTAAGTCATTTTCTGTACATTTTCTTAGTAATTAAAATCTGTCAGAGAAAAACTAACATGTTTTAGGAAAACAAAATACATGCTCTGATGAATACGATCATTTGCTAGGCAACGGCTAGGTAAACACTGCCTAAAAATCAGAATAATAGCAGAAGCGAATATGATCATATGCTAGACAATGGCTACGTAAACAGTCATTCCCGCTGCAACAAATATTAACAAAGGCATTTCTGCGACAATAACTAGACTAACAGAGGACAATAATTATTATACATGGTGTTCTCTATGCAAGCCATGTGGAAGTTATAATACAAGGCAGTGGATTCGTGAATTCAAGGTATAAGTTTTCATCTAGAAATAATCGCACCGCAAATAAACCTCACTGGTTACAATATTGCCACTGTGCAAAGATAAGAAGCGTAAGTTAGGCATGATCTGCTCTGTAAAGCTTTTATTGACAGAGGACTTGTGTGTAGTGCAAAAGGAAGAATTTTTAATAACATGTAATATGTACAAAATATACATTTGATGAAAAGCCAAGTATATTCATTAGGAACAAACCCATCTTCTTGTCAGAGAGGATCTTACATAAGGACTATTATCACAAAAGTTCAGTTGGAAAAAAGAAAGTCTCTGGTCATGGTCCTCAAAGGGCCTGGCTCCAAGATGAACTGACTGGTGGTAAACTGCCAGTAGTAAAGTAACTTTAACTTTGACTTGAATTCAAGGAGGAGGAGGAGAGATAAGTCAGTGATTAGTGAGGCACTTCCTCTTCACAGAGGTTCTTCACACAACATTTGCAAGGAGTTCAACATTCAAGCTGTTATAATCAACTGTAATTGTAAAGAAGTGCCAATAAACTCAATCATCAAATCTAGGAAAGAAAAAAAACTCCATGGCTTTTAGTCCACAAGCAAATTATATGGACCGAGCAACTTCCACTTGTTGGCAAAGTTAGTGCCAACTTTTGCTGACAGAGGGTGTCATGTGGTCAGCACAATGGATTCCCATGCCCCTTAATTTCGGTTTTCTACAATGGAGCCGCTATATCCTTCAAACAGCTCCTCAATTATCCTCACGTGGCTGAATGGACCCCTTTCAAGACTGACTACTTCTCAGAAAATCTGACAGCGCCGAGAATCGAACCCGGGACCTCTGGATCTGTAGCCAGGAACTCTGACAACTAGATCACAGAGGCAGCCCATAAAATCTAGAACCCATTGTTATTAGTCATGCAGACGCCTTATACATGACAATACATACTTCATCATCATTCAATACAGAATTTAATGTTACAATGAATGAATGAATCAGTCAATCAATCAGTCAATCAACAATGAATGAATGAATGAATCAATCAATCAATCAATCAGTCAATCAATAATCACTCAATCGATCAATGCTGTCATATTCTCCTTATATATCCTATTAGCAAATTACATAGAACAGCATGCAATGAGCCTAGTATGTGGAATCAGCATTTAGTATTCCCTGAGTCAAGATTTTCCTTCAAAATATATTTAGTTTCTCAAAAGAACACATTTCACATTTAGATCTTTATAGAATTTTTACCCTGCAGGAGGCCAGGGCAGCCCAAAGACTGACAAATAGGAAACAGATATCCTTACAAAAACAATTTCTTCCACCCAGGAGTTACAACAAATTTAAAATAATACACTGAATCTCGATTAGGACCCTATCTTTGTGGGCCACAGCACAAAGAGGTCATCAATTTGACACTAGGGACCAACAAAATAGGGAACCTCGCAAATAACTGATATGTATGTAACAAGCGTTCTCTATAAGATAATAGGCATATATGCTTTCAAGTAGGTAATACAGCAAAAGTGAAAGTCGCTGTTAAAGATACCCAGAGAACTGGCTTAGGGTCATATAAAGATGACCTGAAGGTAAATTCTGAGACTACTGCAAAATATTCCCTCACTACAAGATGCAGATCTGGCTGTTGACCAACTGCAACAAGCCATCACGTCACCCTATCACCAAACACTCTGGCCAGGATCACTGTCACCAAGGTGTGTGCCTTGGTGGAATTAGGAGTTTAGCAGGCTCAGGATCAAAACAAGAAGCTTACATAATATAGCCAAGAGGACACACACTGGGACACCCACCAAAAGTCCTCCACCAGTTATAACAAAGAAACTGGGAGAGCCAAAAAGGTTCTCATGAATGAGGTAATGCTAGAGGAAATCTGTTGTACCAGGCAGTGGCAGACTTGTGAAGATCACGGAAAGACAGGCAACTAACAGGATAGACACCATTAAGGTATCTGATGGTCAACAGACTCAGGCTGAAAAGGAAACTTTGAAAAAACTGTCTGCTGTCCACTTTCCAGATTCAAGGATAACTGACAATTCATCAGCTATGCAGGGACAGCAGAATTGAACATGCACAGGTGAAAAATGAATGAGGGTGACTAGAATATGACCATGAATGTATTCAATTCAAAATTAGATGGGCTACAGGTAATTCTGAACTATTTAACCTTTAAATGCTGGACTTTTGAAATGGTAGTAAGCTTTAGCTGGTCGGAGTTTATTTAAATGCCCACTGCTGGTGCGTGTTTAAATGCCCATTGTTACTCTGTGTTTAAATGTCTGTTCCTGTTAGGGCGCTTAAACAATTTTAAGCATCGTGTTTAAAATTGCTGTATCTAACATAATTTTATGATAAATGGATCGAATTAACTTTGTTTGTATCAGCAAAGAACATAGTGTTGCATATTATAACGGACGATTTGAAAATTTTTATACAAACAATTATACTCTTTTTTTCAATTTTTTCTTTTAATTTTGATACGCACTGTAAAATTTTTTCCATGTTCTTCACAGAGTTGTTCTGCTTTATAAATTCATTTCTGTTGGAAACACTTGACAAATTGTAGCAGACCCTGGTGTCATAAAACAGATGGAAGCAATAAAATCATTTGGTTCTCTGCTGGGAAACTTTACATCTTGTTACACCCTTCAGATTTTCGAATCTTTTGTCTAAAGGACAGAAGAATGAAAGAATGGCTATTCAAGAAAAAGAGCTAGAGGGGTTCCTTCTTCAGGGCTAAGACCTTCCGTTATAGCTGCAAGAGATTATTGCCCTTTCTATGGTCATGAACAGACAGTTGTATCAAGTCTTAGATACAGAGTGTGATCTGTTTTCTGTGCGTTCATAGTGACATCGAATTCTACCGTTGCATTTCAGCCTATATATACATCAAGCAGATAACAACAAAAAAAAGGTATGTACATCGAATTTAATTATATATTTTTAACACAGTAATCTGCAGAATCTGCAATAAAAGTACTGGCTCGCGGGGGAGTTTTGG
>NW_019729226.1:901928-908416 GCF_002891405.2 Cryptotermes secundus
TACGTGCCATAAAGCTACGACACGGGACCCACAGCTTAAAGTCCCTCCCGGAGGACTTGTTCCCTGAATTTTTCCGCCCTTAAAAATTCGACAACCTCTGCCGGGTATTTGAACCCACGTACTACGAGTCATGAGGTGGGAACGTTACCTCTAGACTACGGAGGCCGCTAGTTTGAGCATAACTCATACATATATTCTTTTTAGCTGCTGTTCACTTAGGTATCATTTTAATTCCTCTATTAGGGTTTTACTCAAGTCTGTCTGGTAATTACTACATATAAAAATAAATATTTAGGACTGTGCACGTACTTCTACTAGCGGTGTGCGCGCGCTTCCACTAGCGGAATTTAAATGCCCGACTGGCCAAAACAGGGTACTTTGGTCATGACGACTATACTCATCACTGGCACAAACGGGGCACTTTGGACATTAAAGGTTAAATCAGCAGGAACAGATGAAACTGAACCTGTACTTTTGAAACAGGGGATGGAGCACTTAGCCTGTGTTGTACATTTAGAACCTAACAAATATGGGGTTTTGCTCCTGTTACTGCATGCAGTACAACACATGCAGTAACAGGAGCAAAACACAACACAGAACATGATACAGAAATATATGTAGGAGGAATGCTCACATAAAAGAGGACTGGCGTAATTCGCATGTTCAAGTGTGACGTAGGAAGAATCCTGAAAAGTTTTATTATTTAGAATTCATCGTCCTATATGACGAATACAGATTTTAGTCATTTTAGAATGAAGACATTATGGCATGCAGTACAATAGTTTAACGTGCATAAAGACACCTGAAGATGGCACATTAGTGCTGAAACATGTAGTGTGGAAGTGAAGAATAAGGTGAAAAAGTGTATACACTGTAAGACAGTCAGCATAAACCAAGGTGACTAGCTTGGTACACAGATGATTCCAAGATAAATGAAGGCACTGGGACCAAGCTGTATCGTTATGATATAAGCATGAAGCTCTGCATCAGTCTTCAACAGTAAACCACAGTATTCCAGGCGGGACTACATGCCATTAAGGTACGTGAAGCTGAGAATACAGTTAGGGGCTATGAAAATAAAAACATGTATACTGTATCAGAAATTCTGGCAGAACTTAAAGCAGCAGACAATTACCACATCATTTCTAAGCTAGAATGGGACTGCCATCAATCCTTTTTGAAACTGATAGATCATAACAGAATTTAAATGGTATGGGTGCCAGGAATCACTTACCAGTTAGCTAGAACAGGACTGAACATCCAATTATGGGACTGAAAATGGTGTGAGGCATCTCAGCAGAAGCTGCCAAGAAGGATGTAGGGACTGGATAAACAAAGATTTTATAAAATACTGGAAGCCCATAACATGATTCAAACATGCAAAGATCTTCATTCTAGGGCCCTCTGCATGAAGAGCTTGGGAAATATCATAATCAAATATGAAAGAGCTCACAGAGGTGACAGGACTACTTGCAGGGTACCGTCACTGAAAGGATACCTTTTCAAATTGGAACCAACCAACAACCTCACTTGTGAAAGGTACCTGAATACAGCTGAAACAGCCTCACACATCTTATGTGTCAGGCCTTAGCTAATTTAACATTTTGTCACCTCGGATGTTATTTTATGAAATGAGGCCAGTACTTCGCTTCTCCATTAAGTGAAGTGCTAAACTTCAAACTGTTAGGGAGATAAGCAGAAATTGCACACAATAAAATGATGACAGTAATAAGTGCAAGGTTCAGTCTGGCCCATCCTTCTTTCACTCAACTTAAAACACTGCAACTGAATTTCCAAATTTCTACATTCATTTAAGAAACAATCAGCTAAAACCTTCATGTTCACAACATTTTCTCTGAAATATGTCCCAAACACTTACTTGTAAATAGTAGCGTGCAGCAAGACCACTGTCCCAGCGAGGATACAGGTCTAAGAAGTACCGACTTAGATCACCCAAATAAACCAAACACCGATGTGCAGCTTGCTTGGCCCAATCCACACAGCCACTATCCAGTGTATTGCTGGATGATGACACCTTGTCTAATAAAAAACACATATTTCAAAATACAAAACAAATCTAGGGAGATCATGATTTCCATTAAGCAAAACAGGAAAACTTTCATCTGACATCTGTAGTGATACAGTAGTTAAAAAGTGGAAGGACACTTCTTTAAATGTAACCTGTAAGTAAATTACTCAAACATCTCATTTACTTTCAAATTCACATAGGATGTGGCAGTGGAATGTGAGGCTTTTAGAATGCTATGGAGTGTTATGAGTACACTGAATAAGATGAAAACAATTTCACTGAAAATGCTATAGTATTGTGACATGATGCCTGACAGCTGGAATAAGGGAGCCAGAGAAACAGCTACCGTTAGGCAATGGCTCTGTAAACATGCAACAATATCAGAGTTATGACTAAGCAATGCATGTATGCAACAAAGTAGAAACTGTTAGAAGTGGTGTTTTCTATGAGGCCCACACTGATGATACACAAAGAGTCAGTTTTGCATTGTGAGTTAGTTCAGCCTCTTGTTCACTACAGACAAACTATCTGAGAAGTTATTTTAAGAACAATCAAAAAACACACTGAGGAAAGAAACTTACTAAATGCAAGTCAGTCTGGCTTTTGAGCAGATCACAGTACGACATTTCAATGTGAGGCTGGGAGATCATGCCACCCTATAGTTCAACAGTAATATGTTGATGGCTCCTGCGGCCTTGCAAACGAGAAAGCCTTCAACATAACATGGCACGCTGGCCTATTATATAAATTGTCAGAAATGGAATTTTTTACAAGTCTCTTAAGCTAATTGCTTCTTTTCTCACTGAAATAAAATTTAATCTTGATATAAGTCAAATCTGTGGGCATATGGTAGCATAGTTGGTTGAGACACTATGCTACAAGGAGGAAGGTCATGGGTTCAAGTCCTGAAAAGGTGGATTTTTTTCAATTTACCTAATTCTCCCAGCTGCACTATTGTCCTGGGGTTGACTCAGCCTCTAACAGAGATGAGTACCAGCAATCTTCCTTAGCTACAGACCTTTCGATATGGTGTGTCCACATTATCAAACTGTCGAAGATGACACCAAGATACATTACATTATTTACAAAGGGGATGTCTCATCTGTTTAGTTTCAGTACATCATCAGGGACTCTGAGTCTTGTGGAGAAATAAATCACCCGTGTATTCCCTTTTTCGATCTATTTCTCCAGAAGACTCAGAGTCCCTGACAACATACTATAACTAAATAGACAAGACATTCCTTTTGTAAATAATATATCTTGGTGTCACCTTCCACAGGTGGATGATATAGAGACAACATATTGAAAGGTCTGTAGCCAAGGCCTTGTGCATGTACATAAGGATCTATTCTCTTTCAAGAGTGGGCATTTAAGTACAAATATTAAACTCACACTTCACAAAGCTCTGATAAGGTTAGTTATGACTCATACCTGTCCCACCAGGGAGTAAGTGGCAGATGCTCAAATCTACACAGGTGAACACCAGCCTGCAAACTACACATGGCTTTCCAAAATCCTTACATGTATGACTATATAACTAAATTGTGCAGCATACACACAGAAGTAATCCTAAACCATGCAAATCCAAATGTACGTGGCATTGGACAATGCGAAGCGAGGCATAGGGAGTATAAGAGGCTTAAACTTGGCGGCAATCAGGCCTACAGCGGTTCAGCTGAATAACTGCAGTTTCATAGTAGTTACATAAGTTATGGCATAACCTGCTGCACAAGCCTGCACTGATAGAACATCTCTGTATATCTTGTACAAATGTTACTTAGTATAGTGCAGTGACAAAGGAAGCACAGAGTCCATACTGACTGGAAGCCATGATGGTGCAGATATACTCATGCTGAAACTATGGTGCAACAAATATAGCACCTACATAGGAAGACTGAAACCTGCCCCCCCCCCCCTTTCATTGAAGAGGAGGCCTCATTTCGGAACACGTACAGGTCTAGGACAGAATGAAAGTCTTGGTCATAGAGCTTGAGAAGACTGAAGCCAGGAATGACTGTGCTGACAAATGCCAGCAGCATTTTAGCCGACCGACCAACCTGTGAGTGAGTTTGGCTTGGAAGTCAGTCCAGCCCCAGAGCTAACAGCTAAAGGAAGTACCAGCTAAAGCCAGTGGCCAGAGTAAGATGGCGTGAGATGGTTGCCACGCTGAAGCAAGTGAGCCTGGAGGAACAGAAACTTCCACCATTGGAAGCCACTGATAAGCAACATGACTGGGGAAGTTAGTCTGCATGTATTAGTGATCTGTGAAGTGTAGTGACAAACTGTGAACATGTCCGATAAATCCAGTTACCAATCCAGGTGAGCAGGTGCTCACGCTGGCAGATTTTCTTTCTTCTACCCTGAAGATGGAGGTGATACGTTCCTATGAAACGTCAGTTATCACAATATCTACATGGTGCCACATCCCAGAAGACTGCTTTCTTCACATTCATTATTGTTTAATACTAGCATTTTTAAGTCCTGTCCATGATCTATCTAAAACCATTAACAATAAATCTAAACCAATTCTATATGCAGATGACACTAGTATAATATTTAAGAACTCTAAATTTGAAAACTTTAAAAATGACATAAATATTGTATTTGAAGCCTTAAACAGATGGTTCGAAGCCAATTTACTCTCATTAAATTTTGATAAAACCCATTACATATCATTCACAACTAAAAACAACCACCAAATTGATCTGGACATCAGTTATGCCAACAAATTAATCTGTAAAGTACTTGATACAAAATTCCTTGGAATACATGTAGACAGTACACTGTCTTGGAAAATACATATTGAACAAATTATACCTAAATTAAATGCAGCTTGCTATGCGATGAGATCAATTAAGCCTTTTATGTCACAGGAAACATTGAAGATGGTTTACCATGCCTACTTTCATTCTATTATGAACTATGGATTAATATTTTGGGGGAACTCTTCACATAGTGTAATAATTTTTAAAATACAAAAGAATATAATTAGAATCATTACAGGATGTAGAAGTAGAGATTCATGTAGAGAATTATTTAAGAAATTAAAAATTCTACCTCTTCAATCGCAATACATATTATCGCTTCTCTTATTTGTTGTTTACAACAAAGATAAATTCAAATTAAATTCTGATGTCTATAACATGAATACTAGACAAAAATATAACTTCCACCTACCCTCATCAACTTTATCAGTATATCAAAAAGGAGTCTACTTTACTGGCATAAAAGTGTTCAACAATCTGCCACAAAGTATTAAAAACTTGGGCAATGATACTAAAAAGTTTAAATCAGAGTTAAAGAATTATCTACATGCTCATTCCTTCTACTCTTTAGATGAATACTTCAATGTAAATAGAGAATGATGTAAAATTAAGTTATATTAATTTTTAAGCTAAAATTGCCTGTACTTATGTATGTAACCTTTTGACTTGTTCTGTATCCAAAGGTACTAACCTACTTAGGATTTATAGAATGTAAATAAATTCAATTCAATTCAATTCAATGACATGTGAATCTTGGGGTCTTGACTGGGAATTCTCAATGACTCTTCACGGTAACATTCTATCAGTTTCTTTAATTTTATCATGGATATGCTCTTCCAATTCCATGAACAAGCAAGATGTTTGACATGAGCTAGATTTTAAATATCCCCACAGGAAGAAGTCAGACACTGTGAGGTCCGGAGATATGACAGTTAGGCAGAGCCCCCATAATGTAAGACACCCTGGAAGCATGACTCTTGAACAGTTCACTGATTCCTGAGCTGTATGTGGTTGCTCAGTCTTGCTGGAACCAGATCTCACTCCAATTCCAACATTCTGAGCATCACATGATATCACTACAAGGTTACAATCACTGTGTGGCTACCTTATTCAAAGTAGTATGGTCTGATAAACTACAAAGGCAGATATGCTGCGTAAATCTGCAACTTCCGCTATGTGCAGAGGGTTTCAAAAAGGTGCATGGGTTATTCAATGCTCTAGTATCAGAAATTCTGTCTGTTGACATAGCCAGAGAGATGAAAGATTGCCTCATCACACAATCAGTTTACAACGAACATCCTGATCTGCATTCAAGTTACTCATGAATTATGAATTACATGCAGAAGGCCACTCGAGTAATTTCATCAGTCTTGCAGTTGCTGTACAAGTTGCATCCTTTATAGATGGAATTTGAGGTCTCCATGCAGAACACAGCAAAAACATCTGTCTGAGAGGCTTAAAGCAGCTGGCTGACATCATCGCTTCCTTAACCCTGCCAATCTTCCCCATCGTGAGAATTGATAGTGAACCATAAATATGATCATAAATGCTGCTGGTATTCTGAAAATTTTCCACCCATTTTATATATAACATTACAGCAGGGAATTCCACTGCTCTTATCAACAAGAAATTCATGCCTGTGTGTCTGTACTACTGCTGTACTGCAATAAATAATGTAACTGCAAACATACACT
>NW_019729226.1:908544-979219 GCF_002891405.2 Cryptotermes secundus
ACATCACACTGCCACACCCAATATTTTATAGGTACACATCACAGAAGACAAATGACCAGCTCTTGCCATTTCTTGCTGACAGCCAAACTATGCACCAGATTGCTTCGCACATACATCACTCAGAGTTTCATGTTTAAAAAAATAGTTTAGGTACTTTGTACTGTTACGTTCACTGACCACCTTTCTGTAATCTCCATAATATCAGGACACACAGTGGTAAAATAAAATTGTAAACGTTTATATAAATGCTCATTTGGCTTATGAGTACAAGACACAGAGAAGGCGATAAAATCAAATTAAAAAAAGGCACTGGGAAAGCAACACTTCCTAAAAATGTTTAGAAGATTTATAATATAACTAAACAAAAAAAAGTATTATTTTTTTTATTGCTAGTGGGGTGGGACTAAGTCCCTTGTACTGCGGCCACTTCTGACCTATTGTACTAGCCCCAGATGATAGATGAGGACGATTGTGGAGCAATTGGTGGAATGATGATTGGCAGGGGAAACTGAAGTACTTGGAGAAAACCTGCCCCAGCACCCCTTTGTCCACCACAAATTCCACTTGACCAGACCCGGGATCGAACCCGGGACGCCACGGTGGAAAGCCAGTGACTAACTGCTTCAGCTATGGTGCAGCCTAAACAAAACGGTAAGTTCACTGCATTTCGAGATATGAGGATTTGCCATAGCAACTTTACCTACAAATGGCCAGCTAATATCTACTAAACATTTTACAATAACATTTTGAATAGCCAGTTAACATCTAGTGGATATTATAAATTACATTTCTTCCTCCGAATTCACCAGAGTCATTGCAACATTTTGTTATGTTAAAAAAGAATTTCTAAACTGAATTCAAATAGTAGATAATTTCATTTAATACATTTACTGTTCAATTAGTATTCAGTCTTTCTCACTCTGAAGCATATTCTTTTGGACACTTTGGCTTATCATGCTGTTTCCACGAGCAGGATCCTTCTTGGGAAACTGAAAGTCACTCAGCTGGCCAAAAAAATGGATCCGAAAGGTTAAACTATCATGTTCACAGCAGTCCACCTCTGAACCCTATCCTGAGCCAGTACAATCCAGTCCCCACTCCCACACTTATCTTTCTTGAATATATACAGAATAGACCAAAAATCAGTTAACTGCTTCGTAAAACGTAAGCTGAATTAAATTATGCATTTCTTTATTACTAAAGGAATTTATAAAAACTGTTCAAAATGAGATCCTCCATGTTCAATGCATAACTCACAATGCTGTGATACCATTATACATTTTGAGCATCAGGCTTAAATTTGAGAATTCCCATCAATATAACAGAATGTTTTAGGTTAACTGACTCTTGGGCCACTCTGTACTTTGACATTATTTACCCGTCTTGCCAGGGTGAAGGATACATGACTCTATACATCCACCCCCCCCCATGTCTTCATGGTATGGTACTTAATAAGTTAAGCACACGGACTACTTTCCATTTTCCCTATTCTAGTTAACCACAGTGGTCTCTTTCCTCCAGGTTATCCGACTGAAATTTTGTATGCATCTCATCTCCCCCCATGTATGTTAAATGTCCCATCCACCTCTTCCTCCTTGATTCAGTCTCACTAATAATATTTGGTAAAGAATGCAAATTATAAAGCCCCCCTTATATCATTTTACCACATATCACTTACCTTTCATTAATCCTCCATCATATATCTGTAATGGAAAATCTACAATTCCATGAAGATCCAGTTTGAATTCGATCTGGAGTCGGAACAAAAGATGATGATAATGTCCCACTCCTGCTGCCAGATGGCCCTGCATATATGCAACTTCCAGAGGGCTCCATATGTTGTTCTGAAACAAAAAATAGATTCAAACATAAGAGATGCTATTAGATATAGTAATGACATACTGTACAAAACTGACAAAAAACAATAAAAAGAAAATAACCTGCCATAAATCCCTCCATAACAGAAATCTTCCAAATAATAAAGAAGATTCTGGATGCCAGAAAGTTAAAATACATCCTTCAACATATATAAATGGTCTATAGAAAAGAATGCTGGGATTTCAAACACCTGCAACTCAAGCATGAAAACAGATATGTCAATGTCGGTACTTGCAGTGTAAACATGAACTCAAATGGTTTCATAGATACAAGCTGCATGTGAATCCCAAATGTACATATTGGGAAGCAGCTTTGTTTATGTGTTAATTCATCCTAGACATACTGGAAACTTATGCCCTTCTGTACCTCGTCATCGTCAATGACGATCTTATTCTGCAACTGGCCTGTGCACCTGATCACTTTGCTCACATTGTCCATGAATGTTTAAATGTGAATTTTCCATAAAGCGTAGTCATTAGTTCTTTAATTGTGGGCTGTTATGAAGGATCTGACGAGATGTCATCTGTCTTTTGTTTTCCAAAGTCAAAGTTACTCTACAACTGGCAGTTTATCATCAATCAGTTCATCTTTTTTTTTTTTAATTCGCTTAGTGGGGGGTGGAGTCCAACAGGGTCCACTTGACATGGCAGTCACTGATTGGCCTACTGTAGCCTGCCCCGCGTGATTAGGATGATGGAGAATTTGGTGGAATGAAGATTGGCAGGGGAAACCGAAATACTGGGAGAAGACCGGCCCCAGCGCCACTTTGTCCACCACAAATCCCACTTGACCAAACCCAGGATCGAACCCGGGCCACCATGGTGGGAAGCCAGTGACTAACCACTCAAGCTATGGCACAGCCTATCAGTTCATCTTGGTGACAAGCCCCTTAAGACTCACGACCAGAGATTTTTTTTAATTCATCTGAACCCTTGCAGTCATAGTCCTTACATAACATCCTCTCTGATGAGAAGATGGGGTTATCTCTAATGAACGTGCTTGGCCTTTCATCAAGAGTATATTTCATAGTTCTTCCTTTTGCGCTATATACAATTCCTCTGTCAGTATATGATTTGCAAAGCAGATAATGCTTATCTTATGTATCTTATGTTACGAGGGCAGCTTAGCAACTTGAACAGTCATAAGCTTGACCACCAGCAAGTGTAAGCCTCTTACATTTTCTATGTCTGGCTTCATCTTGTCCTATACCATGAACTTCTTCATCCTCAAGATTTTGTATGACTTCTGCTTGTTGCTAGCATAATTTTGTTACTTGCTTTGTAAGTGCTGCAATTCTAAGAGGTAGGTGCCATACACTAATTCCCAGGTGGGACAAACATAAGTCATCACTGATCGGATCAATGCCTTATGGATGGTTAATTGAATGCTGGCACTTAATGCTAACTTCTGAATAGGGAGTTGGTCTATCCATCTATCGGTCTATCTGTCTACCTACCTACCCATCCACCCACCTACCTACCTATCCATCCATCCCTGTTGCTCCAACTTTGAGCATAGGGCAACCATGAAACGCTTCATTTCACTTCAGTTTCTTAATCTTAAAGAGTTGGTAGGACTTCTTGGATAGGGGATCAGCCCAACGGAAGGCTGCTACCTACACAAACACAGAATAAACGCAGACAAACATCCATGCCTTCAGTGGGATTCGAACCCAAAATTCCAGTGTTAAAGCGAGCGATGACATTCCATGCCTTAGCCCACATGGCCACTGTGATGGGATAAACAGGGCGTAGATTCTAATAAATGTACTGAAGCCCTTGGTTTCAATCATTTCTATGTGCAGTATCCATCTAATCTTCTTATTGAAGAATACACCCAAATATTTTGCACGACTGAGAAAAGGGATATTCCATCCATTCAATGTAAGATGAGTCTCAGGGTGCCTAAATCTATTGTTTTCTCAGGTCTCACCAGTACTTATATAACTTTGAGGCAGACCGAATAAAAGATAGCAAATCCAACAGTTCATCTGCTGGTGTGTGAATATGTGTTGTAATGGAGACATGTTTTGCCAAGCTGTTGCCTAGCAATGGACGTTTCCACAGCACTCCTATGACACCAGTATTCCAGCTTTTAGGCACCATGTCACATTTCTCCCTCCTTACAGCTGCTCATCCTGAGAAGCCTATAGGTGTATTGCCATTTCCTCCATTCTGTGGAGGCCTCCCTGTTATGTCTGTGACAGCCCTTGTGAAGGTACTGCAATACCACATTGGCCTGCAACACCTCTTCTACTTTCAACAACATCCAGCATTCATCCCTTTTGAATCAGTTTTGTGCTGCTGTTGTCCGGCTGTTCCCTCCTTAGGGCTGTCTGTTCAGCCTGCCATGGCTCCGTAGGGGGCACGCCTTCATTAGCATGCTTCGGCAGCCAGTGGTCTCCAGCCATTTTAACAGGCACCTCCCTTCAGGGTTGAACCAGTGCCCTTGCCCTGTGTACTCCAGCTCAGTGGGCATTTCTGGAACACAATTCCAGTAGGCTATCCACTACATCCAGGTGGCCTTCCAGCTGCATAATTGTTCCACATAGTCACTACCACCTCACGGACACTCTGCATACAAAGCAACCAGTCCTACTGCTCTTGGTTCCTGGAAACCATGGTTCCTCATGCTCTCTAATCCGATCCATGGAGACTGCTGAATTCCCACTGCCTCTATGCCATGCTCATACTGCGACTTCCATCAGTTTTGTCTCAAGTCCATCCTACATGGCTTCTACCAGTACTTTTGCTGCTTGCATGCTGCTCAGCCAGTTCTTCATGAAAGTCTCTTTTTGTCCCTTACATCTCTTTACTGAGTTTCCTATGGAAACTCTGAGTCCATTGGTCACCAGATGCCAGGACACCCTCCACCCACTTGTTGATGGTCTCTTCGAACTCAGTGTAACAATGTCTCCATCTTTCCTTGGCCAGTCCTCATTGTAGCCTTCATTTCATCTTGGCCAGTCTTAATTCTGGCTGGTTTTCATTTATTCCTCACTGATTTTTGCTTCATTCTGGTTGGCCTTTATCATGGCCTCAATAATTTCTTAGACAGTGTTTATGGCAGTGTCCATCTTGCTGCTATTAATCATTTGGAATCCTTACTAGACTATCTTGAGAGTGAAGGGAACAGTTTATTAAGTGACAAGCTAATATTACATAGGCTTCGTACGGATATCCAGAAAAAAGGAAAATGCCGCTAAAAAGCAAACGACAATATTAAATTTTTTTAAGTGTTAAGTGTGAATATTCGTAAAAAGTGTTGGATGTCGTTAAACACTGTGATTGAAATAACTAATTCACACTTCAGTATAATGTAAAAAAAAGGTATTAAATAGGCCATGAGATGACATAAAAATCAGGTTGAATAAATTTAAATACAGGTAGGCCTATAGTATTATGAAAGTACAGTATTACAGTACTACTTTTAATAAAATTTGTCTTAGCCGGGTTTTCGATTAATCGTGATTTCCATCCCCACCATCATCCCGGATAATTGAGAGCTGAGTGTATGTGGAGACAGTGCAACACAATACAGGAAATCAGAAAAGTGCAGTATCTCATTCTTCCCCCCACAAATAGGAGACACGCCACTCCAGTAATCAGGTGACAATATGACTCACTGGCCCATCCAGATTTGCAATTCATAAGTCCACCAATTTACTGTGCAGGCCAAGAAATGTTAAATGATTCCATTCATGTACAGAGGTTATCAAACACAACACCTTACAATCCAATAATGTGTTCAAATGAGGTGTTATACATTTTCACTGCCTGAAACCTATCACACATAACCTTGAAGTTTCACAGCTATAATTCTGGTTAACTATTTCAGCATGAAACAGGGTGTCATGGGAAATTTCATGGCATTTCTACCCTCAAGACAAAGGAATATGTTCTCCCAAATTACTGGTAACCAGCCGCAAGAATACATGATATTCACAACTGAGAGAATCATAATCTAAACACCATATCATATTGTTATGTGTTAGTGACAGGACACAAGAGCTTGGATGGATAACTGGATTTGCTGAACCCTTATAACTTCTAATGAAAAATAACTACGAGTACAACAGTTTCACTGATATACACACTCTACAAATTACTACTGCAAACAGTCTGCTATGCCTTCATTAGTCATTGCTTGGTAGTGGCGTCTAATGATGTAAATCAAGACCATGGCCGAATAACAGACGACTTCCGACTCATGACTTCCAGTCTGTAACTAACTAACATTTCTTGTTCATCCTTGCTCTACAGCCTCAACAAAGAAAACACTGCTTCCAAGAATCACTCCACTGTTGAGAGATGTGTTAAGTGGGCTGCTGCCTAGCAATGGCCTGGGTACTGCTAGTGTGAGAGTGTTTTGGTTGCTGCTGAAATATGTCTACAGGATGTTGCTTAGTAATGGATGGCTTTTCTTGATCTGCTATTCCAGCTGTCAGCTGTGATGTCACAATATTAATTTCGTATCACCTACTACACTTAGGACAGCAAGATGTCCTCTTTTCTCTAGCTATGTTCTCTTTTTAAAGGTAGATTTCAATATCCAGACTTCTTCCTGTTAAATTGATGAAGTGTCCACTGTTCCTAAATTTCATGTTGAGGCACTATGCTACAAGCCAGAAAGTCACAGGTTTGATTCCTGATGAGATCATTGGATTCTTCAATTGACCTAATCCTTCCAGCTGCACTATGGCCCTGAGGTCCACTCAGCCTCTAATAGATATGAGTACCAGGAATCATCTTGGGGGTAAAGGGCAACCAATGTGTATGGCTGATAATCTCACTGTCATCTGTGAGCTGACTGTTGAAAATGTGGGAGCCTCGATGTCTCACAACCCTACGGGGCCCATTACAGGGATAGCTTTACCTTGCACACTTAAAACATTCAATGTTATTTTCTCACTTCAGAACAACTGTATGTTTATGAACATTTACTTTTGGAGTGTCGGTAAGTAATGTAAGAACTGAAGTCAGCCATTTGTTTTTGAAATCATTAAGTCATAAGCAGTACATTTAAAATACCGTCACATGGCTACATGCCTGTACCTGCAACAATGCTAGAACTGTGAATGTAATGTTATAATTATCCCCACTAATTTATTTTTGGATTCACACATATCTGTTAGCATTCTGTAAGAATATGATCTGTCAGCAGTTACACTTCGTAGTAGACAGAATGAAGCCAAATAATTGCTGTGTTTATGAATTCATATTGCAAGTTTTTATCTTGTAAATATAAGTGTGATTTTGTAATTTTCAACAAACTTGTGTTCATATTTTTGTAATGCACAAGGACAGGTGCACATTTATGTTTTTTTTACTCATAATATACCAAAAGAGAAAGTTTAAATTTAATAATGAACTTCAAACAAAATCTCTTTGTCTCAAAGCTGGGAGAAACAAAAATGAAACAGAATTCTTTACATGCAAACTTTAGTATCTGTAGCAGACAGAAGCGGTTATGACTAAGAAGCACATATCAGCACTGCCAAGCATTAGAAACAAATCGACAGTTGCACAATAACCCAAAGGTCAGTGAACTTTCTATTAAACAGAATTCAAAACAAAAGATCTGAGGAAGCAGTGTCATTCCATGCGGTAAAATATGACTTATCTACATCCATGAACTGCACCTCCAAATTACATCAACTTATACATTCTGATTCAGAAATATCTAAAAACATAACTTGTGCAAGAACAAAACCCAAAGCTACTGTAAATATTGTGCTTGTTCCACATTTGGTAGCTATGGCAAGTCATGATTTAAATTAAATATCCTTCTTAGATGTTTCTACAGATGACAGCAATCATGACTCACTATGACTATTTCCTGTTGTGATGCAATATTTGCATAAAGTTCATGATATTAATTCAAAACTGACAGACCTGAATAGCCCACCAAACAAAAAATAGGAAACAAAAGCAAACTGTGTTACACAAACACTGAAAACCCATGGCCTCCTTACAAACCATGTTGCATTATCTAGGGACAACATGAACACTAATTTTGGAGGAATCAATCCCTCTGGAAACAAAAATTTTCCATGCTTTCAAATATGAATCAGAGAAATAATTAGCTGCTGCTGGTTTTCCAGCACACATCCTCCACAAGTGTATACAGCAATGAGAAGGTACAATGTCTGTGGATCTATCGCAATCAAGATTTACAATTATTTTTATATATACAGTAAGGACAGAAGATCTCAAGTGAAACTGCAAATTCACTGATATAAATTATATACAGTTACTGTCACAGCAGAACAAGATGACCATCACTCTTCAATACCATAGAATACTGCAGATGTTACCTGCCATGAAATAATTTTCTTTCTCATCTAATCAACCAATAATTTAGAAGAAGTATTTTGAAAATGAGTTATCAGAAGCATACCTTTGGCACTTACATTCCATGATGTTAATGTCCCATATAAACATTCAGGAAATTGGAAGTGAAAGAAATTTGATATGCTGCACTGTTTCCTCAAGTCTCTACCTGTCCCTTTGTTTCACTATTGCACATAAGCTGTCCTTTATTTTGCCCTCTTACTAAACCAGTGACTTTGCCCATATCATAACTAAGTCTTAACATAACAAAATCTAACAAAGCAAATGCAGATTTTACAACAATATAAAAAAAGTGAAACCCTATTCATACAGCCATGAATTTCCCACATTTCCCACTCATTTATTTTCTGACTACCCGATATTTATACTTCCAATGACATTTCTACTTAATTGCAACAGCAAGTACACCTTACTGAGGTCACTGTAATGAAACATCACACATAACCTGATAAATTAACACACATGAATAGTGCACTAAGCTACAACAAAAATATTTCAACTTTTTCAAACCTTCCTGAGCCTCTTGGCTGTTGTGACAACATCGTAGTAACCCTTCCTCCATAAGAGTTCTTCTCCCTTCCGCCCATAGCCTACAGGATCTGAGAAAATCAAGCGCTCACAGTACTCTCTCAGCTTCACCCGTTGGGTCTCCACACTAGGTGAGAACAAGTCACTGCATGTTTGGGCTCTTCCACGACAGTCATCCAGATGTCTAGAGACATCCGAAATTGCTCTGTAAGTGTAAAATAATTAATATTATACTAACTTTAATGCAGGATCTTCCTTGATCAGCATATTAACGAATGTTCTTTACCATGGTCACAAAAATCCCCTGCTAATATAATACACAAAATTAAAATATGTGATGAAAGAACAGTACTGAAGATGGATCAAAATTCCTCATGTCTTTGATGAATTAACAACATTTACTGTATGACTCCTTGTTCACCTGTACAGACGTCTTGATACTTCGACGCTTTCGTTTCTTACGTCCGAAATCGGATTGTAGGATTTCTTCATTATGTCAACTCATCTTTACCCTTAATATTTGTAGCAGATTTTGTTCATTTCCCACGTAAGTTCGGTACCAAGATATACTTCTCATCATACCATGTAACTACGACCAGCCCAACATACCTAGCAACAATGACGGCAAAGCTCGGCAAAGTTTACTAAGGTACGAGGGGTAAGAGCACATCACAAACTTATCACGGAATAATAACTATAGACGGGTAACTCATGCTAATCGTGGACAATAGCTGGAAAGATTCGGATTAGTTTAGATTACCGTAGTGACATCTAAACGCGAAGATCCTGGAGTTACTTGAATGTAGTACACAAAAGTAATTATTATTATTCTCGAAGATATCGTATACTCGCTAGGCTCGCCAGTCTGGACCGTCTAGACCGTCTAGAGCGGGAATTGCTATCAAGAAAACTGGAACTCGTAAGTTAAGGACGTGAATGTAAAAGCTGGTCAACTTTGATGATTAAGATTCGTTAACGGGAAACAACTAGTGACATGATGTAGCCACAGCTGAGAGCGGTAACCAAGCAACGAAGAGCAGGAGTACATTGAGAAGACATAGAGTGATGTTAGAATACAATAATTAATTCTTGTTTTCTGCTGAATTTTACTTGATTTTCTACTTAAAAGTGACAAGTAATTAAAGTGCATGTTTTGGGCAAAAATACAGCGGTTGGGAGTCCACGTGCTTCTGACCGTGGACTCCCCCAAAATAGAACGAATGGCCAAGAAATGGAGGTAGATGCAATTGAAGAGATATACGTGTATGACGAAGCTGGGGAAGAAGTGGTGGTGGAAGACATGGGCCATGCAAAGTTAAAGAATAAGATTGTTAAACTACAGAAGAGGGTTGCGGGAAAAACAGGACCTGAATTGTCATCAGAAGATGAACTGATGACACAATTTAGCACGGTGAGAAGCCGTAAAAAACCGAAGAAATTGATTGGTAACCGATGATTTAAAGCAAAGTCCTGACAGACACCAAAATTTAAATGAGTCACGGAATCATAACGAAGTCAAAGAGAGGACGGAAGAAAGAACAATTCAACAGGTAAAATCTGAAGCACAAAATCTGGGAAATTAAGATACAAATAATGAAAAGGAAGGCCTGGGAAAAAGTTTAAAGAGCAACAGAAATGGAAAATTCAGTGACCTACGTTTTAATATGTACGAGAAAGGGCCGCTGAGCACCCACCTAAAAGTCAAACCATTCGTAGGGTTCGCATCGATAGACATAAAAAATGGTCGTAGCATGAATTTCAGGATATCTGAGATAGAGTCCACACTCACGGCGAAAGCACTAGCAATTGCCGAAACACTAGAAATCATTGAAAAAATAGACTTGGAGCAAAACTTTATGAGGTTAGTAACGCCTCTACAATGAGCAACATATCTCACATTACACAGATGCTTAAAGATAAAATAGAGAGACAGGAATCGCGAGAAAAGAAAATGCAATTTTACTGTATTCCGGGGCACTGCAGGGTTGAAGCTAATGAGAGGGCCGAATTTGAGGCAAAGCAAAAAATCAAAGAAGGCAGAGATAGTCAATTACTATTACTAGTGGCAGATCTTAAAACCCCGTGGAAAAAGAAAGGCAAAGTACAACTTCACAGTTTTTGCCAAAACATCAAACGGGACAGAGGAGAAAACTACGTTGAAAGGTACTACAGGAATGGCTCGTCCCTGTGATTTCGCGAGATAAAAATGAACTGCCGTGCCTTCGTGTCAATAACCGGTATGAGAGCAGGCCACAGCAGTCTTACAGCAAACCTAAACATATTTAACATTGTGTCCACGGCCCAGTGTGAATGTGGTGATGGACTGCGATCGGAGGAACATATCTTCTTGGATTGTAAACGGTACGAGGGCCAAAGGGCAACAATGATGGACATTCTGTCTGAGAACAGCAAAAAAAGAATATCTAAAGTCAGTTACAGAGCTCTTAAAGCTAGAAGAAAAAAGATGTCTGCAAAGCGTTTGTTACTTCATAAACAACATTCCTATAAGTAAAGATTATATTAAGAATCGCGGGGAGACCGCTGTAATAGAATAGGATGTTTATAGGATGTTACAGAAGGCCGGATGGGCATTGCCTAGGCCTTTTTTGTATTTACAATAATTTCCCTCCCTCCCACAATAAAAAACATCTAGACCGGCACCAAAGGCTGTGGAAGGCATGTATGAGTAAACAGTTTTATCGATTGAGCTCTCGGCACTGGCCATAGCCAAGTAGCGGGAAGAAACTGAACGAGAGTAATAGATGCCAGAGTAATGCCGTTTAAGTGTCATGGCGGCTGTGTAGCTAGGCAATAATATTGAGGTGCACATCCCCCTGATATTTATCAATGGCGGCATGTACCGTACATTGTGATTGCAAAGTGTAAAGTTGCCACTTGACGTTTAAGTATAAGGAAGCAGGTTGCAATCGGTTTAATTTGTAATATTTTTAATTCTGTGAAGAAAACTGTAACTCTGAGTAATGAGTCGTAGAAGACCTCACGAAGAAGAGGATGGCTATGGTAAACATGAATTACATTAGTTTATTAAGAGCTAGAAAACGTTCTACGTTCCTTTTAGTAATACCATTCACTTTTATTAATTAGTGGTTTTTGCAGTCGTTATTGTTGAAGTTACTTTCGAAAGTTTTGATAAACTATATGTGCATGTGTGCATGAATTCACTCGTGCTTCCACTTAGGGGTTAGACAAAATAATGGGAACACTGTAGATAGTGTACACATTTCTTTGTTAATATGGTGTTGGACAAGCGTTTGCCTTCAGTACAGCAGCAATCGTTGGAATGCCCTCTTACAAGTTTTGAACAATCTAGCTGAATTTTATACCATTCTTGAAGAACACATTCAAGTTGCTTTAGAGATGTTGGAGGTGGGAATCTGTTGCTCACTGTAGTCTCCAAAGCTGACCAGAGTTTTTCAGTGGTGTTCAGATCTGGGGATTGTGCTGGCCAGGGAAGATGTAGAAGTTCACCTTCATGTTCTTCAAACCATGACTGAACAGTTCCAGCTATGTGAATGGGAGCATTGTCATTTTTGAAAACTGCATTGTTGTTTGAAAATAACGCATGGATCATGGGATGCACCAGATTACCCAACAAGTCCTTGTACTCCCTTGCAGTAATTTGGCCATGAAGGGTAATAATGGGACCAACAGAATACCATCATTTATGCATCTGAGCATTACTTTCAGTAATGAGAGGTTTAGCAACTGCAACCCTACCATGGATGTTGGATTTGTGAAGCTCACATTGGACAGTTTTTATGGAAACAGGGTCTTCAAGATGAATATTCAGTTCTACTGTTACCTGTGCTGCAATAGTTCTGTAGTTTTTCAATACAATCCTCATTGTATGACATTCTCTCTCTGTCAGTGTTGATTTTTGGCCACTGTTCCTCTTCACTGATGTTACCTTCCCATGATTCGTATATGCCAACATAACCTTAGAAACTCTCACTTTTGATACACCTAATAATATGGCAGTTTTTGCCACAGATGCTCCAACTAAATGCCCACCAACAATCTGTCCTCTTTCAAAGTTGGACAATGCTCCAATTTTTTATTCTTTCACACAGACTGTCTTCAGTACAGTCACTAACGCACTGACTTGAACACTATAGAGTGTAAACAGATGGAAGAAGAACATTTGGTGTTGCCAACTGAAGTTGTTTCAATGTAGCCAGCACACACAAATTCTATTCCTCAGTTTCTTAGTGTTTACATTATTTTGTCTAGCCTCTATATATGGTGCAGTAATGAGCGTAATGGAGACAACCAAAGCTAAAATTTATTTTAATGCGTATAGTTGTAGTTTATTTAATGACGCTATGTAAGTCAAACTGTAGGATAATTAGTAGTAAGGAAGGACTGTATAGGTCAAATTGTAGGATTATTAGTCAGTAATGAAGGGAATGAAGATGAAAATGGTCATGGCTTAATTTTAAGTATTATTGAAGCATACACGTGGCTGAACTAAGGACAAGCACAAAAAACCTCAATCAGGATACTGAGTGTCCTTGCTGATATTTGAAGTGGAAACTGCTCAATGACAAGTAAGAAGTATTCCCCCTTGATCAAACTAGAGAATGTTATGGCAGATCTTAGTAATTGAGAAGGATTTCAATCATCTGAATGCAAGATTTGTGAAAATATACAGTCATACCTAACACCTTGCCATAGATGAAGCACTCATAAAATTCAAAGGCATGGCAGCTTTCTACCAGTTTATTATTTGAAAGAACAGGAAATAATGTTGCCTAATGTTAAATTATGTGACTCACTGTCATACATTCATAACATGAAGAGAGAGGAGGATAAAGTTCATGTGGTAGGATAGTTGGTTGAGGCACTGTGCTACAAGCTGGAAGGTCATGGGTTCGATACCCAATGAGGTTATTGGATTTTTTTCAGTTGGCTTAATCCTTCCAGCTGTACTGTGGCCCTGGGTCTGACTCAGCCTCTAATAGAAATGAGTACCAGGAATCTTCCTGGGGATAAAGGGCGGCTGCTGCGTAAGGCTGGCAACCTCATCACCATCTGTGAGCTAACTCTCTAGAAAATGTGGTTACCTCAATGTCTCTCAGGCCTATGGGCCTCCACAGCTTGTTACAGGGATAACTTTTTTTTAACCCCCTGGGAGGTGAGGTGTCATTAGTCTGTCAGAGGAACCAAGAGACATGTCATGTGTAGCCTTAGGAAAAACAGATCAAACAGCTCATACTTTTTGCCAGAGACATGTCATCACACTTCATGCAGCTCAATGTCTTGAGGACTGTCACATGAGAACAGGTATTTAGAAAAGTGTGGAACACGAATGATGAACCACTGTGAACATGTTAGATTTGAGGTTCTTACAGCAGCAGTGACTATGAAGAGTTCTGGCTGTTGGGATGTAATGCCTAGTCTGGCAGAAATTCGTTGACATTTCAGAGGAATATAATGCCTCAAACTTTAGCGTTGACAAGAAGCCAAGCAAGTTATCAGCAAGAAGCAGGCAGGTTCCTGGCTCAGTGTTTTTATTATTGTGTGAGACAACAGGAGATCTGTAAATTCTGTGAAATTTTGTGCAGCCCTTCTGCATACCCTGCCTTTTATTTTCTTCACATGTGACTTTTTTCGTTTGTTTTCTGGGACTGTCCTTACCAAAACAATCAGTTTTGCTGTTTTAACCCCCCAAAAAATCTATTTATGTGGTACTTGTTATTATGGGTGCTATTCAGAAAGTAACCTCTGTTTATTTTAGGCAACTAATGTAGGGGTGGAGGAGAGCTGACACATGCGAGGTAGAGTCACATGACTCATTGCCTTCTAAACCATCACATACTATGTCACTTAGTGTTTGTTCTTGTCTCTACAGAGTGAATTATGATGTGCCCTTTGATTGATAATCCTGCCAGATGTGAGATTTGTGCTGTGTTATTTTTGTTCTTCACACTAAAGATGTGAGTGCTGCTGACATCCATCATGAATATGTGTGGGTTGCAGCCAAGATGTAATGAATGAAGGAACTGTAAGACAATGGTATAGAATGTTTAAAGATGGGCGGGTGAAGAAATATTTGCAATGAAGAGCGAAGCGGTCAGCCTTCTGTAGTGAGTGATGATCTTATTCAAAGTGGTGACCAAAAAATTTGTGAAAAGTGACACTTCACAATGTCTGAAATTTCATGTGAATTTTCACAAATTTCACGCACTGTACTTTACAAGATTATCACAGTTTGGCTAGGTTGTCACAAGTTTCATGCAAGGTGGGTTCCAGAAATGCTCACGAGTGTGCACAAAATGCAGAGAATGGCTTCAGCTGTTGTAGACTTTTAGAGCAACACCACAAAGATGGTGATGAATTTCTCAGTCATAGTGTATGAATAATGATGATGAAACCTGGGGTTCATTTGTGAATTTTGAAACCAAAGAGCGGTCAAAATAGTGGATGAACACACATTCACCAAACAAGCTGAAAAATTTAAACAAACATCAGCCAGAAAGCTGATGGATGGCGACGAGAAGTGTGTTGCGAGACACTAAAAAGACTGTATAGGGCCTTTCAGAGCAAGACACATGGAATGCTGACATCCAGTGTAGTGCTCCTCCATGACAATGCATGTTCGCATACAGCTGCTCACCCTTGAGCACTGCTGGAGCGTTTCCACTGGTGTTGCTTGACCACCTACCTTACATCCCTGATCTTGCTCCAAGCAACTACCACCTGTTTACCTACCTGAAAAACTGGTTGGGATCACAGTACTTCAACAATAAGGAGGAGTTGATTGAAGGTTGTCAGAACGTGGCTGAGCTCCCAGGTGGCAACCTTTTTTTTGACATATATTCAAAAACTTATTTCCTGATATGTCAAGTGCCTGAATCCAACGGTGACTGTTTTGAGAAGTAACCTAAGTATGAGTATGTATGTATTTTTGTATATAATATTTTTTTTTGTCATAGCGGCTCCGGTCTAGAAAACCGATATTAATGGCCATGGGGATTCGTTGCGCTGACCACGCGACACCCTATCTGCAAAAGTTGGCACTAAACTTCACCGACAAGCAGTGGTCGCTCGGTCGGTATAGTATAGTTCGCTTGCGGACTAAAATCATGGAGTTTTTTTTTTGTCATTGCTTGTTAACAGCTCACTGGAGATTACTTTCTGAATAACCCTTGTATTATGTGTATTCTTGTGTTTATATATGATGTAAATGTGGAATTGTTGTTATGCTTGTGATGGTGTTGCAGACCGAGCCTACAGGAAGAGGAGGAGAGTATCTGAAAACCAGGAAATAGAAGATCGCTTGGAGTCATTAATTCTGAGAGTTGGAGAAAAGGTATGAAAATGTAATAAGTGTACTATTATTTTATTCAACCTACCAAAATCTTCATTAAAGGACAGTCCACTAGGGTCTTGCAGTATGCTCTGTCCATACTGAAATTTGAGTGCTAGTTCCAAAAGTTTCAAATAATAAGGTTGCCTTTTTTTTTCTTCATGTTCTTCATTGTCTTCTCCCTCTTTTGCCTTTTCTCCCCTCTCTTCCAGTACCATTGTCATCATTCTTCATTGTCCCTTCGCTCTCTTCCTCCCCCCTTGCTCCAGTCTTATCAAGGTTAAGCCTCTAGAACCTCTTCCAAGTCTCACTGTTAGTCTAACGACATTTTTTAGGTGTCACAGTTCTTCCCAAACACATTATTCACATGAGCATTGTATTGTCCTCCACAATTTCGGTATGGACTGCCCATTGGCTTCTGTATTTCTCAGTATCCTTTAGTATGTCAGTTGCACCAAATTGCTATCTAATACTTTGTTCTTTAGAAACAGCTTTTAAATTATGATTGGTAGTAATTACTTTCTTTTCAGAGTACTTCATCCTTGGAAAGTAACTTGGAAGGCCTAGCAAGTGTATTAGAAGCCGATTTGGCATCTTTCCGTAGCAAGATCCTTCGCATTCTAACAGATTGTGCCATAAAAATGCCAGAAAAATGCACTATATACACTACCCTGGTTGGACTGCTTAATGCAAAAAATTACAATTTTGGTGGAGAAGTAAGTAATGCAATGTTGTAAACTGTGTACTTCTAAATGTGTCATGAGCAAGATCAGGTTATGAAGGGCTTCCATTGAGCCTAAGCTGTTATATGCTGTGTCTAAAATGCTTTGATTGAAAATGAAAAGAGAAATTTTGAACAGGTACAGACAGGTTACACATGAATTTCAGCTCATATGCTAGCATAATTTATGCTTCTGCTTAATTAATGCCCCTATGCTTTTTGACAGGAAATTTTGGAAAAATATTAAGTGCTGTATTTTTACCCACAGAATTTTGTTAATCAGGTATGAATGTAAGTAATTGATCATATGATCTGCACTTTTGCATACTGCCTGCCTCTTGATTTATATATCATTATTTCAGGCAGAACTTGCTGAGGCCTTGGAAGTAACACTGATAAGCTTTTATAATATTATATCATAGCATCCTGTCACATATCGCATATTGATTCCTGTTAGTTTTAGCTATCTCACATGCAACTTGCTTTTTAAAACCTTTAAAAGTTTTAAACATTAAAATCTCTTCTCCATCATTGGTGAGGCCGCGCCATAGCTCAAGCTGTTAGTCACTGGCTTCCCACCACGGCGGCCTGGGTTTGATCCCGGGTCTGGTCAAGTGGGACTTGTGATGGACAAAGTGGCGCTGGGGCAGGTTTTTTCCGAGTACTTCGGTTTCCCCTGCCAATCTTTATTCCACCAATTGCTCCACAAGCACCCTGACCTATCACCTGGAGCTGGTACAATAGGCCAGACGTGGACGCAGTACAAGGGACTTAGTCCCACCCCAATAGCAATAAAAAAAATACATCATTGGTGTGTGCACACTAGCTGTCATAACAGCTACACATGACAAAATAAAAGGAACTACCCATCACTACGATACCTGGCTGCATAGATGAGGGTATATGCCAAAATTTGAACTTACGGATGGTAGCACAGCAATTTCATCAACATTTTTAGAGACACCTGAAGATGGCCAGTGCTCATCAAAACATGTAGTGTGGATACACCAGTGATATAGAAGAGGTTTTAACATTTAAAACTTTTAAAGATTTTAAAAAGTAAGTTGCATGTGAGATGTCTAGTGACTAACAGGAATAAACAAGCTTTGATCACCTTACAGAATTTGAGTAACGAGCCCTGCTAATGTCCATGGGCAGGTAGCCAGGCTAGATGGGTAATGGTGGAAGGGAAAGAGGGAGAAGTTAAAGTTGACACACTATGGAAGAACTCACGTTTAGTTTGCAGTAAGTAACTCAAAACATAGGCCATCAGATCATTACATAGGAAGAGTCAAATCTTTTTAGTGAATATGATGGTTCGGTAAAATGTTGAATGTATTTGAAAGTACTTCATTAAATGAAAACATACAACCTGTCATCAGTTCATCAGTGACATCAGCATTGATGGTCTCCCAGAACGCTGCTCACTGTTCGCCGACATACAGGCATGTTTAAAGCGGTTGAACCACTCTTTTAATTTGCGTGACCACCATTGCATCACCACCGAAAGCCTGCTGAATTTTGCGACTTGTTTCTGCTTGGGTATCCCCAAGTTTCTGACAAAACTTAATCCAGTATCACTGCTCCAAGCATTCTGTCATCTTGAGCGAAACGAGAATGCGACGAACATGTGTTACACCACTTTGCTATCTGGCAGCCACAGACGCATCCGGCAGTGTTGCGAGTCAGCAAAAAATCGTGTATGCGCATGAAAGTCCCTTCTACCACTACGCTCAGTTTCCCCACCCCTTTGGCCATTACTTACAGCGGAAAAAAATAAAGTCGGATACTTTTTGGTCATGTGGTAGTTGGTGCAGAAAGTTATGGGATTACAATGACAGCTAGTTATGATGAAGGTGCTTGGAAAAAGTGCTAATTTTATGCATTGGTTTTCCATATGTGTATTTTGAAGAAACTGAGAGTACCCTATTTTTTTGCTATAATGAAGTCCTTATAACCCATGCTCGTATCATAGTTTCACTGTCTGCCTTTAAGGAAAGGACCGATGTGTTGACCAAGTATAATGTGAGTCTTTGAAGGTTGATTTATGTAGTAGACTGTGTATCTTTGAAGTCTAGGGTGGATGTATTGAAGTAGTGTGACGTCTGTGTGATATCTGTTTACTGGTATAGCTAGAGTGTTGCTCTTATACTTTCAGATCCAGATATACCAGTACACAGATTGTTTCCTTCAGTTGTACATGTTTTTTATTTAATAAGATGACCATAGCTGATGGTTGAAGGCAATGGCAGTTTTCATTCGTGGACCATGAACACTGTCAAGCAAAAACATAAAGAAGTAATAACAAGACAACACCAATACAGCTGTACTTTAGGACCAAATATGTATATACAAGGGATTATAATAAATTTTCAGTTTTCAAGACATAACATTTGGATTTTGACCATTAATGCCAATTTTGTAATTACTTCAAGCATTCATTTTGAAAAATATAATTGAACTTCTCTCAGTATGAGCAAAATACAGTGAAACAAGTTACATCACATAATTAATATAGTTCAAGATGGCCATACGAGGCTGACACATGCGAACAAATCAGCAAAAGTAATGTGACACTGAAGTAATACACTACCACCGAATATTAAAAAAGTGATTTTAAATAGTAGAATGAAGTAATTACTGCAACAGGATGATGCCAAAATGTAATATTCTTTCACTGAATGTTCATTTTTACTCATCACAAATGTTAAATTACCTCCATATCACATTTTCCTCGATTCAGTGTTCAAATCCTCTGGTCCCTAAAGAAACCATAGATGGTGCATATGGTGTAGTGAAACTGGCTTGGTCACCAGGAACATGTAAATGCATGAAGGCTATGCACCCATTTTGGTGTTTCATCAAGTTGTAACTATTTTTTAGCTCTGCCATAGCCTTGTTTAATATACATGTTAACATCTGGTGGAAAAATATTGATATTTACCATAGTGAAAGAGTTTTCATTCATTTTGGTAAAAACGTTCTGTTGATGCCTAGGAAAGTGTTCAGTGATGTGGATAGGTTAATAATATTGCTTCATCAGGTGCACTGCGACACTTTTTTTGGACCATTTTACAGTTCTTAGAATTAGGAATGCAGATCCTGATTTTCCCTGCCTACATGCTTCATGTACTGTAGTGAACAGAACAGGAGGGTTTCTTTGTTGGTTATTGTCACTCATGCTCCAGGCTTGCCAGATGGCCTCAGTTGAGTTTCTGCTTATTGTGTGGGAAAAATGGATGTGGACATTTTGGGATCACTTGACTAGTAGCCTCTAAATATTTAGAATATGTAATATCCTAAATGTGACCTACCTTGTGAAGGTCTTTCCATATTTTGAGCTCCTGGTAATGTCTGACCATAAAATGTTTTAATTTTGCAGGTTGTATTGTTTGACCAGTTAAATGTCTTTTATTTTTGTTGTTATACTTTCTGGTGTGCCATTTTGAGTATGTTCAAGATTACATCATTCAGTAAATAGTTGTATAAGCTCACCAATTATTGTATTCACCATGTCCACAACACTTTCAGTGTTGTTGAAGCTTATATTGAGTCTTGTCATTCCGAAGAAGGTTCATCATCTGGTTTTGTATTAGTTTTGCTACACACATCTTATTTCTCATTACCTGAATGATCACCAGTCAAGTTGTCCCATCAACATCTGTACTTATTTCATTATCACAAGTAAAAACTCTGATGAGTTTATGGCCATTAACATGAACTTGACAGGGGCGGTAGGAAGGTATATTTTCTCTTGGAGTAACATGGCCAACAATTGCTGTTGCCCCTCCCTTGCCACTGCCATCTTGACTGCTTTACTGTGGGGGAAGGAAGGTGGTAAGTGGCCTATCAACCTACCTGCCACTCAGAACTTACACACAAATTGTAACAGACAAGTTAATCTAACAAAAAAGTCATCATTATTTTCTAATAATAGTGCAATTGTTGAATGACATTATGTTAATAATTTTCATCTACAGTTTGTTGAATATATGGTGCGTAACTTGAAGGATTCGTTGAAAGCCTGCAAATGGAACGCAGCCCGATATTCTTTAAGGTTTCTGGCTGACTTAGTTAACTGTCATGTAATCTCCGCGGGTTCATTATTACAACTACTGGATAACATGGTTGATGCTGCCAAAGAAGATGGAGTACCACAGGTAAAATAAATTAACAGTCTTGAGATGTTTAGTAAGATCTTTAAAGTTATCCGTTTTTCCTTATGCTAATACCTCTAAAACACATCTGCATCTTTGCACCTGATTGGGTCTGATTTCTTTGTTGAGCAGGTTCGCAAGGATTGGTATGTGTTTGCAGTGCTGTCGACTTTACCATGGGTGGGACGAGAGTTATATGAAAAGAAGGAGCAATCTCTTGAACATCTTCTGGTGTCCATTGAAGTATTTCTTGGAAAAAGGAGCAAAAAACATCATGCAGCCCTCCGTGTATGGGCCTTGGACACCCCTCACCCTCAAGAAGAGGTTTGTTTTTGAGATGTCTCATAAATATTCCTTATAATTTATTCTTTCTGAAATTACATAAATATGAAAATAGGTAAAAGGATGTACCATACGCCACAAGACAAGTTAAGTAAGGGCAAGAATATTCTGTTACTTTTGTAGCAGACCTTATAAGTAGACATTTCCATTGATTCTTTTGAGAAACATGTTTGAATTATGTGGTTTCATTTCCTATGACTTTTTGTTGGAACAACTATCACTGTGTAAATTTTTGAGGACCTGTACTTGCCTTTTGAGTTAGCATTCCAGTGTCTCTGCCTTGTCTGGAAACATTACTGCAAGTCATTTTTTGAATTTTATTTGGTGCATCCTGGTCCGTCACACTAGCAGCAGTATAAAAGATTATCGACTCCATGCAGTGTGATTGATAATTTTTTTTCTCCTTTTTAATCTTTCATCCTTGACATGTTCGAATTGGAGTGACCATATTCACAATTACGTATCGATACATGTGGAAACTACTATTACAGTGTGATTGGTCATTATCAATGCATACATACAATACCATTATAATGTCATGAATATAAAATCTTAGCCTTTAACAACTACAGCGATGTGCCTGAATTTATTCATCAAACAACGGAACCACGACGTTGTAGACACTCATCTTCCTTTAAAGAGAGGCAGTATAAAGGACACAGACCAAATTGGTTTTAGATTTTAAGAGAGTTTTTTAAACCACAAAGTAATTATAATAATTTATAGATCTTTTAATAAATTCAGGTACATTGCACATCAGATGCACCTTGATTTTGAAAGTGTCAGTTATGGCAGGAAATGTGGATTTAATTTCAGAAATGTTCATATTTCTTCTAAACTAATTATATGCAAGGGTTTTCTTTTCAGTTGATGTTTTTATGTACCTTTCCTTTGCAGTACTTGGACTGCCTCTGGGCTCAAATTCGGAAATTGCGGCAGGATAATTGGGCAGAAAAGCACATACCTCGTCCTTACTTGGCATTTGATAGCATTTTGTGTGAGGCCTTGCAGCACAACTTGCCAACAATTTTGCCTCCACCTCATCATGACAGCTATCAGTATCCAATGCCTCACGTTGTTTTTCGTATGTTTGACTACACAGACTGTCCTGAGGTACTTGGAAACATATTTTTGGTATAATTAATGCCATAAACTTATAAATTGTAATCATATAACAGGAATTATGCAAGAATGTGTGAACCACTGGAAATAAAAATTAAGGCAACCAATCCTTTTCAGTTTTTCTTTCTTTATTCCTCAGGGACCAATACTTCCAGGTGCTCATTCTATAGAAAGGTTCTTGATAGAAGAACACCTTCATCAGATTATTGAGATGCATCATTTAGAGAGAAAGGATTGGTAAGTTTCAAACTAGCTTTAACTTTATGTTAACAAGTTAACTTAAATATTCCATGTAGGAGCTTGTTACATATTCCATTTTGTATGTCCTTTCTCACACCTGTGTTATCATCTGTAGACATAACTAGCTTTAACTGTTGCTGAATCATTGTGAAGAGAGCAGTTTGATGTCAGTGAGACAGTAATAGAAGGTTATTATCTACATGTTTCTGCATACTGTTTAAGTGGTGTGATTTTGTTTTCAAATGAATTTGTATGGATATATAATTACTTTCAATTTCTTTATTTTTTTAGATGTAAATGATGTTAGATAATAATGATGTTAATATTACTTATTTTGTGTTAACATTTCAGTGCAGCACATCTACTTAACTTTCCATATAAATCAAAGATTCCACTTGACTACTCAATTGTGGAAGTAATTTTTGCCGAACTGTTTCACATGCCATCACCACGGTACCTGGAGATTGTCTATGGCTCAATTTTAATTGAATTATGTAAATTACAACCTAGCACCATGCCTCAGGTATTTTGAAGTGCATAATTTTAATTTACTAGCTAAGCTACTATTAGCTTAACAAGAATGACTCTGCTCCAAGAAATTAATTATGATTTTAATATTGGTAAAAGGTCATTTAGTGGATGGAGTAATTTGGAAGTTACTTTTGTACAAAGCGGCCTCCGTAGTCTAGAGGTAACGTTCCCACCTCATGACTCGTGGTACGCGGGTTCAAACCCAGCGGAGGTCGTTGAATTTTTAAGGGCGGAAAAATTCAGGGAACAAGTCCTCCGGGAGGGACTTTAAGCCATGCGTCCTGTGTCATAGCTTTACGGCACGTAAAAGAACCTCATACCTCCAAAGGAGGTCACTGAGCAAAATTGCGGACGTTTGCCACCCAACAGCAGTCACTAATACCTCCGGTAGATGGGGGAAGCATTATAGATACTTCTCAGCCAGTAGAGCCGGTCTCGCTGGCTGGGCGGGACTGATGGTAAGCACCAATACCGGTAGGATATAGAGGCTGGTAGAAATCATAGAGGGAAGCACAATGGACCACTACAGGTCTAAGTGCATGGGGAAACCCACCCTCTCTAATAACTAACTAACTACTTTTGTACAAAAATATTGTTTTCACAAAACCATATCCAGGATAAAATTAATAACATTTAGAAGTTCTTGGACTCATTAGTATACATTTCTTCTTGCAAATTGTGATTCCTTAAGACAGTTCACAGTTCAAGGAAATGAAGCATGAAAGTTTTATGCTGGATGGAAGCACAGGTAAACATATACAATTTTCACTTATGGAGAGAAAGAAGAAACCACTTTCTGGGTCATTTGCGGAAATGGATATTCATCCCGATTGAAAAGAAAATCATTATCTGCTGGGTTAATTAGTTTTATATGCTTACAGAGTTTAATGTTAATATATACCATAGTTGACCTCTAACCCTTTTGAGAGGGACAGATTGTTCACTTAGATTGCATTTAAATTCCAAGAGTGTTTACAGTGTGAGTCAGTTATTTACAGTGAAATCTGCATTTCATGAATCCCATGGGGGAATAGTTCTCTTATCACTAAATCATCATAAATCGTCAAAGAACTGTTTATATTTTTATAAGACTTACTATATATAATTAAGCTAAAATAATATATTTACATAAGTAAATATAGAAACTGTTTTACACAAATAGTTATGAGGATAAGCCAGAAAGCATTTCTTTTTGGTTTGCCAGTGCAGCTGAATGCACATAGAATGCATAGAACCTCCTTGTTGTTGTAGCGACTTGTTTGACCTTCGCCATTCAGTTCTCTTTCAATACTAGAGACATCACCATGGCTACTCCACTTACAACATAGAACCAAAGAAGAGCCACATGCAGTGATTTTTTTCTTCTTTTCTTGGAAGGGGGGTTGAAGTTGTAAGAGGTGTGGAAATTCATTGAGGGCTCTCAGCAGAGTATAGTGACAGCATTTCACCACAACAGATCAGTTGATGTTCATAAATGGCTTAGTAAGTGTGACTGATGAAAAACAATCAGGTGTTCAAGCACATTTACTGTTGAAGGGAATCCACTGGATTTTTGTTTTCTGTATGCAACACACCAGTGATATTATTTGTTAATTATTCACAGGGTCACTGTGTACTTAACTGTTGGTTCATGACAACATGTTTCGGCCATTATGTCGTGATCCTTAGGTGGTTACATGTGTTGCAAGTTCTGTTCCATGAGCTGATGCACTGTCAGTTGTATAGTCATATAGATAAAATAAGGATTTTTTTTAAGATTTCTTGGTTGTTATTAATAAGATTAAAATTTGAATGAACATTCTACCAGCCAACATCAAAGATAAACGTCAAGTGACAACAGAAGAACCAATTCCCAAAACAAACACAAAAGATAGCCAACTCAAAATGTGAAATATTATAGCACTGAAACTGAACATCAATCTCAATGTGGATGGTGACTCCAGTATGAATTTTAACCTTGTTTTAGCCAAAATTTTAACCTGTTAGTCTATCCTGTTGTTCAGAGTTAGTGCAAGGATTCGTTCAGTGTTCCCTTTTGTAGTTGATGAGAATGGGCACTATGCTTGTTCTTCATCAGTGCCACTTGTTTGGCCGCTTTTGCACATGTCAGTTCATTCATACATGCTTTTCTGCAGCAAAACACTGTCATGCAGGTAGTCTTCAGTGATTTTCTGCACCTCTTACATCATTGGCCCACAAAAATTGCATCACTGCACACTGCTCTCCTTTGATGCATGTTGTAAGCACAGCAGCTATTTTGTTGCTCCTGATTTTGAAAGACAGCTGAATGGTGAAAATCAAATAAGTAATGACATCAATAAGGAGGTTCCATTCTTATGGTTGTATGCACATTCTGGAGTGGTACCAGTTGCAAAAAAAGATATGGTCATTTTGTGAATAGTTTCTGACTTAGCCCTTGTACAGTTTGCTTCTGATCAAGTTAGGCATACATTCGATCCCGGGTCTGGTCAAGTGGGATTTGTGGTGGACAAAGTGGCAGTGGGGCAGGTTTTCTCTGAGTACTTCGGTTTACCCTGCCAATGTTCATTCCACCAATTGCTCCACAATCACCCTCACCTGTCATGTGGGGCTGGTACAATAGGCCAGAAGTGGCCACAGTACAAGGGACTTAGTCCTACCCCACTAGCAATAAGAAAAAAGTTAGGTATTCTTCAGAAATTTCAACACAACAGTTTTATGTTATTTATCCCTTCTGATAAGCTGGGTTACTGCTTGGAGTACCATTTGTATGTTTGGTTACATCATGTTATCCTGGTGTGTGTGTGTTTGTGTGCACATGTGTGTATGTGCGCAAGAGAGTTAAGGATATAGGAATTAATATGTTGATTAATACTCATCTTTGCTGAGATTGTGATTTCAGGAACAATTATAAATAGGTAGGTGTGCATGCTACTACCACTAAAGCATATTGGAATATTGCTTTTTAGGCCTGACAGGCTTTAGTTAATATATAAGCAGCATCTGGATCTCTATAAGCTTCTGCAGACTAGACAACTAGGTCTTGATTCCCAGAAGGGTCAAGGATTCTTTTCTCTCTTTTCCCCTTTTGCCAGACCAGTTCTAAAAGTCCATCCAGCCTCTTAGTGTTAACACTACTAGGGCTTCTGACCAATGGTAAAATACCAATGTGCAAAACTAATTATTATCTCCATCTGAGGTTATGAATCACAGAGTTATATCTCCATTCTCCCATGTGTCATCATGGTGTGGTGCTTAATTAAACATTTAATTAAACCATTTTTAACTGGTTGTCCATCTAGTCATAATAATATGTTGTTAATAGCATGTCTCCATATATGATTTCAGGTTTTAGCTCAGGCTACAGAAATTCTGTTCATAAGGATTGACACAATGAACACTGCCTGCTTTGATAGGTAATTGCTGTTAACGTTTGATATAAACTGCTTACAAATGTTATATTTTATTTGCATTTATTAATAATACTTCTTCTGATTTAGGTTTGTGAATTGGTTTGCATATCACTTAAGTAACTTTCAGTTTCGCTGGAGTTGGGAAGACTGGGACTCATGTTTACAGCTTGACCCTGAACATCCTCGTCCTAAGTTTGTGCGAGAAGTTTTACTAAAAGCATTAAGGTAATATGTTCAGTAATATTCTATGAGTGTTAAACAAAACAAATATGATACAGTAAATAAGAGGAAAATATCCAGGATATCATATATTTAATATTTGCAGGTTATCATACCATCAAAGAATCAAGGAGATGATGCCAGAGCCATTTGAATCTTTGATACCAGCAAAACCTGAGCCAAAGTTCAAGTATGCTGCAGAGGGTGCAGGTAGGATCAAGTGTCAAATTTGTGCATGTTGTTTCAATAAAGAAAAGTAGCCTGTTAGACTGATGCATTTGTTTTTATGTGTCCATAAGTATGAACTGATCATTCTTGTGATTATTTTAGCACCATTTTTTTTAAACTCCTGTCTTTAATGATTCCAACTTGGCAGTTGTGAACTTTTGAGCTAGAATTAGGACAGTAAGGTCCTAACGTTTGTGGGATATGATGAGAGCACAATAAATGCTGGAGCTTTAATTCATTAAGTACTTGGTACACATTTTCAAAATGTTTTGAATGTCTGTCTACATGGTCTTCAGTTCATAGATGTCTTTTTGAAGCCTTTGCAGGAAATGATAGAAATACTGCTACATTTGTTCGTATCATGTTCAGACTTATGGCCTCCCATTCAGTTCTTTCAGTGGTCCAGAGAAGTGTAAATCACTGGAACATAAATCAGGATTGTAACTTGAAGCACTTTCTAACCAATATCCTCTAGCCCTGATGATTGAGACAGACACAGTTTCAGAAATGTTGGGTACTAACTCCATGAGGGACACATGGTAGTGTAGTTGGTTGAGGCACTATGCTAACAAGCCAGAAGTCATGGGTTCAATTCCAGATGAGGTCAGTGGATTTTTTCAATTGATCTAATCCTTCCAGCTGCATCATGGCCCTGAGGTGGGTTCAGCCTGTAATAAAAATGAGTACCAGTAACTTTCCTGGGGGTAGAGGGCAGCCGGCACGTAAGACTTACAACCTCACCAACATCTGTGAGCCAACTGTCTGGAAAATGTGGGAGCCTTGACCTCTCACAATCCTCTAGCCTCCACAGTCTGTTACAGGGATACCTTCACTTTACTTCTTACAGACTCCACGTTCACATAGTCACCTGAAAGGAGTTCACCGGTGTAATTCATTGTTTATGAATACCTTATATAAGTATGTTACTCATTTTACAGTGGGGGCACGTGGTAGCGTATTTGGTTGAGGGGCTATGCTACAAGCCAGAAGGTTGCGGGTTCAAGTCCGGATGAGGTCATTGGATTTTTTTCAGTTGACCTAATCCTTCCAGCCACACTGTCGCCCTGGGGTTCACTCAGCCTCTAACAGAAATGAGTACCAGGAATTAATTAAATAATTTTCCTGGGGAGTAAAGAGCGGCCGGCACGTGAGGCTGACAACCTTATCACCATCTTTGAGCTGATTGTCTAGATAATGTGGGACCCTCAGCGACTCACAACCCCATGGGCCTTCACGGCCTGGTACAGGGATAGTTTTACTTTTTTACTTTTATTCATTCTACAGTAAAGTTTTTCTACTTATAATGTTAAAAAGTAATGGTGTGATTTATGAGAGTATGATATTTTCTGGCTTGGTAACAATACATTTGCTCATGAGTGGTCTTCTTGTCTTGGAGTTGAATATAATTGATTATAATTTTAGTTACAAATCACCAGATTAGGCAATTAACAAATAATTTATTGTTTAATGTCATATGTATCACAGATATCAGTCAGTGACAGACCCAAGTCTAGAAGTCAGATCATATTGAAGTAAGACCACATGACCTGACAAAAAGCAGACCTACATTCTCTCTTTTTCATGGTGACACATGCATGATAGCACAGTTTTGGAATATCCAGTTGAACAGTGAATTTACCCACTCCCCTGTCCTGGCACTCATGAACCTAAGAAATGGAAAGCACGTTTTCTTTCTATATCCTTCCAGTTTAACTGGTCTGTCAGCACACCACTAGTTAAACTTTTGCCACTGATGTCAATCCATGTTGCTCATATTGCATTCAGAATTTATAATATGTGACAGAATGATCCTGATCATGGTGTTACAAAATTTGAAGGGGTGTAAGGGAAACATAACTTTAAGAACAGAGAGGAAACATACATGCAGTATATTGAGAGCTTAGGTAACATTTGCAAACTTGGTTCTTGAAAGGAAAGATTCAGATTCTGCTTCCAGCACTGATGTTTTTATATAGGATTTAGTTCTGTTTCATCATTTTGCCATTTTACCATTTGCTGTAATATTTTATGAAGAAAATTGGCTTAAAGCTCTTTGCTTTTTCAGTGTGAAGTTGTGATATCGCACTATACTTATTTCACTGTCATACACTGTTATACATCTTAGCACTTTGAGATCACAGTATCACTGAATATGCACACCATGAATGTGCAAACTTCTGGAAAAGACAACTGCGTTTGTACTGAGATACTAAACTTCACAGAACAGCAGTATGCTCCAAGACACCGCAACATCTACTCAGCATACCGTCTGCTGCCATTTAGTGCTGTGTGTAAACACAGCTCTTGCTGTTGTTTCAGTTTGAATGCTATTCTACTTCCTCACATTCATAATGACATAATAGAAATGTTAATCTATTTTTTATATAGGGTGTAACTAAAAGGTGTGAACAAATTTAGCCCATGAGTTCTGCATACCAAAACAAGAGAAAATGTTCATATCACCACGTGTCTGGGAACTTTTAATTTCTGAGTTAAAGCTGAAAGAATACTGCCATATCCTGTTCAGTTGTTATCAGTTTTGATGACTCATATCTTTCTAGCCTGCTTCTGCATATTGTGGATTGACCTTCAAACACATTCCTAATGTTACTAGTGACAAATGTGCGACTGGCAGTCAGAGCATGAATCTGGTACATGCATGACGGTTCTCTGGCACATTCTAGCCATGTTGTGGAAGATGTTCTCAATAACAATGGGTCATGACCCATGGATAGTTAGAGGAGGACCCACTGCATTACCTACATACTTGCCAGATTTGAGTCCTCTGGATTCTTACTTGTGGGGAATACCTGAAAACCCTTGTGTATGCAGCTCCTGCTGACAATGAAAAGGCCCTTAACCATTGAATTGTGGATGCATTTCAGACTATCCACAGCTACCCCAGCATCTTTGAACAGATGTGGCAGTCCATGATGAGATATGTTGAGGCATGAATTGAATCTCATGGAGGACATTTTGAGCACTTAAAGTATTATAAATATACCTTTCCAGCTATAACTCACATACGATGGGGTGCCCAAAAGAAACCGAACTAATTTTTTGTGGGCAGAGCTTTTGTAGTACCGCGTTTTGCCACTATGAGCACATAGAGCTAACATTCCTGAGTCGATAAGCCGACTACCGTTGCTTCAGAAGGTAAGGACTAGTTTCAGCAGAGTTTATAGTGACAACTGTTTTGTGTGATCGTCGTTTTTGCAATGGCTGATTTTCGTGAACAGCGTGCGGCGGTGAAATTCTGCTTTTTGCTCGGGAAAAGTGGAACAGAAACTCTTGAAATGTTAAAAACGGCGTACAAGGACGATGCTATGGGGAAAACTCAAGTGTTTGAGTGGTTTTCCAGTTTCAGAAATGGTGAAATGTCAATTGATGATAAACCTCGTTCTGGTCGTCCTTCCACGACCCGAACACATGAAAATGTTGAAAAAATTCGTGAAATCATCAAGGAAGATCAACGATGGACCATTGAAGAAATTGTGGAGCTGTTGGGAGTGACTTGGAGCTCAGCGGCCAGATTTGTGGCAGTCGGGTGTCTGGTTTTTCCATCATGACAATGCCCCTGCTCACACAGCCCTGTCTGTATGACAATTCTTGACCAAAAATGGTATGACCCCTGTTCCTCACCCTCCATACTCACCCGACCTTGTCCCGTGTGACTTTTTTTTGTTTCCTCGAATGAAAAGAGACATGAAAGGAAAAAACGACGGAGGCACTGTCAAGCATCTCAAAAGATGAATTTAGACAATGTTTTGAAAAATGGAATAAAAGACTAGACAAGTGTATTAGTGTAAGTGGAGAGTACTTTGAAGGGGATTGAAGATTTGTGCTTAAAATTTGAATAAATAAGTTAAAAAAAAATAAGTTCGGTTTCTTTTGGGTACCCCTTCGTATTAAATGTTTCTGGACACTTGTTGATGTGGATATTTTTTCTTGTTTTGGTGTGTGGAACTCATGCCCAAAGTTTGTCCGCACCTTTCAGTTAATCCTGTATGTACAGAGATTCATTATATGATGCTGCTGTGTCACCGTAAGCCCATCGGAAATTTCCCCAATATACCCAGGTCAGTAGCTGAGGAATTGCAAAGTATTCTTTCCACTAGTAACAGGAAACTCTTAGTATTTCTTGTCAATAATAAATGTTATTACATTAATTATTCTCACCTTAAATCACAAAAATTGTTGAAAATAATATTCCTCTGCTCACAGCCAAGCTTCACATCTCATTTACACATTTCAAATACTCAACAAAGTTGGTGTTGGGAAATGTTCATAACCACTCATTTAATATTTTTCTTCATTTCTTCTGCTGTGTGTGGATTGTTGAGATACTTCTTGTCTTTCTGCATGCCCCCACAGGAAAAAATTACATGGGGTTAAGTCTGAGAAATGGAGAGGTCACAGATCATTGTTTACAGTTACCACAATACCGCAGTCCCATTGTACACAGCAGGATGCAAAACATGAAGCTGTGTTTTTTTTTATTTTCCATACATAGGTAAGCTTCTAAACAGGATTTTCATCACAAAATTGAAAAGGAAGTGTTTCCAGGAATGGAAATGCTGTACATTTTGATATACAGAATACACAGAATATACAGAATATTAGAATATTTTGTTCTGTCAGGAAACAAGATTTTTATGGTAGTAAATAACACTTCCTTCAGATACTCTTGTTAAAATGTTTTATGAGGCATCATTCAAAAGATATAATCATATTTTCAATAGTAATACCATTCCTACTTAAAATATGACCACCATCACCATATTACAGGGGATTTAAATCCACTACTCCCATAAAATAAAGGTTAAGGTATAATGTCACTGTGAGTTTAAATCCTGTCCAGAGTACAGATATTTGGGTTTCTGTGTGTGTCTTTGAGGATGCATAGTTGGCAGATTCCTCATCAAAGAGACTCATTTTCTTAAAACAAAGATGGAATTGGTGGACACCAAAGGAATGAGCCCAAAAATGAAGTAGTAGAAGAAAGAAACTTCATGTTTCTTTGTCAAACAGTTGCCCATTTCTGGTCTTTGAGTTGAGATATATTTTTGCTGAGGTTGTTTCATGTTTAAGATATTTTACATACAGAAGTTTTTAATCTTTAGCAGTCAGTTTCATCTTGCTAGAATTATGATACATTAATTAAGGGAGTAAGCATAATTTACGTGAATGTGGAGATGGTTCAACAAAGACAGTACAGGTTTTGTTACATTGTTTCCTAATTTCTACATATTTAAGATATTTGACGAGAATTTTGAGTCTTTACCAGTCTGCTTGTTCAGTAGGGATAAAGGTTGTACTAGAATCATTGTGTAAATAATTAAGAGAGTGAACATGATTTACCAGAGTCTGGAGTTGAATTGACATCGATAGCGCAGGTTTTGTTACAGTACTTTCTACTGTTGGTATTACATCTGTCATATCCTTTTCTGTGACTCGTTCTGTTTCATATATTTCAACCGTAGGATGTATATCTTCACTCTCAGATATCAGAGCTTGAGTCGGGTCTGAGCTTCCTTCTGTTTTTGTTAAATTATATGCATCTTCTATAGCAGCAGATGCTGCTTGAGATTTCATTGTGTTTGTTTCAGTTACTTTGTCTATGTTAGACACTAGTGTTGACATGTTTGGGTTACTTGAACTTTGTAAAGGAGCCATAACAGATCTATAAACAGTGTAATTTTTATTTTCAGTACCTGTTGTTTCCTTAATATATGAGTTATTTAATTCCTGGGGTGAAGGGTATGTTGCAGTGTTATGATTGATTGTATTGTGACTTGGCTCCGTCGTGTAATAAATCTGCGGCTCTGTAGTTTGGTGTGGATGAATGTCAGATTTTTCTGTAATTATTGTTGGTAATAAATACTCAGTTTTCATGCCGTTTTCCATCCTTGCTATTTGTGTCAGAAGTCCAGAAACTTTAACGGGTGATAGGTGTGTTGATATCTCTGGAACTGATGAAGTTGGTGAGGAAGCGTTGTTTTCCCTTACTGTAGATAATGGGGCCTCGCTTTCTGTGAGCCTGTGGATGGTTGGGTTTGTTGGTAATGTGTGTATCAAAGGTTTCATATGAGTTGCGTCTGATGCCTGAGTTGTGGCAGTTTCATGCTGGCCCAGTGTTTCTTCTGTCACTGCTGTGACAGCCACATAAGGTACATTTGTTTCGGTATAATTATCAGGTGGTGGTAACTGTGCATTGATTGAATCTGGGTATTCTATAGGTTTTTTGGATGCAGGAACTTGTATGGGTTTGTGTGGTTTAGGAGTAGTTGTTGGTGTTGTGGTAGGGAATTGAGTTCGTTCATTAAGCAAATATGTCTCCAGAGATGATCTGTTAGGATGATACAAAGGATCAGGCTCAGAATATCTGTGAAATGGTGGTGATGGATGGAATTTGTCGGGTTTTAGAGGCACTGTGTAATCTTGTTCCTCTCTGTCATCTGTTTGATGTACAGTGCCAGAAGTATCCCTGGGAGGCCCTTGTTCTTGATTCCTGTTTTCATTGTGAGACTTCAGGGAGTACTTGTACACATCCACAAAATGTGAATCATTTTTGTTGCCATGTGCACTTTTGCTACTCCCAGAATATGTTGGCATTTCTTTGTATGTTTGATGGTGATGATTCTGATAATCATGCCCTCCTACATTCCCATGAATTCCTGTTGAAAACCTGTGGCTTCCAGGGTATTCTAAGCCACCTCGGGAATCTACATTTCCTGGAAAAGAAACTCTGTAATGTTCTCTCTCAGTTTTTAAGTCTGTCCATGGTGGAAGATTATGAATAACATGTTTATATCCATCAGGACCTGTAACAACCACTGCTCCTAATCTACCCACTGATACACCCAGTAGTCCAGGCCTGTATTTCTTTCTGTATTTGTCATCTGATAGTTCATGGTACCCTTGATGACCATTTTTGTTTCTGAAGTCACTGAAGTCGTTATTTTCATTATATCTGTGATCTCGGAAATATGGATCAGGAACATATGGTTTGTGCCCTCTTCCATTATTAAGATTGTTGTGTGTATCTGGGAAAACAACCCCTGTTCTTCTCTGCATATATTTTGTTTCTGTCAAAGGGGTGTTACTGTATTGCCTTCTATAATATTCTTTATGATAAGAGTACTTAGATGGTGGAGATTTGTAATCAGAATACTTCAGTCTGTAGGGCCTGTAATAATCGTAATCATGATGCTGATAACTGTTTCTAGAAGGAATGTTATATTCATGCCTGTGTTTGGTAAAGAGGGGATCATGGCCAAGTCGTCGATGGCTGTCATTTTGTTGATGAAACTTCTTGGGTCCTGCATAGTGATCCCCTCCACAGCATTTATGTTGGGAATTGGAATCTCTCAGAAGCAATGGCCTGTATGTTGTTGCACCATGCCATTGAGCAACAACCTGAAACAGTCATGTTATACATTTTGAAATTGATTTCATGAATTGTTTGATATCATTTTTGTTTTTGGATATTGTACAGTGCTGACAGGACATGTAATATGCCTAGGAGATAAACGTGTTAGTTTTGTTGTGTCTGTAGTTCCCAACTCTCATTTATATATTGAATATGAAAGGAAGGATTTTGCATAAAGCAAAAGTGACTGAAATTTCTGCTCAGGCTTTGAACTAAGCTGGTTATCTTGGAATCAAGTTTCTTGCTTCATAAGTTCCAAATGAAAAAGAACGCTCTATTTCTGTGATCCCTTTAAATGTGTCCAGCTTCTACAAAACGTTAATGGATTCAAATCCTGTAACAATTTTTGTATAACATAGTATTAATATTTATTAGCCATGCAGTTGTATATTGTGCAGTGCACATATTTTATTTTCAATACAGTTACAATTGCACACAAGTTAAAAATGCAGTTGCCAACCCTGTAATTCTGAGGGATTAGGCTAGTACCATTAGAAGCTCTTTCCTTTAAAGTTGTAATCTTATTAGAATATAAGTAAAAGGCTGAGATTTGAAAATGTAAGAGCATGATTTGTAGGCATTTGATTCAAGGTTCGAAATGACTGAGTAAGACACAGGATAATGATAGAGCTGCTTAGTCATTATTTGAAGGACTCTGACCTTTGTATCCCCACTCAGTATTAAGTAGAAAGTATTTGCATTAAACCAAACTTTGGTAATGTTAGTGAGTTGTGTCCTGTGCCTGTGGTTTGTAACTGAAAGCTTTATTATTTAGAGAACAATCACATTCCAGAGTTGATACTTAAAGCAGGTACAACCAATGGAAAAAACAAACGGTGACAGAGTTACTGCAACATGAAATGTATGCATCAGTTGCTTTTATATTCTGTCCAGTGAACTAGTTCAGAATGTTCCACTGTATAGCCAAGCCTAACTAATTACTTCCATTGTGTCTGCATGTCACTCATTAAAATGGTGACAGTAATACACTGGCCTAGATTACTCATCTTGTGTTATATTTTCATGAAAAAACATATTTATATCTATACTGCTTTGTTTCAGATAGTCGCATTTTTTTATTGACGCTATTTGTAATTTATAGTTCTGGTCACTGAAATGCAGTTCAGTTTCTCTTATTAGAAATGAATGATTTACATTATGTCTGTTTGCAGTATATTTTTCCATTTATGAAATTATTATTTCTTGAATGGTTGGATACTTTAACCATTTTCAGTTAAACTCTTCTTATATTTGCATTCCTTATAGCTTCATACTTTTGCCTGTACCAGAGATAACTTGCCAAATAAGCCTTCTTTCTCTAACTGTTTTGTTCTGGCCAGTAATGATCAAAGAAGCTATACTTCATAAGGCAGGAGATGAAGTTTCGTAGTTTATTAGATGTGAATAATAAAATAGGGTAAAAATAATAATAATTTTCCACATTATAAATGCAGTATATGCATGAGAGAGAGTCAATAAATAGGTCACAAATTAATATAAAACATAGAACGTGATATTTGAACCTGGGAAAATATTTATTTCTCAACGTATCCTCCACCAACATTGATACACTTGTCACAATGCTTCAGCAGTGTGTCGAAACCCACAACATTGAAGTCATTTGGCTATAGTCTCAGCCACTTTGCACCTCCATTTCAACCTCTTTATCATAGAGAAATGTTTGCCATGTTTCTCGACCAAGCTGTGAACTGCTTTACGCAACAAACACTTCCCACTTTAAACATGAAGCATTTCTTTATGAATATCCTTCACGTTGAATCCTTTTGTCAAAAAAAAAAAAAAAAAAACAACAGAACGCAGCTCTTCAGCATTACACCCCTCAAGCAGAGTGGCCATTTTGACTACTGAAACCAGCCTCTGAACATGCACATCTGCTACCTAGACTCATGAAGCTGGATTGTGCCGCTATCCAGTGATACACATAGGCAACCTATTAATCCATTACAACTGTTTTACTTCCATTTATGACCTATTTAGTGACTCTCCCTCTTATAAATTACAACAGTGAAGTTGAAAGTGTTTTGTGTCTAGTTTAAAGGCATTCTTTGTGCTTATGCATAACTGCACATTTTCATCATCGTCATTGTTGGTAGAGTTTTCTATTCAGTCCATGCTCAGGCTCCTTAAGGAGTTGATCGTGTATAGGGGTGCCACAAGGTTTCATCCTGGCCCCCACATTGTAGTGTGTGTGTGTGTGTGTGTGTATTTATATATAAATAAATATAAATGGTTGCCCCAAACACCCAGTGTATATCTAGGTATCTTTGCTGGTACACCTGTATACCTGTATATGCAACAGACTGCAAAGAGGGTTATATTCTCAGAAAACTGCAGTAAGGTGATGCAGCTTGCTTTTTAAAACCTTTAAAAGTTCTAAAAGGCAAGTTGCATCTGAGACATCTAATAACTAATGGGAATAAATAAGTGATGTGCAGCAGGATGTTATTATACAATATCCAGAGCTTTATTTTTGTCAGTATGCTTTTCAAAATCTTTTTTAATGGAGTAAATGATTTAATTTTGCCTCTGTTATGAGTAGGTAGGAATATAAAAGTTTGATGAATGCCCTCATAGCAGCGATAGGACACGTACACACACACGCACAGGAAGGAGATCACGTAAGCCTGCTTTAGGAAAGTAGGCTAATAAACACTAAAATCTATAATTATGTAACAACATATGTGATAGAAATTCATCTGAGTAGACAGTCTTCCCATTGTACCAGTTCTTCTGTTTAATGTTAAGAGTTTAATGGTAAAATTTATAGTCTTTGAAAACTTTATATTTGGCTTATACTTTATATTGTATACTTCACTCTTTCAACTCTTTTGAAAATATGAAATTATCCGAAAGCAAGTGAAATGTATGAAAGTTATGATAAATGCTCTGTTTTGTCCACCTTTGCCCACAGAAGTTTAACATAATTACACTATTGTCAGTATGAGCCTGGAACAGGGAATTTGAGTATATAAAGTCTTTGTTGATAAGCTAACAAATACATCTCTTTACTGAGAAATCATATTATGAGGTTTAGCTGTATGAGGATCTCATAGTTCTGTAAGACTGGTGTGTAAAATATGAACTACTGTTCGGATTTTATAAATTTGTCAGGGAGAAGAACATTTTACATTCCAGTAGCTGGCATGGTATGTGGGTAAGATGGCATGCCATTCAGAAGCACAGCTGGAAGAATATGAATAACTCCATACAATTGTTAATATGTTAAAAACAAGACCTTTTATATAGAAGAGTTTAATTCTGGATCCCAATTTAATTTTGTTGTTCATTCTTTTATGTATTTCATATACATAATCATGAATACTGTTGAATAACTGTCTATTTAAGAACTGAATGGTAAACATTCAAAAGTGATAAATTTTTCTGCAGAAAAGTATTTTGACTTCTTTGTTCAATAACTAGGATTAAACTAGCTAAATTAATGTGATTACAAACTTACAAACATATGTCTTTCATATTATGAACCCCTATAGAAGTCATTTTGTGCATATATCATTTGTGGAGGGTGCATTCAGTAGCATTGTTGGTTGAGGCACTACGCTACAAGCCGGAATGTCACGGGTTCAGTTCCCAATGAGATAAATGGATTTTTCAGTCAACCTGATCTTTAAAGCTGAACTATGGCCCTGGGGTCAACTTAGCCTCTAACAGAAATGAGTACCAGGAATCTTCCTGGGGTTAAAGAGTGGCCAGCATGTAAGGCTGACACCCTCACCACCTTCTGCGAGCTGATTGTCTAGAAAATGTGGAGCCTCTACATCTCACAACCCTATGGGCCTCTACAGCCTGTTACAGGGATAGCTTTGCCTTTTTATTATCATTATTTGTGGAACTGTTCTGCCACCCAATTGGAGGAAGAAAAATGTGATTTCATTGCCTTGCTACCATTGTTGCTTGGAGTCCAAAGCTTTTTGGAAATTTCCATTTTCATAATCACATGAACAGGAATTCTCACTGGATTCAAATTTCTACCACCCTACACACATGCACACACACATACACATATGTATGTGCACCACACCACATACAGCACACATAACACCCACTGAGCATGTGCGTCTGCACACACCACTGATTCTAATCTAAGTGCTACATGATGTAAATTTTATGTTCTTAGAATTTATCGATATCTTGATTCTTCCATCAAATATTTCTTGAATATTAGATTGTTTTATGACCTTTATGTACATCTTAATAGTTTGGGGCTCGTCACAATGGAAACATTATCTTTCCACAATGATAAGTTGTACCTACCATAAAAATGAAGTACCACTCTATTCTTGGGTTCATTTCAAACTTTCTCCCTCCTAAAGTCTCAACACCAGTATCAAATTACTTATTCAAGTAATCTGAATGTTGCTTTTGAGTCGCAGAATGAGCATCACACTGAACGTATGCACAGTCTCATGAATACTGAATCACTTTCGCTCTCCACATCGTGATATCTGGATAGGCAGTGACTTGTATTATTTGTCATGCTTCGTAGACTGTGATGCTGTTTAACAGTAGGTGGTTATCCAGAAATCTCTGTTGCCGACTCTTGCCTTCCTTGAAACAGTTATGTTTGGAGAGGAAGCTTGTTCATGTCCTTTTCTAAACTGTCTGCTTCAGCGTAACAAATCAGGGTCATTCTGTTGTGAAATGCTTTAGAGAGAAACGGTGTTTTATTATTGTGTCAGTTCTGCAGGTGTGGGTTTGTCTGTCTTTAGTAAGATAATCTTATGATTTGAAGTCATCAAGCGTGGAATAACATTTGTCTGAATGTAAGGTCCATAATATGACATATGCTGCTCAAGGCTACCTGCTGCCCTAAATGTGAGTTCCAACATGTGAGAAGACCGGGAAGGAAGAGAAAGTAATTTATTTTAGAAGGATATTGCATTTGACCCAGCATCCTCGTGTGTTTTAATTAATTAGATTATTGTGTAACAAAATAGCATGCTTCTAAAATTTCAGAACTCACTTGCAACATGCTGAGTTACGCAGATTGGTAATGTGGTTAAATAAGTCACAGTATAAAGATAGAAAGAAAGGAAGGGTAATGTTCTTTTTTGTGCTTGAATAAGCATCACTCCACAAAGATATATTGGAGAATGGAAAGAGAACTCCATGCAGTCTTAACCGCAGCTCTAAATGGAGAGCTGCTTTACCCCTGGGGAAAGAGCCCTTGGTATCATTTGGACAGAAGGCTGGGAGGGCTTCAGAGGCAGTCTGGATGCTGTAGAGAAGAAAAAAATTCTCTTGTCCCTGCTTGGAATTGAACCCCAGTTCCTGTCATGCAGCCTGTAACCTAGTCATTATACTGTCTTCAGTTGCATAAATATTTTAGGTGTTTAATATTGTGAAAATCTTTAGTATGTATGTATACATTTAGTTGAGCCACTGTGATTCAGTATTGAATGGGAAGTGAGATCATCACCTGTAGTTTACAGAAATCACCAAATCTTCAAAGGTTGAACATAAACAGCGGTGGGAAGATGTCAGTTTATGAAATCCAGGTATGAATAAATACTGGTAGACTTTATGAAATGTATTGTATTTAGAGGATATTTATTCATTGATATCAGATTTTCAGTTGCTTATGCATACAGCATCTTTCCAGGGTAACATTGTGTTTTCTTATGATGTGGCCAGATAATTTTAAACTAAGTATTGCACTGAGTATCCCTTCATTACTACATATTTATACTGAGTAGGGTGGCTTATGGTAAAATTCGTTTGACTCCTTTGGATTTTGAATGCAGAAACCAAGACAGTACAATATAAGAAAGGAGTCATGACCCTGTTTCATACCTTTCCCATGTCATTCTTTAATTATTATAAGGACATAGTGTACTGTTTAAAATGCAGCCCAAAGAACAATCATGTACTGTGCTAGAGAAATTAAATTTTAAGGTGTTCCCCCCATGAAGTGGACTCCCAACTTTGATCATGACACTGAAGTCAGTGTCACCCTGTTTGCTAGGCTCTTGCTATTGTCAGTTACTCAGAAGCTCTGCAGATGCGAGCATGATGTATTTATGAACAGAACTTATGTTTAGAGATATTGGGTTTTCGGACTTTATCCATCGTCCTGGTTTTAAGATAACTAAGAAAAATGCAACGTTTAAGAAACTGGATCGAGTGATTGACAGAATAGGTGTTTTCCCTCGCCTGAGGACAGAAAAAGATCCAGTTTCCAAAACATCGTGTTTTTCTTAGTTATCTTAAAACCAGGACGATGGATAAAGTCCGAAAACCCAATATCTCTATGTGTTATACACCATCGTCAGAATCCTACAGTAACTATTAGAACTTATGTTCATTTCCAAATATTATGACACATCAAAATCATATGCTGCTGTTCAGGAAACATTTAGCGGTACATACATATCCACATTGAACAGTTTTGACAGGTGGTTTGCGCCACATCAATAAAAACTAACAAATAACTGATTTGTCTTTTTACACTGATGTTACCTGTAAGCTTACATACAGTGTTATAGTTTGGGTTGCATTTTAAATGGTACACACAGTATATGGCCAGTATATAAAAATATACTAAAGTGTGATTATTTTCTCAGGATCTTTACCTGGTACAACACATGCACATAAATTAGTGGTGTCCATCAGAGCAAAGTGTAAACCAGAGGAAGTTCTACATGTACTAAAAGACTTGCCTAATTCTCGACATGATGATGATGCTGATTCACGCTTCAATCCACTGAAGATTGATGTCTTTGTTCAGACACTATTGAACCTAGGATCAAAAAGCTTTTCCCATTCATTTGCTGCCATATCAAAATTCCATTATGTGTTTAAGGTACTGTGAAATTCACAATTAAAATATTCAGAGTAAAGACTATATGAAATACTTTATGTACAGGAACATCACTAATTTGTTTTAAATATCAGAAGTGTGGATTATTGTTGTATTGTTTAGTCTTTGTTGTACCTTAATAAACAGAATGTTCCACAAGACTTCAACCTTTTTTTTATTGCTAGTGGGGTGGGACTAAGTCCTTATAGTACTGCAGCCACTTCTGGTCTATTGTACCAGCCCCAGATGATAGGTGAGGGTGATTGTGGAGCAGTTGGTGGGGCAGGGGAAACTGAAGTACTCGGAGAAAACCTGCCTAGTGCCACTTTGTCCACCACAAATCCCAGTTGACCAGACCCGGGATCGAACCCGGGCCGCCACAGTGGGAAGCCAGCGACTAACCCCTTGAGCTATGGCGTGGCCAGACTTCAGCCTTGGTGGACTTTTGTTTAATGAGACAAGGGAAAACCTAGATGGAAAACCCATGCATATGAATATACATATATAGTCCTTGTTTCTAACCCTTTCACAAATATATTGTCACGTGTTGGGTATTGCACGCAACAAATAACTATGCGAGGGTCTCGGATTCAGCAAATCTTTATTGGACGCTTCACTTATACACTTATGAGTACAATTACTGTCCACTGTTTCGCTGTTATAATTAATTCTTGTTCCATTGTCGGCTGCTATATTTCAACTTTCTTCGGCGGCGGCTATTCCAAGACTCACTTCTGTATCCTTCGGCATCTGCCCCGAGACTGACTGCTTCTTGTCGAAGCTGGGCTATTTATACCTTGGCGGTTGCTATACAGTGAGCCTTCTGTTGTCTATCACCGGGGAAACGCTGCTTGTTGATACTGCGATACCTATGCAATGGCCAACTGCTGGGGCTACAATACCACTATTGTCGCTTCCTATGCAACGGTCTGTTCTAGCGTTTCCATAGAAGTGACTCTTCTGGATTTCAAACACGTTACAATATCATAATGCATTCAGTGATATACTAATTCATCATCTGCTTTAACAGCCTAGGAGAATGCTCCTCATAAAATTACTGTTTTGGTCACTTTCACCAAGAAGGAAATGCAGTTGGGATAATAAATTTGTCATCATCGTCATCACTAAAAAAAACAGCCATTTTTGAGCTATAACCTTCCTAGAAGATTCTGCCAGACTGCATCCAGTTTCCACTTCTTTGGATTTTGTAACAGTATTTTTTTTTACAGAGCAAGGTTGTCAGCCTTGTGTCCAACCCCCAACCTGGAGGACCAGGTCCCCAGTGACAGGGTGGACCAGTTATATCTCCAGGCACCAGGTTCCTTCTATGTTGCTTTCTACAACTTGCAGTGGGGTATTCTAATATGCCTTCATTTGGGGAGGGACAGTTAATTACTGCTATGAAACCATGGCAGTAAAGAGGTTAAACCTGACCCCCCGGAGATGTATTCCTTTGCACTGAATTGTCTGGTAGCATGCTTATGCATTTGGAAGGTTTGTTTTGCTGTAATAAGACAGTGTTTTTGTTTGGTGCAGTGTATGCTGTGAGAGCAAATGGATGCTAATGCTTAGAATGTCATTCCTTTTGATCATTGCCTTAACTCCCATTTGTAAAATATTCCATTCTCTGTGTCTTCAATCTGCCATAGAGATTTGGCATTCAGAATTCCAGCAATATATTAACATTTCTTCCATGCCCCACATTCACTCCAAATAATCCCATTTTCGCAGAAATCAAGCTATGCTTACAAGAACGTTAAAAATGATATTGTAAAGAATCCTGCTTTTCAGAATGTGAAGCTGTATAGTCCTGTAGAATGTTATCGTCATTTTTGAGGAACGTCTTGCATTCGTCTTAAGTGTAGATCCTGAATATGAGGGCAGCAGGATTCTTTGACAACGTTGGTAATGTTCTACCACACTCCAGTGTCACGTCCCAGAAAACAGTAACCTTCATAGTTACTGCGGTGAGAATCTGAACCCCCTAAGTGGTGATGTATTTTTCATGCCATTTTGGTGGAATAAGGCACACATAATTTCCTACTATGCACAGGCAAAACCATGAGAAAATGCTATTGAAAAAGCTTGTTTTATTCGGTTAATTTTTCAGTAAAGCTCAAAGACAGCATGTCCGTTTGCAGCACTAAACCATATCCACTGTACAGTCACAAATAATATACATAAATAAAAGCTGGCAGCATTAAATTAAGCACAGAATGAGTGACAGGAGAAAGCTAAATACATGCTCCTCCCATTTAATCCTCTAAGACATCAACAGTAAAGTAAATACACTTGGTCGTCGACTCACGACTGGCCGCACTTATGACCACAAAAAAAATTAAAAATAAAGATGATTTAAAATGTAAAAGTTTTTAAAAATAAATTATAAAGATGATAAAAAGATTAGGAAGGTTAAAAAATACTGTTAATAAATATATGGCCAACATATGACCAGATCGACTTACGACCTGTCAGTAAGAACGGAAGTCGGTTGTAAGTAGAGCAAGTGTATAGTAAGGTTTCACCTACATTCAGTATCATGTGACAAGACTCAAAATGCATGTTTCTGATTAGGACCATAATGACAAAAACTGGGGTGTAAAATTTGATGTTCATCATTTGTCTGCAGAAGGATGACAAAAGATTTATGTTCTTTGAGTTTCTTTATGAATACAATTTATAAGGCTATTGTATAAAATAAATTGATAATACGGAATTTTGTGACTTCTGTGTTCGAGAAAAGTTCCAAATGTATTGTTTACAAGTAAAATTGAATATTTTAATATTCAAATTACACTGGTAATATTCAGTTTTGATTTTTTAGGAACTGGCAGACTCAGAGGAGGCTCAGATTTGCATCCTAAGGAACATGTTTGAGCTTTGGAATGATCACCAACAAATGATGTGTGTACTTATTGACAAGATGTTGAAGACACAGATAATTGAATGTTCAGCTGTTGCTAACTGGATCTTCTCTAAAGAAATGTCTGGAGAATTTACAAAGTAAGAAAACATTACTTATATCACTGGCAACTTATATTAGACTACCTGGCACTACACAGCACAGAAGATGGTGCTCTTCAGTCACCACTGTGAGAACCTTAGATCAATTAAAGAACGCGTGATGTTGCTGATGTATGTGCCTTACTGTTTTGAGATTAGAACAGTAAGTTTGACAATATTATATTTCAGCATCCTGTTACACTCACTCACTGTTACTCAAATCGACGCGTGTAGATTAACAAAGATTTTATACAATTAGAAAGACTGGTAATTTTAAATTTTAAAAAGCAGTGTAACAGCTACGTGAGTGATACACACCTGATGATGGCCATTTAGGGCCGAAACATATAGTGTGGAGGAGGAAAAGAAGTAAAAACTACAATAAAAAAATTTGTTGCACTTAAGACGGTATTTATCCATATATACAGTAAGTTTGAATTGAGAAAAAGTCAGAAAGAACTTGAAAAGCTGGAAATAATCAGTAATTGTACTGTAGTTTGTAGCATTAATGTAATCACTCTCAGGCAGATTTTTATATTGTTGAATCCATGTTGACATTGAAACCTATCAAGGCCCAGGACCGAAAAGTGGTTTGGGATAAAAAAAAAATTTAAACAATACACACACCAAATAAATATAATAATATAACTGGTCAAGTGAAAGAAAAATACAGACTGTCCCAAATGAGGACGAAACAACGTAAAACAGTGCACCAACTCCGCCGTTAATTTAGCAAACTTAAAAATATTCAAGAGATAATTTGGAATGAGTTGAGCACACTCTTCTACGGCATGCAGCAGAATCTCCTTTCAGTTTTCAGACGAACCTGCTAGTCCCTGGTGAAAGGGTGAAGGGCGCAAGCGTAGGGCAGGAGGAGAGGGGGAAAATGAATGAAGGGGGGTTCCTAGTTGAGGGACATGGCAGTAGTTTCTGATGTTACAACATGCTTTCTTCATACATACCAGTTTTTCAACCATGGCATAAAACTTGTATGTACAATCTTGCATGGAAATTTACTTTCAAATCAGCCATGTCCATTTCACTTCCACATCATGTTGCGTATTTTTCTGCACTCCATCCGTCCCTATCAACCTTCTTTTGTATACTGACCATAACAGTGTGCAAATGTTGTCTTGTTGCTCCTTGTTAACTTTGTACACTTGTGATCGCGCAGTAGTATTTTTGTTTAATTATGTTCCCTAAGTATATGAGTGAAAAAGTGACACAAATGCAGAAAGAACAAAAGAAAGAGAAATGTGATCACTTCAGAAATTCAAGTATATGTGTTAGAAAGGCTTGCACATGGAATATGCAACTAGATAGGCCTTCATGAGTGCACCACAGGTGTGAGAACCTAACCTGTTTGTATGTGTATAGAATGGATTTAGTTAGTTGTGTCTTAGTATTACTGGGTGTCTGGATTGTTCCTGTTCTCAAGTGATGAGGTGCAGAGGAACCTACTGATAGTTTGTTAAAAGAGATAATCTCAGTCACTGAATGTCTCTTGTAATGGGCCCAGCTGAGTAGCTGCTTCCCCATCTTATCTCCTGAGGATGGGAAAAGAAAATCCAGAATACTAGATGATGGACAAAATTCAGAAACCCAGCACCCCTGGAAGTAATTGTATCTTGTACTGTATTTTATGGTCTTAGACTGTACCTGTGGGAAATACTACATCTGACAATCCGCAAGATGAGCAAACATGTGAGCCGTTTAGGACGTGAATTAGCTGAAGCTCGTGAGCGATTACGGCACGCAGAGAGTGACAGCGATGAGTCAGAAGATGGTGATGGAGAGGGAAACAATAACTCTAGCAAGCATGGCATATCAGGCGTGGGAGATGACCATGAAAAACCTTCAGAAGACATGGTAGACCGGATGGAAGAACGCCTTGAAGCTGCACAGGCTGACCAGAAGAACCTTTTCCTTATCATATTCCAGGCAAGATTATGATCATATGGAATAACACTGAAAAAGCCTGTTACATTTGAACATATGTTACCGTCATTCCCAATTATTTGATCTATACTGCAATTTTAAATGATTTATTAGCTGCCATTTTGTTATGATTTTATCCTGTATTGTGTTGATGAATCATTAACTTACATTGTGGTTTTCTGGGCCATGATACCATGTACAGTGACACCCCATTTAATGTTTGGGATGCTTTCTTGGAAATGCAAGCACCAGCTGAATCAGCATTATGCATCATTATTTTTAATAGAGCAGTTACGGAGATACATTCTTAAATCTTAATTTAGTACAGTCATACAGTAAATAAAGTGGTTAGATATAGTTACAGTTATTTAATTTATATAGAATTCTATACAGAATGTATATGGTGCATAAAGATTGGCTCTACATAGAAGAACACTGAAGTGACAACACACAGACACCACATATAGTCAGACGTCTTGGTACACACAGTCAAACTAACTGAACCAACTCAGTGGCTGGGAGTATGAGCAACTGTAGGTCTCAGCGCACAGCCCAGCTGACTGAACCACTTCTTAGTGGCTGGGAGAGTAAACATTGTAACTATTACAATCGCTAAAAGACTTTATACAGTGGCATTGCATCATGCAAGAGTTATTTAGTAAAAATTAGTCCCTGAATAAAGAACATTACATGGTATAATATTAAATGGGATATTACTCTAATCTTGGTAGATGGGTAGAAGCATTTCAGGGGAACATACTGCCTCCATCTTTAGTAAAGAAATGAAGGTGGGGCATCATGTTCCTCCAAATTGTTGGTATGAACCTACCAGACTACATAACCCATTAGCCCACAGTAAGAATCTTCTCTTCCATGAAAACTATACACACACACACAGCTTCTTCCATACTTCTATTGCAATCCTGTTACTAGTATCTAATAAAGCTTCTGTGTGTGTATTTTAGTATTTATGTTTACATTGAATAAGTTAACATTGCCAGCACAGACCTGAACCTGATGCATCCCATTCACTTTTAGTTCCCCTTGGTTTTCTTGGGCCTTACTAATGTTGTATTCTGAATTAAAATTGAAAATCAATGGCAATAAAGCACTGATTCATTTCAGACCAATCTGAATAGGAAATGCAGCAGATGAGCATCTGCATGCTCAGACTTTGCTATATGTTTTATACCAAATTCATTGAGGGAGTTATACAGTACTTCCCTCTGAACTGATACATAGGCCTTCTTGAAGTCTTTAGACAGCCGATTTAGTGTCCCATTATCTTCCCAATTTTCTGTGGTGTCTTACAAATGCAGAACATGAGATCTGTTGCACTGATGTCAAAAGAGATTACCCCCAATTATTTTTTCAAAAATTTAAGTTAACCTTGAATGAATGAATGAATGTGTAAGGGGTGGGGCTTCTCAGCCCTTGCACCGCGACCTACAGTGGTCTATTGTGACTTAGGAGAAGACTGGGATAAAATTTTATATAATTGGTGACAGTGTACTGCCTTGATAATTATCAGTCAGTTTTTTTGCCCTTTTTACAAATGTATACAGTATATATAAAGAAATCCCTGATTATGTTTTCCACAGGCATATACAGAACATTGCAATTTCTGGTAACTTCTCCTCTTATTTAGAAAGTAAATCAGGTTAAATCTAAAGCTTGAGGCCAGCTACTCAGTGATTTTCATCAGTCTCTGAATACTGTGATATTTTTTTCAAAATGTAACTGCTGCTTCCTCTTAAACTTGCCACACACATATTTATCTTAACTTATCTTGATCTTTATGTTATATAACCTCTGTTTTAAAGGAAGGCATTGTTAGGTAAGTTTGGAAAATACAAAAACGAACATAGTTTGAAGCATGAACACATCTTGTGCCAAAAGTTACTTGATAATGTAGATGTTGCAATAATATTACTTTCCAGTGAGCTTTATTAGAGATTAAACCTATACTGAGAAAGTAAGTAGCCATGAATATCGGCAAGATAATAACTAAATACGTTCACCACAATAAAAAAAAGCAGATGAATTTTCTGTTGTATTGTTTTATTTTATTATACGAGGTACTATATTACATTTTCAGAGATTTATAATGATTTTATCTGAACACTTGGTGCGCTGTGACACAGATGGAAGGGACTTCAATACACACTGGTATAAGTGGACCATCGGACGGTTGCAGCAAGTGTTTCTAGTGGTATGTAGACCAAGAATTGCTGTATCATGTGTTTTCAACACTTAATATTTATATGGGAATTTTTTTATTAAGAAATTTTTTTTATTAAACCTTAAAATAGATGTGTGACAGGCCTAACTACATAATTTGCATGTTATTACTTGATCCTCAGTTGGTCCTCACCTATCAGTACTCAGAACAGATGATTTACTTTGTAGGGCTGAACAGAATTCACATATATTTGCTATTCTTTAGTGCCACGGAAGTACATAAATGAATTTATTGCAGTGGTAGAGAAGAATCAGAATACATCATTTCATAAATCTGCTAGGAAAGTTTAGGCATTAAATTTGGTACTCTGTACATATCATTGTAATGTTTTTAATATCTTCTTTCCCCCCCCCCTTTCTTTCTGTCCTTTAGCACCATGAACAGGTCCAGAAATACAGCTCTACTCTGGAGACCCTACTTTTTACACAGGATCTGGATCCACATATCCTGGAAGTGTTCCACCAGTTTACATCTCTTCGTGCATAAGAATGTAACTCCTGCCAGAAGTGCATTACTGAACATTTTGAATGTTTGGGGGAGTATTTTATTTATGAAATTGTTGAGCTAGAACTGGGAGTGAGGTGGAAGTTACAGAGTTAAGATTGTTTGGGTGTTAGAGTAATAAACAAGTGGCTTGGCAGCAGGTGATTACAGGTCAAAGGCTTCAAAAACTGTTGTAGCAATATTACCTTCATTTGAATGCTTGCATCACTGTTTCATTCAGTAAATCTGAAAGGTATTAGTGCATTTACATAATTTACGACTGCATAATGTACACACCTCTGGGTTCAAACAAGAAATTTCTGAAAAAAATAAATACTCTACCAGGACAGGATGGTCCAGGTTATGGTAATGTTTGCTATTAATTCTTCAAAACCATAACCACTAAGGAGACTTGGCCATCAATAAATACTTACCTTATATTAGAATAATACTAAACAACAAAGAAAGGAAAACATACTATAAAATACAGTTTACAATCCTGCATATTTCACAGTGAAATATTTAATGCAACAGTTTTTGGTCTCAAAAGTATTCCTGAAAGGACTGATTCTCAGTTGCATTAGTGTTTTGTTTTGTTCATTTTTCCATTGAAAAATAAAAAAGCAAGTGATGTGCTGAAATTTATCATGTTTTAATAAATTATATACTGTAACAGACTTACTTGTGTAGACCTACAACTTATTAAAATAACATGGGTCAGCAAGTGAAGTACATAATTACAGATATACATATACAAGGTGGTATCAGAAAAAAGCCAAGATCACACTTCTGAAAGCCTATGCATCATTCTGCCATGTGACACCACGCTGTGAACACATGCTGTTTTTGACCTCGTGTTTTGTTTTGTCTGTGATGGGTGGCAAAATTGAGCAATGTGTCTGCATCAAGTTTTGCATGAAGCTCAGTAAATCCACTACCGAAACCCTTGAAATGCTTCATAAGGCTTTTGGAGAACATTCTTTAAGCTAGACAGCAGTTTTTGAGTGGCATTCACGTTTCAAGACTGATCAAGTGTCAGTTGAAGATGACAAACATTCGGGGCAACCAAGCACCAGCAAAATGACAGGAAATGTTACACATCCCTGAAAACCACAGAGTTTGTGACCAACAACAACTTGGTTATCATTCCCCATCCTCCCTATTCACCGGACTTAGCCTCCTGTGATTTGGCTTTATTTCCCAAATTGAAAATGAAACTGAAGGGATGATGTTTTCAGTATCTGACATCCAAAGAGAATTGCAGGCAGTACTTGACACCATTAAGGAAAATGACTTCCAGGGTGCTTTTGAAGCATGGGAAAAACAATGGGACTGTTGTATATGTTTCCAAGGAGACTATTTTGAAGGAGATGGCAATTGAAATTGAGTAAGTTTGGCCAGCATTTCTTTTTTGACATATTCTGGGAAGTTTCCAATAGGACCTCGTGTATATATATATGTAGCTATGTGTAAGGGTGAAATGCAACCATCTTCACATTCTGCTACTGTATTGAATTTAGAGTTATGTTTCTGTATATGCTTTCACTCTCTTCTTAAGCAGTGCAAATTATTATCTTGTATAAATCAGTATACCATTCCCCAGGTATGTATAAATAAGCAGATTTAGCAACTCTAAGAATATGTCATACTGTGACAAACATGAATACTTCAGAACTGCATTTTATTACAGTGAAATAATGAACAGTGAAGTTCTATAAAATTTATTATACATTATACAAAAACAATTATTTGTGTGTATTTTATCAGTCTCATTGACATGACAATTCCTGTTTTATTAAAAACATTTGTCTGCAATTGTTTACTTATTGTACTTCTTGATAAGTTGCATAACATCTTCTACATCATATTGAGATCCAAGGAAGATGGGACATCTTTGATGGATACTGTCAGGAACTATATCCAAGATTGGAGTTGTCCCATTGGATGCAAGCCCACCAGCGTGTGTCATAATGTATGCCATTGGAAAGCATTCATACAACAGTCGAAGCTGCAATTGTAAATGGTGTGAGTGTATATTACAGATACAGAATAGCTAAAGCCCTTCCTTGATAAATGAGTCTTTCTTGTTGGTTTTTTATGATGCTGTCTGTAGCTTTGTCATAGAGTGCTGAACTGATGATACTGTACATAAGCCAAAATATAAAAATTAGGTATTAGTGAGTCTTGATTTTCTGAGACTGAATAAGGAAAAAATGAATCTTAATTATAACACTGATTTATCAGTCTCAATGTTATATTTGAACTTCCTGTTATGTGCATTATTTCATATTATTATTTTAGTCCCATTTAAAATATTTATTAAATTTCAGTCCCATTTTCACAACTTATAATTAATATAGTCACATGATTATATAATTTTTTCACTTACTAATGTTGTTAGTAGGACATGTCTAAGCCAACACAGACCATCATCAGGAACATTCTTGTTACTGACCATGAGCTTGAACACCGTTACTATTTATATTTAATTATGATTTGGTAGGTGAAACAATGACACATTTAAGCGAAGAGTTAAAATCATTTTTATCACTTGGAGGTTGATGAAATTAGTATATGTCATTATTACTCCAGTCTCGGGTACACACGTGTTGCTGTTTTCTCATGCATTTATTAGGTGTAGCATAGTGGTTGAGGGGCTATGCTACAAGCTGGAAGGTTGTGGGTTCAAGTCCCGATGAGGTCACTGGATTTTTTCCTGTTGACCTAATCCTTCCAGCCGCACTAGGCCCTGGGGTTTACTCAGCCTCTAACAAAAATGAGTACCAGGAATTAATTAGTTTTCCTGGGGAGTAAAGCGCAGCCGGTGCGTAAGGCTGACAACCTTACCACCATCTTTGAGCCAATTGTCTAGATAATGTGGGACCCTCAACATCTCACAACTGTATGGGCCTTCACAGCCTGGTACAGGGATAGCTTTACTTTTTTTATTCATAGTTGATGAACGAAGACTGTAGTCTTCATCTGTAAACCACTCCTATAACAGTAAGTCGACCAATGCTCAATTAAATAATTTTTTATATATGTTCATTTCAATGGATAGTTAAAGCTAATATGTATTATACTATATCAGCCCTGTTTATGTGGTATTAATGACCACAGCAGAAGCAACTAAAGTGTTTAAGTAAAGACGGAAGCGTACTTGCACATCCCTGTAGCCACAGATTTGTTCGGTCAGTGACTTGCTGTATTCCAATAATGGCAGTCAAAAGGTAATATTCGATTCTTATGATGCAATGGGGGGGAAAAACACGCGCACAATGAGAATACACAAATTATGGTAAGCAACAAATGATAAACATAAGAAAAAGGTATGAGATAAACAAAGCATGCCAGGCCAAGTCATTGTTCCAGTTCTGTTTTGAGTCCACTCCCAATTAGCCTACTGCCTCAGTGTAACAAAAGCATAAGACAAGGATGCTTTAAAATTGAAGTTGAGAGCAAGAGAAAGATAGTAATGGGGAGCCGAACGGCCAACCATAAACCACTGTAAATATTTGTAGACTGGCAAATAAAAGAAACTAGTGCCAAATAATTTCTTATGAGTCAATTTTGCATGACAGTATTTCCATTGTCTTGTGCTATCTAGAGTTCTTCAAACTAGTGGTAAGCATAGGCAAAGTATATTTTAGATTCAGAAACACGAATTTTGATATTTACATTGTCAAGGAGGCTAAGGCTAAACTAAAAGGGCCGTAAAGCCAAAGGAAAAAGTGGAAGTGAGACAAAATCATAAATGTATGCCAGGGTGCTTTCACAGTAAGACACTAAAACTGAAATTGAGTGACAAAGGCCAGAACAAGAGTATATATATGTTGATAAACACACATAAATCACCAGTACAAGGCAACTTCTGTGATGAAAACATGAAACCTAAAAAATTTAACATTGCTGAAGACCGGACTTGACAAAGGGCACAGAACAGCTAACAATAGTTCAGTTAGCCATAGAACATGGAAGTTAAAAAAATGATTTTCTCTGCCTTTTGGGTTTAAATGTACTGGATATAAAAGGTAAAGCTGTCACTGTAGCAGGCTGTGAAGGCCCATAGAGTTGTGTGACATCGAGGCTTCCACATTTTCTAGACCAGTGTTTCTCAACTGATGGGCCATGGCCCGGTACCAGGCCCTTGTCTTACAGAAAAAGAATTTACTGGGCCACGATCTGACAAAAGCTGAGAACCACTGTTCTAAACAGTTGGCTCACAGATGGCAATAAGGATGTCAGCCTTATGTGCCAGCCTCCCTTTACCCCCCCCCCCCCACNGGTACTCATTTCTGTTAAGAGGCTGAATCGACCCCAGGGCCATAGTGTGGCTGGAAGGATTAGGTAAATTGAAAAAATTCAATGATCTCATCAGGAATTTAACCTGCAACCTTACAGCTTGTAGCACAGTTCCTCAACCAACCATGCTACCACATGCCCCACATGTACTGGATACCCATATCATTGTCATCCTGTGGTACAAAACAGACCACTGAAATTTTTATCAGACTTTGGTCCAAAGTTTGTTGGAAATGGATGCAAAAGAGTCATCCTTAGTCCACCTCAAGAGGAACCAAACCCATAAGCCAAATGAGCCACCTTGGAGCTCAACACTCTGATCACTGGCCACTTGCAGTTCATATTTTCATTCACCATATAAAGGTAAACCTCTAAATCACAGTTCCACCATACATCTCAAAAGAAAACATTACGAGATATGTAACTGCTGCACATTTCAGTTTACACACATGATGTAACATTTTCTTTTATTTCACAAATCTATAAACGTTTTTACTAATGAAAACCTAACTCTTTAGAATCTAGTAATGCATTTTCTTTCAAATACTTTTTATTTGAATATTTCAAACGACAATTTTTGGCACAAATAATAGTCAAGTTCTATTCTTGAGTTAAAATCTGACTGCCAGCTCTAAGGTTTAAATCCCCCGTTCCTATGCAACAAAATGTACCTTGGTTGCTTTTAATACATTGTGATTATAAGGACAGTTAGTTCACTGAAGTGAATAAAATTGGTCTTGCAAAGTTTACAACTGCAGCATATATTTACATAGCTGACAGAGTTTTACCTGATCTCCTCTAATCCAAAACTCATAATCTCCACACACCTCATGTCAGAAGCTTCAGGACTGGCACAATAAAAGTTTTGCCTTTTTCACACACAAACTATATGGAATTTCTAGTTCCCATGGTATATACTCATATTACAAGAGATGATCAAAGTCACTTTGTGACAGAGGAGTCTCATCTTCATACCACACCTCTGCCACCAGGGAAAAAGCCCCAGCACCCACTGTATAGGCAGGGTGAGCCCTACAGCCACTGTGGAGAAGACATAAACGCTTGCCTCCCCCTAAGGAATTAAAATTATATTCCATGGCCATACTGAGTGTAGCCTGTTGCCATACCAACTGAGCTCTTGAAGAGATGGAAATTTAGTGAAGCATGTGGTGTGAGCAGATGTACACAAAAGTATGAAGCTTGATGTGATTTTTTTTCTTCTTCTACACCAAGTGTTAGGCCCTAAGGCCTGCTGCAGGTCGTCAAGTTTGGTCTTGCCATCTTTTCTGTGACATCTACATCTTATTTCTTGAAGTTGGTGGTCCATGATTTGTCCGGGAATTCTGTTTTAAGTCATGCATTACACATGGATTTTCCAGTTCTTTCTGTATTTAACAGTGTCATTCATCTTTCCACATGTAGTTTCTTCCTAATACCATTTTTAACTTCATGCCATCTTGTTATTCCAGTCACTATTCTCAGGAGTCACATCTCAGCATCCTGCTATCTACTTCTGTTCCTGGATGTCATGACCTATGTTTAACAGCCGTATAAACCGCTCCTTACTGCCATAGCTTTATACAACTTCATCTGAGTATCCATCCTTTTTTTATTTTTCATGGTTATATCTTTCAATTCTGTGATTTATATCTACTTTTCCCACACATTAAATATAAGATCCCCCCAAAATTAAACTCATATACTTGTTCTATCACTTGATACTCTAGGGAAAGTTCTGATCTAACTGGCTGTTACCCCATGAATGCCATTATGCTCGTAGGTTATTTTGTACAACTTTGTAAAGGGCCCACTGCATGATATTTTCACCACCAACTATCAGCACCTGACTGTCAGAAAACAAACCCTTTATAAAATTTCTTCCCCAGGGAAGAGATAGGTGGATAGATATACATAATTTAAACTGGAAAGGGAACATGGATAAATGATTAGGAATATCAAAACATGTAACTCTGGGCAATGTGGTATCACCAATAAATATTATGAACATCAGAGATCCTGTAAATTTCCTTGCTTCACATTCAGTAATAGACTACATCTGAAGCAGAAGATAGGACCATTCATTCTCAAGTTCTCAACACAAATGGTCATTTATAAACACTTAAAGATTATCTACTAACCTTTCCTTTTGGAGCTGCAGATGTAGCTGGGTACATGAAAATTCCTCCATATTTGAGAGTTCTGTGGACATCAGCTACCATTGAGCCAACATATCGAGCACCATAAGGCTTTCCATTCTTCATGAAACAGTGAAGGAACACAAGTTCTGTTTTAACATAGTGTTGTGCACACAACTTAGCTTCATTTCTCTGTGCCATAAGTAGCTCAGACTATATAGTGTCAAATTGTAGTATTAGTGAAGTGGATTGGAAATGATGATGGAAGAAATGGTCTGAGGTGTTATTCCAGCATTTGCCTGAAGGATCTACAGAAACCCATGAAAAGCCTCTGTCAGTATAGTGGGTGTCTGTGCTGAAATTTGAACAAGGCATCACCTAAATAAAACTCAATGTGACTGAACTAAATACCAACTAGATTTTGTGACAGCTGTCATTTCATCCCTCAGTATTTTCAAGTAGATTCTACAGTTAAAAGCAAATAAAAGGACTAATTTGGATGTGGGTCCAGGAAAGGTGTGGAAGAGTTGCTTATGCAACTTCAAGTGGCAATCAGCATGTACATGGGTGTGCCCAGTGTCATAACTCTTGTCGACAAGAATTTCCATATGTCAGAATTCGTCTTAACCTTGGCATCAGAACTGTCTTTCACCTGACCAATTACATTCAGATCAATCCTATCTGAGTTACTGATTTCCTAGAAGTAGACTTGTAACCATTTAATTAGCCAATCAGAAACTCCAAATTCAATTCAGACTCTGGCAAAATTTACAAAGTAACCATGGCTTGGTGAAACAACACACTTGCTATCAAAAATTCAAACCATTAATATGCACTTCTGGAACTATTAAAAATCCTACATTAAATCTAATAAGTGTGATTTGGAAGTTGAATTTTATTTTATACACAAGTGTTTTCACACCATGACAGATTACATTCTAAATTAACTAAATAAACTTAAAGTGTATAACATGACAGTGTAATAATATATTAACAGCTTTCATTCATCTTAGGCTATTCTGAAACTTAACTTGTAATGTGCCTGAGTAAATTACTCTCATCAGATGCAAACCCTGATTATCTAATTGGCCTTTACTGATGCTTTCACTGTATATTTCCCTAGGATAATTTCACAGTTCCACTGAACATGAGCTAACCAAATTATTCTCTAAGAATAATCCACAGTGTGTCCATTACTTAACCTATTACATCCTTACGCTGAAGTGTTATCCAAGCTTTGATGTGGCATTAAGGGCAAGGAAAAATTTACATATTTCATTTAAGCATATTTTAGTTAGCCTAACAATAGCCACCAAAAGAGAATCTTTAACCATTCTGCCATTGAAACTATTATAATAAAACATATCTTACCTTTGGATCCTTCTTGCTGCTTACATATTCCTTAACTGCTTCATCCCACATATATGAATATCCTTCATTGATACTGAGGATATTACCACGATCAGGTACTCTTATGTCCGTGTCAGTGAGAACAAATTCTCCTATGGCCTTGTAAAAAGAAAAAAAATAATTTTTAAGAGTGCTATCATCTGGGATGTGATTCTGTGTGGTCTAGTAGAAGTTTAGTGATGTTTCAAAGGAACATGCTTCCACCTCCAAGGATGAAGAGTAAAGTGACCAAGCAACAAGCAAGCTGCAGCTCTTACAAGACTAGGCAATGTTACATCCCACAAGGTAGTACTCTTCCTGGTCACTATCATGAGAATATCAAATATAGCTTACTTTTGCTATAATATCTAGCTGAAAACAAATCCATGTTTATACATTACTGAAGACTCTCTTCCATTCCTAGTGCAAAGTCAACTTTACCCCATCCCCAATCTATATACAAACTGAGATCTTCACTGGATATACTGTGATAACATACAGGATCCAAGGTAAAGCCATTGACAGTTCCACCAGTGGAAAGGACCATCATGGTGGCAGATCCATAAAGAGCATAGCCTGCAGCCACCATCTTATGCCCAGGCTGCAGAGCATCCTCTAGTGTGGGTAATGGCTTTCCTTCTATTTTCCTGCATGAAAAGACAGATTTTTATTAGTTTCAGTTAAATTAGTAAAGATCTAATATAAGAAGACAGTTTTGTTGATCTCCATTCATAAGGAAACTATGTATATCAAGCAAGCTTTTCTTTAGGTTGTAACAGGATTAAAATTGTTCTATACTGACAGTTCTTAAACATTACCAGAGGGACAATAAAGTATATTTAATTTTTTTCTCAAACTATGAAAGATATACATGTTATTCTAAAAACTTCTGACAGTGTGTGAAACTTCAGGGCAAGAGAACATGTGGAAGACCAAAGGGTAGATGGGATTTAAGTTTAAGCAGACTGTTTTAACATGGACTTGACTGAGCTGGTTCAGGTTAGGCTAAAACAGTGGGTTTCTGTGGCTTTACTGATAAACTTCTGATTCCCATAATTCCAGGGGTTAAGTTTAAATCCTTACTTAAATATCCCAAATATGGACCCAATGGACACTAGACAGTCAATATTTGATGAGCCATCAAGAGGATCAAAGCACACAATGTACTTTCCTTGCTTTTCTCCTTCAATCTGAAACACAGAATAGATTCAGTGAAAAATATATATATATTTATTGGGATAACCCCACAAAGTATCTCACAACATTAAAACTCATTCATTGCATCTTCATGTACAATAGTTAGTAGTCCATTTGTATGGCAGACTTCGTTTATCTTTCTGCTTTTTATTTCTCAACTTATCTTAATATATCTCCATCCCATTTAATTATTCTTTGATATATGACAAACAGAGCAGTAAATAAAACGGTACAATAGACATTATGTAGATAGCATATATAGGTAAATTCTTTATACCACATTTTACAGTTTCATGTTTCATGTCTGACTCAGTATTACATTATAGACAATCTTAAAAATAAATGAACAAAGGAGCAGGGTAAAAATGAATAAATAAACTAAGAAATAGAGAGATAAATAAAAAAGGTAAGCTATCCCTGAAACAGGCCATGAAGACACATACAGTTGTGAGATTTCAAAGCCATCAAAGCTCTCACATTTTCTCTAGACAAACGGCTCCTGGTACTCATATCTGTTAGATGATGCACGACCATAGTGTGACTGGAAAGATTAGATAAATTGAAAAAAATCCACCTCATTGGGACTCAAACCCATGACCTTCTGGCTTTCAGCACAGTGCCTCAAGCAAACCAAGCTACTGCATGCCCCCCCCCCCTCAATAGAGAGCTAAATAGACAAATGAGATATGCAGATAGATAAATGAATAAAGAAACAGACATATGAATAAAGAATCTTATCAATAAACAAGAATATATATGTAGATACATGAATAAATAAACAGCTAGATAGACAAATAAATAAGTCCTGCTTGGTTATCATGTATTCTTATAAGAAGCAGATCTCTGTCCACTCAGTCAAGATTTAAAGAATAACCTGCCAACCCAATGTCAGGCTCACAAGGGACTCACTCAAGTTGTCACATCAAAGCTATGTCTGAAATTTTGCACCTACTGAATATTCATTCTGAGCAAAAGTTATGCTGCCAATATAAGTTGCAACTGTCTTAAAAAGAAAGTAGCTCATGTTTCACAGTCTCCATATGCCATAAGGCACTGTTTGGGGGAATTTAGCATATTTCAGAGGCAATGACCTGGTCTACTACATACAATTCTGACAAACATGGTAAAAGCAGCAATAAAAATAACTATTCACCGCACCCATCACCACCAGCATGAGTGGTGATGGTGGTGGTAGCAGTGTCGGCAGTAGAACTCTACTGCTGCTGCTGTTTCTGAGGCAATACAATATAAGCCATGCACAACATGACTTGGCTTGCATAGATGTGTTAAATCCTGTTACCAATCAGCTCCTATAAAATCAATGGTAAACCCAATAAAAGACCACATTCAATTCAGTCTTCACAGTGAAATGTAGTCAGCAGTTACATAAAATACAGTTGTTACTTGGGGTAAGTCGGTCTGTAGTAATATTAAATTGAACTTATGATTAATTATAAGGATATTACTTTCTTCAACATAAAATTACAAATAAGAGTAACAAATTTTAATTTATAATTTTACATTAAATTTAAACAATGGTGACTTATAAACAATTTTAATACAATGTATTCATTTATATTATGATGCAATTTATGATCTAGTAAATAACCACACTTGTTTTCCTAATTATAATCATTAAGAAATAATTTTGAAATTTATTTTCAGACTTCAATTTTAGATTTTTAAGTTCAGTCATGGTTTAAGCAAAAGAAAAGTCATAGAGAAACATTTTTCTAACAGAAATCACCACTATCTCTGGACATGTAGTTAACGAAAATTAATAATACAATCCTCAACTCAGTAAAACCACCCAACAAACTTCGAAAATCTTTCAAACTGCACCTGTAACAATAGTGTCAATGGAAATCACTTTACTGGAGCTTGTCTGACCAGAACATCTGAAACAGATTTCTCGGGTTTCAGCAATTTCAGTGAGACATCATTTTTAAATTGCAGTTATTTCTTCACTTTCAGTATTTACCACCTAATTTCATGGCCTTATTAGGTAATCACAGTATGCAACAAAATGTCACACAGTGCTATCATAAGTCTTTGCAACACCATTGCAATTTTGTTGGAATAGAATAAATAATTTATACTATTATAACAGCAAATTTACTTTCAGTTCTTAATTTCTGAGTTATGTCATTGACTTCATGTTATGGCTTTAAATTTTCTTCATTAATACTTGTAGCACGTAATCCCACTGAAATAAAGTACAGATTCATTGGTGTGTAGGGCTACTATTGTAGTCCCATTGTTTATATAGTTACCAGATGTTGTACTACGGACATTAACACGTGGAGGGCCACGCCATAGCTCAAGCGGTTAGTCGCTGGCTTCCCATCGCTGCGGCCCGGGTTTAATCCCGGGTCTGGTCAAATGGGATTTGTGGTGAACAAAATGGCACTGGGGCAGGTTTTCTCCGAGTACTTCACTTTCCCCTGCCAATCTTCATTCCACCAATTGCTCCACAATCACCCTCACCTATCATCTGGGGCTGGTACAATAGGCCAGAAGTGGCCGCAGTACAAGGGACTTTGTCCCACCCCACTAACAATAAAAAAAAACACCAAGCTGGTGACAGAAGCATTGTTTCCTGGCCAAACAAGAACTGGGAGGGTAGACCCATGTGTGTGTGATTGAGAGTGGGTACCTGAGAAAAAGCTTCATTAACATTTTATTGCTAGAACAAATGCTTCTTGAAATAAAGCCCTGAATAATAAAAGATCCTGCCTTAAGCTTGGACAATGCCAACTTTCATTCAGACATGGAGCAGATATCTGTCAGTCTTGGATGAAGCAGTATTCCACAGTGAAGAGCAATTTGTGTGTTGATTTCCTTGGGCATTTATAAAAGTCAGCAAACTGAGCATCCTTCTGAAACTTGTTTATATATTACTATAACTACTTACAGGCTATTTCTATCTCAATCTTCCACTATTTAGAGGTCATGCACATGCTGTCTTATGAAACCTTGTTTATGACATCTCTTGGACTTTGGAAATATACATGGTTGAATCCTGTTTACACTCTACTGCCTTAAATCTTGGTCAATATGTTTGTTTTAGAAATAAGAGTGGAAGAGTACCGAGTTACAGACCTGTACACTTAAATTGCAACAAAACTATCAAAATATTTCCGTCACAATAGCACATAGTTAACGATTATTATTGTTGTCTATATATATACAGTGCGTACAATCAAGTGCGCGCCGCGGCTGCANGAGTAGTTTCCCTGAGTTCTGAAAATGAAATTAAGTGAATAAGACATAGTGGGATGGCAGCTGTAAAAATATATAGATCTAAAATAAAATTCTTCTGTACAAAAAAATCATGATGATTCCTTGAAATAAGGATTATATTACCAAACTATTTTTGGACAAGGTATAATGTCTGTGTTGTCTTGTATACATGAAGCTGTATTTCTAACCATACCTCAATAACAGTTTCATTTTCTTCACTTATCAACATACAAGTTGTGAAAGAGGAGCTTAACATATTTATAAATAGCTCATTGGCTAACACATCCAACTTTTTCACTTCCTCTCCTTGAACATTCTGTTTACCAGCAATGCCATAGCTGAAAAATAAATCATCATATGAAATAAACATATTATGTAATTTGAGTTTCTGTAACTGTAAGGCATAATTTACACCTGCAAATGGTCAAATTTCAGTGAACTGACTGTATGTTGTATCCCTTATCTTTTTTACTCAAAAGATCAACTAACAATAAAATATTATGCATTTACCAAATACTATAGGAAAAATAAAAGTGCAATGGAATAGTGTAACAGCTATTTATATAAGTTTGGTCAGAAAATGAGAACTGCTTATAGAGAAATGAAGACCACTCAGAATTTCCACAGAATTTTCACTGTCTTCCTCTGAGAATGGCACTTTCTGTTATTCAGTCGTTGGAAGAATATTTACAAAGTAATATTTCTGACCTGGTCAAATATCTGATCACTTCAAATCTGAGTACAGCAGTACAAGAATTCACAAAATTATCTCCACTGTTATCACCCATTCCAACAACCAATGCATCTGTCGAGTGGTCATTTCTTTCATTGAAGAGGGTCCACACTTACTTATACAGCAAGCAGATTCAAAAGAGAACATTCTTCAAGACTTACAAAACAGGATGAACTTCTATGACAGATACTTTCACTCAAACAAGGAATTGTTGCATGGATCTCAAGTATAAGATGTAATAAAGGAAAGGTATCCTCAGTAGTCACTAACCACTTTTCTTAATTTACATTTCCTTCCCCTTTTACTCTTTAACTTACTTTCATGGCGTTGTCATGCCTCTGGATGTGGCTGACACTTTTGAAAAAGTCATTGGTTTTTATTATTCTGTCATATGTCGGAGTGACTACAGGCACGGGTTTGGACTGGCAAATCAATTTATTGGATATTCACAAGTCGTAACTACAATTAATTATAACACATAAATAACGCCTTCAAAGTCTACTTGAACTAGTCATTGCTAGGTAACAGATCTCCAACAATGACTATTCCTCTGCAAAGTTTTTCCCATCCATTTCCTGGCAACGGATTTTAACATGGGACTATAGCTGTCATACTCCAGATATCGCTGCACTACAGCTCACATAAAGTCTTCAAATCACAAATTAAGTCTTCACTGGTCTACTTCTAATTCTTCTTCAACTATGGACTTCCCGTGACTGACTTCAACTCTCCAGTTTAATTCTGTCAACTGCATTGTAGCGCCGAAAGTCTTCAAGTTAACTCCACAGCACGGACCATGCACAGAAAACACATGTCACATGTTTGCTATCTCATCAGACCATTGGTGTGCTAACTACTGCCTAGCAGTGGGCTATAACATTCATCCTATTGTTGCGTGTGCGTATTGCAGGATGTTTATCGAGCAGTTGCCTAGCAATTCTTTGAGCAAATCCATTACAATATTATTTTCAACTGTAAGTTCAAAGCAATTTCCAGCTTTGAAATAAATTGGGCAAAATGAGGCTAAGGTCATGAGTTCGTTTGATAAAGTTGTCACAGATGTCTGGGATTTATTTTTAACATTGCACATTGTACTCTTTCTCAATCTCACTATCACTATAGTTGACAGATCATTACCAATTCAAAAGCGCAGTATTATCATATAAGTTTGTCTGGCTTTCACCGTTTCTGACAGAAATTATCATATTTTTCACTTCCAATATCTTTTAATAATTGAAACTGAAGAAAAAAAAAGATGTTGATGCTACTTCACACCTCAGGATCCACTGAAGTTACAACTAGGTGGGAGGGGGGAACTTTTAAGAAAGTGAAAAAGCTTAGCATTTTCTGGCTGTAAATAATGCTCTTTGTTCTCTCTGCATTACCGTTGGAAATGTGCTACAAGAAGTGATAGTTTTACATATTATTATATTGACTTTAATGCACTGAAGTAAGACAAAACCTGAACATGATCGGAAAGAAGGAAAGAGATTGGCACATAGCAGGGTATAACAGATTTTCTTGGGATGTAGGAACCATCTGAAAACTTGGGAGCCAGACAAATTTTATGCATTCAGGAGACTCATATTACAATGACAGAACACATAATTTATACTTTCCATTATTGCAGCTATGAATTAGCCTTGTGTATGTGTAAGAAATTACAAGATATCCATGCATGTCTACAATGTTATACAAATAAAAAAAAGCAGGATCACAATATTTACAATAATGGTATCAAAATAACAACTGCTGTTCTTGTTGTTGTTATGGGGCACATGGTAGTGTAGTTGGTTGAGGCACTATGATACAAGCTGGAAGGTAAACAGGTTCGAGTCCCAATGAGGTGGATTTTTCAATGTACTTAAGTCTTCCAGCCGCACTATGGCCCTGGGGTTGACTCAGCCTTAACAGAAATGAGTACCAGGAATCTTCCTGGGGTGTAAAGGGTGCCAGCGTGCATGGCTAACAACTTTGCCACTACCTGTGAGCCAACTGTCTAGATGATGTGGGAGCCTCAATATCCTACAACCCTATGGCTTTTCACGACCTGTTACAGGAATAACAATTTGCTACAAGAAAGTTTGTTGTTGGAAGTAAACTTTAACTGGAAACATTTTAAGACCTTAACATTATTATAGCCAAACAACTGAAAATCAATAAATAAGATCTAATAGTTTGTGACAATGGTACATTGGTACAAATATTATGTTTCTGGACATTATCCATCACCCTGTTTTTATCTAAAACACAGGCCTATTTATATTTCAAAACATAACATTTTGGAGACAGGATTCTGTCTCCATCTTCAGGTAAAACCTACTCAGTTGGGCCCAATCAATAGATCTAGTTCCCATCTCCAGGCCATACAGGAAGGAGAAGGGGGAAGAAGATGTTTCATGAATACATGTAGGTGTAACAAATAAACAGTAAAATCCATTCAACAAAGGAAAAATATTTAAAGAAGGCTGGTGAATCATAATTTACATAAGTGATGAAGATAAAAAAAATCACTTTTTTTCATTTGTTATAATTATGTGTTTTCTTATGTTACTTATTAATAGACATGAAAATAAAACATGCAAAGAAATGCTTTTTATATTCAACCTCCTACCCTCCCAGAATTTTTCAGGTCAAAAGAACTGAAAAATTTTCAATTCCATACAAACGTTAACAGCATACAATGAGTTTATGAAGTCTCTTCCTCATAGTACTGGTAATGATTCTGTTCATACAATCTCATAGTTTCTTATGCATTGGCTTCATGACATTGTGAATTTGCATTTGTATTCACTCATCAATTTCAAATTGCCTTTGATGAAAGAGAAGCATGTACTGGTAGCAAGCTTTAAAGCACTGTCATCCCCATTCATTTTTCTTGAACACACTGATGAGGGGGAAAAAATTGATAATTCAGAACATAACTCAGCAGGCATAAATAATCTAACATGCAACACATAATGTAATTTTGTCCACTATTCACTGACACTTGTTGCATTGAATACCATGTGCTCTCACACATCTTATCCTCACCCAGAACACTTCAATGTCCAAATAAAACAGGAAGAATGCTTTCTAATCTTCCAACACTTAGATGTGCTTATATCTTTGTTCTAGGAATATGGTTTTTGTGGTTGTGCTATTGGAAATGACAGCTTTATGGAATGTTATGACTTAAATCGAATTTACTGTACCTTACTATTTGTTGTCATTTCTTACTCTGCTTCAATTAATTTGTCAAGCTGTCTATGCAATTATATGGGTCTATTTACAATACATGTTAATTTCTGGGCATTACCATCCCTTTTTATGGCCCATTTAAACTACTGTACATTTCGAGAGTGGTTGTTTCCACATCAGAGTGATGAATAAATAATAAAAAAACACTATTTCTGAAAATACGCAAAAACAAAATAATTGTGGGAACGATTACAATTAGTTTATATACTCACAGTTTCGCGATTCCTGCTTTTCTTACAGCAGAGCTGACGGCCTTTACGGCTGTTTGAATGCTGTTTAGAAGCTGTGTTAAATCTCCGGTAGCTGTTGGCACTCTCTTTTGTTCTGCTAAAACAAACCTTGTTAAAGTCATGCAGTTAGAATCGAATGCTGGACCAGTGGACGTCATCTTGCTTCACAATAGTAATTTACTGTCGTGACAGAATTCGAATAATGTGGGGTAATATCCACCGTGCTAATTACAAATAACTATGAAATTATCACTTGGCACTCCTTTAGAAGTCGGGAGAAGAGATAAATAAGGCAAACACACACTGATATATTAGGAGATCAAAGTTTAACAAATATCATCCCAAATAAAAACGATTATGTTCTTAAGATATTATCGTCAACTTTGTGGTATTGAGCCGAAACTTCTGATCGCAGCTGATGAAGAAAGACTGGATAACCCTAAATAATACCCTTTTACTGCTTTTACTCTTACCACACCGCACCACGTTTACCACAGTCAAAGTAAATTTATTTTCATTGGTCAATCACTTTCTCAGGACATTGTCTGGTACAGACGACTAAAAGATGAAACTCAGCAAGTTCGTAACACGAGTTCTCAAACGACCACTTGTAACGCATTAAAGTCCATATACGAGTACTCGATTTATCTACTCTACAAATCTGGACGCGTCTGACCCGTCTGACGCGTCTGACCTTGCGAGGGCAGCCATACAAATACGTCATGTGTAAATATGTTTGAATTTCCCTCCAGTTCATATATATATATATATATATATATATATATATATATATATATATTAACACTACATGGAGTTGTATCCTTGAAAAGCCACCAGTCGCTGAGCTACTCAAGAATTAACAAGATTTTATGGAACTCGAAGGCTCGTAACCCTTTTCATAAGAGCCAGCCACTGACCCCTATCCTGAGCCAGATGAATATTGTCCATACAACTCCATCCTATTTCTCTATGACTCATTTAATATTATCACTCCATCTACGTCTAGATCTTCCTAGTGGTTTCTTTGCTTCTGGCCTTCTTACCAAAATCGTATATACATTTCTCTTCTCACTCATGCGTGCAACATTCCCTAACTAATCTATTCTCCTTGACTTGATCATTTTAATTATATTTGAAGAAGAGTACTAGTTACGAGGTTCCACATTATGTATGAGTTTTCTCTACCCTTCCATTATTTCATCCCTCTTCGGTTCAAATATTTTCCTGAGCACTCTGTTCTCAAATACCCGCAATCTATGTTCTTCCCGTAAAGTCAGACGCCAAGTTCTATGCCTATAGAAAATCACAGACAATTATAATTTTGTATATTTTAATTTTTACGTTTTTAGACAGACGAGAAGACAAAAGGTTCTCAACCTAATGAAAACCATATAAAATTATTCTCTTCTGAGTCATAGTTTGTTTGAAATAATATGACTTTCATTAACACTTGGCTAGCAGCCCACGCAGAGTTATGAGGTTTCAAAATTGAGCCTCTTGCAAGGAAGGTTGTTCAGCATTGTGCTAAAGGAATTCCTGGGCAAAGAATATTATTTGCACTTTAATAAATAACGTGATTTCTTAATCAATCTCAGCAGTACTGTTTTTCATTATTTAACGACGACTGTCACTGAATATTACAGTAATGCGTTTGCCAAAGCTATTACATTTCCTTACCTTCGTGTAAATACAAGCTTCTTTGTACAATAATCGTATAATTTGTCCACATTGCGCCAACCACCAATGTATTACGATACTCACCTGTCAATAATGAAGAAAATTGCACAGCATTGTTGCATACCGTAGGCCACGGATCACTTAGAGGCGGGTCGACTGAACCGACTGAACATTGTACTGTGGACCAGGAAAGGCATGTCACGTTCACAGAAGCCTCTGTAAGTTATGAGCTTGGTGATCTGAGTGACAAAGATTTGTGCATGGCGTGTTACTAAATAAACAAAATTCCAAAACGTATTAGAAAAAAAAAAAAAGGAAAAGAAGTATAGGTACAAAATATTAATAGTGTAGAGCGGTGTAGAGCTCCGGACAGTGCAGCGTTCTACTCCGCGGTGGCGATCAGATCAGATGCAGCTTGTCGAGTCTGACCGCTGCTCGCGTCACTGTTTGTTAGCATGAACAATGGGTACAACAACAGAGTAACTTATTGAAGAAGTAAAATTACATAATATATTATTTGATTTGTCGCATCCTGATTACAAAAATATATATAAAAAAAAGATGAAGTCTAGGAACAAATGGGCAGATCCACGTTTTCTTACGCTTCCTTCTGAAAAATATATTAATTAATATGCAATTAATTGTGATGTTAATATTTGTAATAACTTCTCAAATTTCTCCAATTGTACACAATAATAGGAATAATTACCTTGCTTGCTGCTGCTCATCATCAGCTACCGCTGCCAAAAGTAGCGCTTCTTCCAGACGAGATAATCGATGGATCTTTTATGATGTTGTGCTTACGCGATTTTTCAAACTAATCGCTACCCCTTTATCGACNTAAAAGCTGAATGTGGGTGGAGCTAACAACGGAGCTCCATCAAGTGCAGAAATTGAGAATTGGGGAATCGTATCTCTTCTCCCTTTACGTCTTTAAGGCATGGTGCCTGATTTCTTACGCCCATTGATAACTTTAACCTTCCGGAATTTCCCCCCATGATTCACACATATAAGTAAACAAAGGTTCGTGTTTGGGAATATGAACGGGTAATTGTCCATTCATCTGACCGCAACAACGGGGGAACAACGGCTACTGCCTTAGCTCAGTCGGTTAAAAGGCTAACTACTGCTTCACATACGTAATCCAACACAGCTGCGAATAATTTCACGACATTGACCTTGTGTATTTTCGCGCCAGGCAATGGAATACTTAACACGGCTTAAGTCTGACAAGCCTGACAAGTGCACTAGAGAAGGATGGAGGGTGTACAGAACGACGAAAGTTGAATGAAAATGAAACTTAATTAGTTTGCAGGTACATTGAGCTAGCGAGTCCTGTCAAATGGAATTGGAGAAAATCACGAGAGATGAAAGAATTGCGCGCGAAAACCTGAAGGAAAAATGGCGAGAAAAAAAGTGAAAATAATCAGTGAAAGCGAAGAAAATAGTGGACCATAGTGGACTGACTGAAACGCATGGTTAATAACGGTTAGACTTGTTACATTTATACATTGACTGCAGCATTATTCTTCGTCTACCTGGAAAACACATTATAGCAAAACACCACGAGGACTAAAGGAACACTGCAGAGAATAGTTACTGGATGACAAACTATCAACAGGTAGGTAGTGTAGTGTATCTGTATATTCCGGTTTAAAGTAAGAGTATGCTGTTTTGAAACACGCTTCACGTTTTAAATGTGAAACGAAATAGTTTACTAAATATTTGAAGTAATGTATATACAACATTGCATGAAATTCTGCGAAGTTCCAAGTTAAATTAAATGGAAAATGTGAACGAAAGGTATAAATTGCCAGGTAGTCATCAAATTCCGGCAGAACTGATTCAAGCAGGAGGTGAAATATTACGTTCTAAGATCCATAAGCTAATTAATTCAATTTGGAATAAGGAAGACTTGCCTGATTGATGGAAGGAGTCTGTTATACCAGTTCACCAGAAGGGTGATAGAAGTGAGTGTAGTAATTATTGTGGGATATCATTCCTGTCAACTTCATACAGAATTTTATCCAGTATTCTACTCTCAATGTTAAGTCCACATACAAATGAAATTGTTGGAGATCATCAGTGTGGGTTTCAACATAAGAGATCAACTACTGATCAATTCTTTTGCATTTGACAGATTTTTTTTTCGCTGGCTCCACAGCCCCCTTCGGCCCTGGCCTCTTATTTTCATTTTCATGGTCATTTTACAGACGGTAGGACTCCTTCGACGAGGGATCAGCTCGTTGCAAGGCCTCTACTTAAGCACAGGACAACACAAACACAATAAAAAACATACACATACAAAACGTCAATGCTTCATGGGGATATGAACACATCATCCAGGCTTCCAAGCGAGCGAAGGCAGTACATGCCTTAGACCACCCGGCTACCTTGACCCCTTCTGGATACATATTTTCTGGATGCAGTTCAATCTCAACGGCCATTCAACTGCATCCAGAATATATGAACAGGGAAGGGGGGGGGGGTTGACTCAGCAAGTCATGGAAGCCTCTCATCTGTTCTCTTAAAAACCCCCACCGGGATATGACGCCAGATCCAGAAGGCCACACAGGCCATGACCGACTAACATAACAACCCCCCCCCTCAGCTTACGGGTTAGTGCCCAGCCTTTAACCTTGCCTTTCTCTCCCCTACACAAAAACCATGCTTGTCCCAGCTCCCTTCCCCTACCCCTCCCACACTACTGCTTTCACTTGTATACTTGCCCTTCCCCCCCTTCCATCTCTGCTCTCACATAGCTGCTGTGTATACTTCGAACACCAGTCTGCTTTTACCGGTTCTCACGGTCTCTTCGCTTGCGGATTTCTTATATTTTTTCCTTCTACCCTGGAAGATGGAGGTGATACGTTCCTCCGAAACGTCGGTTAACACCACATATACACGGTGCCAGATTCCATAAGACTGCTTTCTTCACAGTCACCGCCGTGAAAGCCTCAAATCTTTTCTGTTCTTGCTTCTTGCCGTGTACATCCTCGTGCTTTTAAATAATTACCAAATTGAATCAATTTTCATAATGAGTAGTGACAGTGAAAGTGAAAGCAACAATGCAAAAACTCCACCTAAGAAGAAAACTAAATACTTGTGTGTTTACTTGAGAAAATGGGAAGAACAATATTTATGGTTAAAGTCCGTGCCCTTCAACGTTTACAGGGTTTACAGTGTATACTTTGTAAACGTGAGTTCAGCATCGCTCACGGCTCACGGGGGTAATACCGACATACCGACTGCAGACAACATTCTTGCACAGAAGGGCATAAACGAAAGGAAAGGGACGTGAAGACTTCTTCAAATATACATCTCTTTTTCGGGAACAGCAGCAAAGACTTAAAAAACGTTGCAGGTGAGCTAGCATTTGTTTTCCATACTGTAAAACACAACATCTGATATGGAAGTATGGATTGCGCAAATAAGTTATCGAAGGATATTTTCCATGACTCTAACTTGGCTAAGAAGATGTCCTGTGGCCGAAAAAAGGCAGAGGCTATTGTGAAAAATGTTCTAGCGCCAAGAAGTGTGCAAGACTTCATC
>NW_019729226.1:980010-989666 GCF_002891405.2 Cryptotermes secundus
AGGACAGCCTGTATGAAGAGTTTTCTAGTGGAAAAAGTGTTCTGACTGTGGTAACAACAGGACATATAGAACAAAGTTGGGTCAATATTTTCAGTGATTTAAGAAAAAACAAATTGATGCGCCAAACCTTATTAAGATCATAGGATTTGTTTTAAGCATCCCAGGCTCAAATGCCCATACTGAAATAATTTTTTCACTGATGAGCAATACATGGACTGATCAGAGAAATCAAAGCAGCTTAGAACTAATTAAGTCAGAGCTAATGGTAGCAATTAATTATGACTATAGTTGTAAAGAGTTTTTTAAATTTGCACAAGAAGATAAAAAAATGCTTAGTTCTGCAGCATCAGTGGACAAATACATATAGGTTAGGACTAAGAAACATGCAAATTTGTAAAATTTATTCTATATTGTGACCTGTATATTATATACAATGTAAATTAATTGTTTTGTTTAATATTATCCATTCCATGAACGTTTGCTGGACTAATGCCGCATCGCTAAAAATGCGCAAAATTTGTCTTGACTAAATCTCCCTTAAATTCAAGACTGAAAGTTGGTCACCCTAAGATCAAACAACAGTGATTTCGAGGAATATGTTTTCTTGGGCCCACAAGGCATCTTATTTAGGAAAATTCTTACGTTTCTGAGGAACATCTGCTTTGTTGTCATGATCAAGTAGTAAGCAAAGTAAGAAACCTGTACAAGTAGGCAGAGAATTACACAACTTCAAAACCCAGAAGATAGTACTATTCAAGGTCATCTGTTCTGATCAAGGCGAAATGTAGGTGTAAATGGTAATTTGTTGTGAGAAGAGAAAAATGGCTGAGCCATAAGGCCCTTGAAATTTAATGAAAATTGAATGATTATGAAACCAAAGCAGAATTTTATAATCAGAATAGCTTCTGGTAAAATGTCTGATTNTCGGAAATACCGTGTGTGAAACATCACTTTAAAATCATGAGCAATCGCTGCTGGTGGTGGGATTGGATATTTAATTTCTATTGATTTTTAAAAAAGTAATAAATAGCAATAAACAGCAATAAATATTAAGAGCATTTAAATAAAAGCATTCTGTTCTCAGTACTCTATGACAGTTAATACAAGTATTCTTAGCCACATCCCACACAAGTTTCTGAGCAAAATATATGGCTGCCCACCCCAACTGATAAAACCCTAAGACCTCCCATCATCTCAGCTTCAGAAGCCAAAATAAATTTATAATGGGCTTTCTTTAATTTATTTCGGTGAACAAATTTATTTATCAAGTCAGCAGGCATCGAAAAATTAGTGCACACTTCCATGTCAAATACATGAAGCAGTTAGTGTAAAAATTCTCCAGATATAACTCAGTCTGTAGCATGAGGGAATATAACCGTGGGTGCTGCGAAGGTATCATCCACCAATGGAGGGGGACCACTTATTCCTGGGAAGGATAAACAATGCTAAATGACGCCTCCTTCCATGAATTCAGCCTTCACTTATATTCCTCACCCAAGAGGCTAAGATGAACTTCAGAAAGTATGAAACTTGATATATGGCTCTTAATATAAAGCATAATTTTCATATCAGCTAATAAAGAAAATATCTTACACTGTCTTAAAGTGCTTTCACTTTTTCATTTCCATAATTACCAGTTTGGTATAAAACATTTCAAACAAAACTGATAGCACTGAACACAGTGTAAGCATATAGTCAGAAACTTTTAATGAAGATAATTAAATTCACATATTGCTATCATCATCATTGTAAATTGTCAGATAAATGAAATGTTTGATGTGATTTAATTTCCAGAAGAGAGGTGATGCACCAGAAATCTTTTGCTCTGTCCTGCTTTAGCCAGTGAAGGATGCCAGTTCATGTGGAAACAGTTCGAGTTAATAGTCAAGGAAATGTAATTATTCTCATGAACGCGCTTGTCTAAATCATTGAGGACTGTCCAGGTGTAACGAGTGTTAAACAGTACCAACTTGGAGGGGCACTGATGCTGCAGTAGGTGGTTGGACAGCCATGTAATGTAAGATTTCATTAGAAACTTGTGAATACATACAAGGGATAACAAGAAGGCGCGAAACAATCATCCACCAAACATGGGCAATTGGGAAGCATAGCCAGACGTACGTATCACATTGTGATGGAGAGAATTTCAGAACTGTGTTTGTCTCACACGAACTTATGCTTCATTCATTGTTACACCCCCTCGCCACGGTGAGGCACAGGACATTGAGGGGGGGGTATGAAATCCTGTCTTATGTTCAGGGTTTCATACCCGAAATGAAGGACATGAGGTGAACCTCTTCGCAGTGCTGCTGCTGCCCTAATAAGCATCCACTCTGAGTCCACTCGTCACTTGGAGGCTGTGTCGAGACGGAGTCACTATGTGTGTGCTTACAGGAGCAATAACAGTATGGTTCGGAGCACCGGTCCCAAGCCCTTCATTTCACCTATCTGGATCCCATGAACTTCCTTTCTACCTGCCTGCCTCCCTCCCTCCCACAATCCCATCTATGTCATAGAACAGCCTGACAATCAAGACCTGAAGGCTTTAGTTTGAAGATAGTCAAAACCTACACACTTTCTCAACATTCTCACATAAAATTGGGGCCGTACACTGTTTCCAGTGCTGTGCCCCTTCTGACACCTCGACCCCCGCCCCCGCCCATCGTCACCAGGTTGCGCTTGCTCCATTACAGCATTTAGATTACCTTCATGGTAGTGCAAACCATCCCACCACCACAATTTCGAATTTCTATTTTGAGTGATGTGATCTGGGATACTGCAATCCCCTGCAATATTTTACCAACTACCTTCATCCAATTGCTCAGTTTTATGCAATTCCTCATTTCTGTTTGGACCAAATGCACTTCACTGGACCACAGGGCTACACCCTTCCTCTTCAAGACCTCACAACCCCAATGCCTTGCATAATTTATAAAGTCATGTACAAAAACACCAATTGAGACGTGGGCCTATACTCAGTAGATACGTTCTCATATTTGCAAACTTCCAGAAAACTACAAGAGCAGACACTGACCTCAAATATCTCTAGTAAAAGCAGTGAGTTTGCTTATGGAAACCATATTCTTTTGAATAACAGATAAATTGTAAACATGCAGATCACTTCATGTTAATGTTTGCCGGCCATGCTCGTAAAATAGAAAGAACCCACTACCAGAAGAAGAGTTTTAGTTAATTTGTTAGTCGGTTAGTCAGGGATTCAGTCAGTTTGTTGGTTGATATAGAACATGCTATGTGATAAATGATCTGCATGTTTGTACGTGTGTGCTGTAATGGTGACTTAACTTTCTTAGAGAACGTTCATGATTATACAAGAACAATAATTATCTTGGCATATCTTCCACAACATATCAGCAGTGTAACTTGGCTCTTGTAGTTGGTGGAATACTGAATTTTACCATATAGGAGCTTGAGTATTAATATTATCAAAAAGCTGCTAAGCAGGTTTTAAGTATGCAAGAGAAAATTTTTAGCTCCCATACTCAACACCAGGGAAGTCTCAAGTTTTACTTGTTTTGCCTTTACATTTTTAGATGGCAGACAGGTAGTGAAAAGATTCAGAACGTAATGGTAGCAAGCTTTTCCCAAATACCCTCCTTGCCCATTCCTGATTTCTTCATAAATGCATATTTCATTCAGTAATAATGCTCCCAGATGTGTTGACTCTTCCACATATTTGTAGACACCGTTAGATATCTTTACATTATGAATTTGTCTCTCATTCTGGTGATGAAACATGAACTTGCTACAACTCCCACAGAACACATCATGTCCGGGAGAGATATGGCCCGCCTGTTATAACCCCCTACAGTAATTATCCCAAAAGCCATCCCTTTCACCTCACCCCAAAATGACTCTGACTCTAACTAAAATAAAGGTCATATGAGCAAAAACATGCAAGAGACTAGATATTATATCACTTCTTCTTCTTCTTCTTCCTCTTCTTCTTCTTCTCCTTCTTCTCCTTCTTCTCCTTCTTCTTCTTCTTCTTCTTCTTTTGTATATTCCATTTGGACACATTGTCTTTCTTTGCGCTTCTAGCATATTTATCTGCATGTCTTGAAAATATATTTGCTGAAATATTCCCTCTTCATTAAGAAGTACAGTGTCACCCAACACATTTAACAACTTTCAGCTTTAATAATTATTTCACGTATACTAACCAAAAGTTGTTAGAGAATTCACTTTTCACTTAGAATGGAATGTTGATGCCAGGGAAATTAATACTGCCAGAGATATCACAAAACCGATTGAAACAATGGCCTCAAAGCATATTAAATTACAATCCGAAGCTCACTAATCTTTATCAAAAGTTCACATTCCGTTTTAAGATCCGCTTTTCTTCTTCTCTTCCTCCTTGTCATCTCCTTCCTCATCATCGACATCGGCTTCGTCCCCTTCATCATTGTTGTCGTCATATCTACTTCGGCTCCTCATCATACTTTTCTTCATCATTCACATAGTGCATCTAGTGATGATTGTCCTAATTTTCCAATTAGAATTCTGCTGCAAGAGATGTTAAAAATTCACACAAGATATGACACTCTCGCACACGACTATTAACTCTGATTAAAACACACACAGCACATAAAAATTTCACATAGAACTTCACTGATTTTATCACACTCTTAGTGTTGATTTGAGGAAGTCTCTTCTTCATCTCCATTCGCCCTAATTTCTGCTCCTTCGACGACGACCCCATTTTCTTCTTCGTAATTTTCTGTTCTCTTGGTGTAGTTCATCGTCGTCGTTTCCCTCATCGTCGCCGCTTCCCTCGTCATCGTTACCATCTTATTCTTTATTGTCGCCCTCTTATTCCTGTTCATAGATGCTGTTCCCTGTCATCGTCCTTCTCTTCTTCGTAGTCGTCTTCTATTTCTTTGTCGTCTCCTTCCTCATCATCCACGTAGGCATCGTCCCCTTCATTGTTCTTGTCATATCTTCTTCTGGTCACCATCGTACTTTTCTTTAACATTCACAGTACTGCATCTAGTGATGATGGTCCTAATTTTTCAATTAGAAGTCTGCTGCAAGAGAAATTAAAAATTCACACAAGATATGACACTTATTCTCACACACGACTATTAACACTGATTGAAACAAACACAGCACATAAAACTTTGACATAGAACTTCACTGATTTTATCACACTCTTAATGTTGATTTGATGAAGTCTCTTCTTCGTCTTCTTCGTCTCCATCCGCCCTAATTTCTGGTCCTTCGACGACGACTCCTTTTTCTTCTTCATTGTAATATTCTGTCCACTTGGTGTAGTTCATCATCGTCGTTTCCCTCGTCGTCGCTGTTCCCTCGTCTTCGTTACCATCTTATTCTTTATTGTCGCCTTCTTATTCCTGTTCATAGATGCCGTTTCCTAGTCTTCGTCATTCTCCTCTTCGTAGTCGTCTTCTATTTCCTCGTCGTCTCCTTGCTCATCATCCACGTAGGCTTCATCCCCTTCATTGTTGTCGTCATATCTTCTTCTGGTCACAATCATGCTTTTCTTTAACATTCACGTAGTACGTCTAGTGATGATTGTCCTAATTTTCAATCAGAATTCTGCTGCAAGAGATATTAAAAATTCACACACGATATGACACTTATATTCACACACGGCTATTAACACTGATTAAAACACACACGGCACATAAAAATTTCACACAGAACTTCACTGATTTTATCACACTCTTAATGTTGATTTGAGGACGCCTCTTCTTCGTCTTCTTCGTCTCCATACGCCCTAATTTCTGCTCCTTCGACGACGACTCCATTTTCTTCTTCGTTGTAATATTCTGTCCTCTTGGTGTAGTTCGTTGTCGCTGCTTCCCTCGTCGTCGTTACCATCCTATTCTTTATTGTCGCCTTCTTAGTCCTGTTCATAGATGCCGATTCCTAGTCATCATCCTTCTCTTCTTCTTAGTCATCTTCTATTTCCTCTCCGTTTCCTTCCTCATCATCCAAGTAGGCTTTGTCCCCGTCATTGTTGTCATATCTTCTTCTGGTCACCATCATACTTTTCTTCAACATTCACGTAGTGCATCTAGTGATGATTGTCCTAATTTTCCAATTAGAATTCTGCTGCAAGAGATATTAAAAATTCACACAAGATATGACACTTATTCTCACACACGACTATTAACGCTGATTAAAAACACAGCACATAAGAATTTCACATAGAACGTCATTGATTTTATCACACTCTTAATGTTGATTTGAGGAAGTCTCTTCTTTGTCTTCTTCGTCTCTATCCGCTCTAATTTCTACTCCTTTGACGACAACTCCTTTTTCTTCTTCATTGTAATATTCTGTCCTCTTGGTGTAGTTTGTCGTCATCGTCGTTTCCCTCATCGTCGCCGCTTCCCTCATCGTCGTTACCATCTTATTCTTTATTGTTGCCCTCTTATTCCTGTTCATAGATCCCGTTTCCTAGTCTTCATCATTCTCTTTTTCGTAGTTGTCTTCTATTTCCTCGTCGTCTCCTTCCTCATCATCCACGTAGGCTTCGTCCCCTTCATTGTTGTCATCATATCTTCTTCTGGTCACCATCATGCTTCTCTGCAACATTCATGTAGTACGTCTAGTGATGATTGTCCTAATTTTCCAATTAGAATTCTGCTGCAAGAGATATTAAAAATTCACACAAGATATGACACTTATTCTCACACACGACTATTAAAGCTGATTAAAGCACACGTGGCACATAAAAATTTCACATAGAACTTCTCTGATTTTATCACACTCTTAATGTTGATTTGAGGAAGCCTCTTCTTCATCTTCTTCATCTCCGTCCTCCTTAATTTCTGCTCCTTCGACGACAACTCCTTTTTCTTCTTCATCGTAATGTTCTGTCTTCTTCCTGTAGTTCATCGTCTTCTCTTCCCTCGTCGTCATTACCATTTTATACTTTATTGTCGCCCTCTTATTCCTGTTCATAGATGCCGTTTCCTTGTCATCGTCCTTCTCTTCTTCGTAGTTGTCTCCTATTTCGTCGTCTTCTCCTTTCTCATCATCCACGTAGGTTTTGTCCCCTTCCTTGTTGTCATCATATCTTCTTCTAGTCACCATCATACTTTTCTCTAACTTTCACAGTAGTGCATCTAGTAATGATTGTCCTAATTTTTCAATTAGAAGTCTGCTGGAAGAGATATTAAAAATTCACGCAAGATATGACACTTATTCTCACACACGACTGTTAACACTGATTAAAACACACACAGCACATAACAATTTCACATAGAACTTCACTGATTTTATCACAATCTTAATGTTGATTTGAGGACGTTTCTTCTTCAACGTCTTCGTCTCTGTCTGCCTTATTTTCTGCTCCTTCGATTATGTGTCCATTTTCTACTTCATAAAAGTCCTTTCTTTATTCTTGGTTCAGTTTGTTGTCTCTTCCCCCTTCTTCATCTTCTTTGCCGTCCTTTCCCTCGTCGTCTTTACCATCTTATTCTTTATTGTCACCGTCTTATTCCTCGTCCTAAATGCTTTTTCCTAGTCATCATCGCACTCTTCTTCTTTGTTGTCTTTTCATTCGTTGTCATATTCTTGTTCTTCCTCGTCCCCATCATTGTCTCCTTCTTGTACTTCTCCTTTTCTTCCATCTCCTTCATTTGCTTTTTTGTCCTCAATTTACGTGAGACATAAGTTTCACAAAAATAAGAATTTTGTAAGGAATTATCGTCGATGAAGAAATGATGAAACTCTCTAGTGTTGAAGATGCTAACTTAATATTAATTTATTAACTGTCTAATAGTTGACATGACATGGATTCAAAGAAGTCTATAGGAACATTTTTGAATTAGCTTTTGGGATTCCTGCAAAACCACAGTCTCTCTGATTTCAACTCTATGTCCTTGGGAGAACTGCTATAGAAGAGATGAGTTATCAAGATGATGAAACATCTGGATAAGAGTCAAATGCATGTGTTGAATAAAGGGATGAGTGCCGCATGGCAGGGCTCTCTGGTAACCTAAAAGAAGATCTGAGAAAAGTAAATAAGGGCACGTATGTCTGGAATGATAGATGATGGAGACTGACAAGAGCAGTCTCAGTGACAGGAATACAAGCACGAAGGCAAACATTTCACTTAATCCCAGCAGTATGCTCGTTATATTTTGTCAAAGACAATGTGTGGAAACCTTTTTTGCATTAATGCCTGCCTTGCATGGAGAGTTTCCATCTGCATTTACTGTAAGGTTTGATATCTCTACTCAGGTGATGTGTTATGTGAAATTTATTTAACTGCCCTCAGGAAACAATCAAATTATGTAACCTGGGGTCTTGAGATGAGGATGGAAGGGTTGTAACTGGACCTCAAGATGTTGGGCAAGCTGTGGGTGTCTAGAGAGTGGTGAAATTTGTGGTCTTAGCTACTGGCTACTTATAAAGTTACCAATCTACACTAAAGTAAGTACATATACCAAAATCTACAACACTAACCATCACCAAATTACAAATCAACGGTCATTACATCACTTTCATTACGACAACACTATTCTCTACGTCATACTATTGTTAGTAACTACTTCTACACCCCTACATGGGACCACAAATTTCACTGAGAAATTTCACATGTAGTGGGAGAGCAATGTCTTAACCTGGGTGTAGATACACGAGTCGTGAGGTGCGCAGTTTACATGCACTTAATGGCATATTACCAAGGTTGAGAGTTTTCAAGTTGATGACACTGAAAGGCACTTAGCCACATTAATATTACAGCTGTTCTTTGGGGGCTAAGATAACAAATAGTACACGATTCAGATGTAAATTCATCAAATTAGAAAGACAGTGAAAGACAGGAGAGGTTCATCTTTTGTGTAAAATGGAATCATATCCTATGGGATAAGAGGACATCGTGGAAGATCTGTAACTGTTTTTAGTGTGAAATGCGTATTTATCAGATAACGAAGGAAGTGTAGAGGTCAGATGGCACTGAACATGAACAGTCTGTAATAAAAGAGAAAAGCTGAAACATGTGAAAGAGAAATGAATTTCAACTGTAAATTGCCAGGATGGTGTGATTTACCTGCATGAAATTCTGGTAAGGGAACAGAGATTCAGAATGTAATGTTAGAAAAGGAAAAGAAATATTTTCTTGAATAGAGTAATTTGATCACATTCTTTAAGTTCAGTCCCAGTGTCCTCTTTCTTTCTTCCCTTTCTTATTGTTGCTCTGTGTAAACCAGGAACAACATGGATGGTTCATTGTTTTTCAAATGTTGCAGTGCACTGTAATTGTTAGTGTGCACACATGAGGATGTTAGTTGTCCATGAATTCTGGCTTAAGCCATAACAGTTTGCTTCCCACTTGGTCTTGGTTGGAGTTAAAATCACTTGACAGGAAGAGACAGTGCTGTCTTCACCATTCTAGTTTAGCCGCTTTTCAGGGTTCCTGCTGGGTCTCTTAATTGTACAGAGTGTCTTGGTTTAGTATTACGTTGCACCACATAGGCAGTCCCTTACTTCGCGTTGCCCGCCCCCCACGACGAGGACGTACTAGAATGGACTTCGGGGGGCAAGAAGTTTCTCCCCTTCTTTAATTGGACACATAGGGCTCTTAGCATAAAGAAGAATTCTGGTAACACCATCCAATGGGGAAAATATCTCGCATTACACTAATTGCCATAATGTGCTTT
>NW_019729226.1:991300-994209 GCF_002891405.2 Cryptotermes secundus
TGTTTTGTCTTTACATTTTTAGATGGCAGACAGGTAGTGAAAAGATTCAGAACATAATGGTAGCAAGCTTTTCCCAAATACCCTCCTTGCCCATTCCTGATTTCTTCATAAATGCATATTTCATTCAGTAATAATGCTCCCAGATGTGTTGACTCTTCCACATATTTGTAGACACCGTTAGATATCTTTACATTATGAATTTGTCGCTCATTCTGGTGATGAAACATTTACTTGCTACAACTCCCACAGAACACATCATGTCCGGGAGAGAGATGGCCCGCCTGTTATAACCCCCCTACAGTAATTATCCTAAAAGCCATCCCTTTCACCTCACCCCTGAATGACTCTGACTCAAACTAAAATATGAGGCATATAACAGACACCCAAGAGATTAGAAATTATATCACTTTGCACATCTTCATTTATCCACTCCTTTGTTTTTCACATTCTCTCTCTTTTCATTTGTCATCTTCTTTTTCATTGTTGTTATCTTCTTCTTCTTCTTCTTTTTCTGTATCATCCATTTGATCACAATGTCTTTCTTTGCACTTCTAGCATATTATCGGCATTTCTTGAAAATATATTGCTGAAATATTCCCTCTTCATTAAGCAGTACAGTGTCACCCACCACATTTCTTCTTCATCGTAATCTTCTGTCTTCTTGCTGTAGTCCGTCATCATCGTTTCCCTCGTTCTTATCTCCTCCCTCGTCATCTCCAGCTTCGTCATCGTTTCCTTCGTCGTCGTCGCTTCCCTCGTCGTCATTACCATCTTATTCTTTACTGTCGCCCACATATTCCTGCTGATAGATGCCTTTCATCATCATTGTCGTTCTCTTCATCGTAGTCATCTTCTATTTCCTTGTCTCCTTTCTCTTCATCAACATAGGCTTCGTCCCCTTCATTGTCGTCGTCATATCTTCTTCTTGTCATCATCATACTTTTCTTCAACATTCACGTAGTGCGTCTAGTGATGATAGTCCTACTTTTCCAATTAGAATTCTGCTGCAAGAGATATTAAAAGTTCACACAAGATATGACACTTATTTTCACACACGACTATTAATGCTGATTAAAACACACACGGCACGTAAGAATTTCACATAGAACTTCACTGATTTTATCACACGCATAATGTTGATTTGAGGACGTATCTTCTTCGTCTCCATCTACCCTAATTTCTGCTCCTTCGACAACTAATCCTTTTTCTTCTTCATCGTAATATTCTGTCTTCTTGCTGTAGTTCGTCGCGTTTCCCTCGTCATTATCTCCTCTCTCGTCACATCCAGCTTCGTCGTCGTTGAAATCTTATTCGTTATCGTCGCCTTCTTGTTCCTGGTCATAGCTGCCTTTTCCTCGTCATTGTCTTCCTCTTATTCGTAGTCTTCTTCTATTTCCTCGTACTCTCCTTCCTCATCATCCACATTGGCTTCGTCCCCTTCATCGTCGTCACATCTTCTGCTCCTCATCATACTTTTCTTCAATCATTCCCGTAGTGCGTCCAGTGATGATAGTCCTAATTTTCCAATTAGAATTCTGCTGCAAGAGAAATTAAAAGTTCACATGAAATATGACACTTATTTTCACACACGACTATAAACGCTGATTAAAAGACACATGGCACATAAAAATTTCACATAGAATTTCACTGATTTTATCACACTCTTTAAGTTGATTTGCGGATGTATCTTCTTTGTCTCCATCCCCCCCTTTTTTTCTGCTCCTTCAACGATGACTCCTTTTTCTTCTTCGTCGTAATATTCTGTCTTCTTGCTGTAGTTCGTTGTCGTAGTTTCCCTCGTCGTTATTTCCTCCCTTGTCGTCGCTTCCCTCGTTGTTGCCATCTTATTCATTATTGTTGCCCTCTTATTCCTGGTCATAGATGCCTTTTCCTCATCATCGTCTTTCTCTTCTTCATATTCCTCTTCTATTTCCTTCTACTCTCCTTCCTCATCATCCACATTGGCTTCGTCCCGTTCATTGTCGTCGTAACATCTTCGGCTCCTCGTTGTACTTTTCTTCAATCATTCACATAGTGCGACCAGTGATGATAGTCCTAATTTTCCAATTAGAATTCTGCTGCAAGAGATATTAAAAGTTCATACGAGATACGACACTTATTTTCACACACGAATATTACCGCTGATTAAAACACACACGGCACATAAAAATTTCACATAGAACTTCACTGATTTTATCACACTCTTAATGTTCATTTGAGGACGTATCTTCTTTGTCTCCATCCCCCCTAATTTCTGCTCCTTTCACGACGACTCCTTTTTCTTCTTCGTCGTAATATTCTGTCTTCTTGCTGTAGTTGGTTGTCGTCGTTTCCCTCGTCGTTATTTCCTCCCTCGTCGACGCTTCCCTCGTTATCGTTGCCATCTTATTCCTTATTGTAGCCCTCTTATTCCTGGTCATAGACACCTTTTCCTCGTCATTGTCGTTCTCTTCTTCGTAGTCCTCTTCTATTTCCTTGTACTCTCCATCTTCGTCATCCACATTGGCTTCGTCCCGTTCATTGTCGTCGTCACATCTTCGGCTCCTCGTCGTATTTTTCTTCAATCATTCACATAGTGCGACCAGTAATGATAGTCCTAATTTTCCAATTAGAATTCGGCTGCAAGAGATATTAAAAGTTCATACGAGATACGACACTTATTTTCTCACATGACTATTACCGCTGATTAAAACGCACACGGCACGTAAAAATTTCACATAGATCTTCACTGATTTTATCACACTCTTAATGTTGATTTGAGGACGTATCTTCTTCGTCACCATCCCCCCTAATTTCTGCTCCTTCGACGATGACTCCTATTTCTTCTTCATCGTAATATTCTGTGTTCTTGCTGTAGTTTGTTGTCGTTTCCCTCGTCCTTATTTCCTCCCTCGTTGTCATTGCCATCT
>NW_019729227.1:0-568 GCF_002891405.2 Cryptotermes secundus
CAAAAGGAACAGAAAGCAAGAGCCATCATTTGTCTGACATTAGAGTCAGACGGTTTACAACAATTACTCGTATGTTCGTTTATCATCACAGAAACGCCAAAAACTGGATGCTGTGAGCAAGAAATACATTTTTATGGGATATAGTGAGGAAAGTAAAGCTTATCGGTTATCAGATCCCCGCAGTCTGTCTCAAATAATTGTGGCAAGAGATGTAGTATTTCTGGAAGAAGAAATAACAGGTTATGGGCCCAGGATCGTATCATTGATAAGCGTAAAAAGGATAGAGGTGAAAAGTGTCTTAATAAAGCAGGAGTGGAGTGAACACTGATTCTCACTTATCATTCGATCCACGTGGAAGTAACAAAAATAACATTCTTAGCACAATCCAAGTGAATTAATAAAATCAGTATGTTTCCGTACGTTTAAACCTTTCGTGCAACCATCAGCAACTAATTGATTTCCAGGGATGTAATGTACTGACAATTCCTTTGATTCAACCTTTTCTCTTATAAAATGAACCCTTATGTCAATATGTTTTGTTCGGTCATTATTGACAGGATTTTTCGCT
>NW_019729227.1:888-959 GCF_002891405.2 Cryptotermes secundus
ATCATCGTTGGCGCAAATATTCCAAGTAGGAACTGGGAAGAACCAATCACCTACTTTATTTCAAACAGCAC
>NW_019729228.1:0-1331 GCF_002891405.2 Cryptotermes secundus
TTTCATAACAATTCACACTTATTTTTGTGTGCTTTATTTAATGATACCACCATAACTCAGATTATATAGCATGGAATGAGAGGATGATTAGTGAGTAATGAATTGGAAAGGATGTGGAAGGAAGTGGTTTTAACATACTTTGAGACACTATCTTTGCTGGCAGGTTTGAAGAAAACAATCTATTCCTCAGGTTGAGATTTGGATCTGTCATTCTTCAATGCAAAGGAGTATTGACCATGTGACGAGGAAGTCTGTTAGAATTTCTTTAGCAACTGAAAATAACTCCATTGTCCTATGGTCCCTGCAGTACCAGATTATGTAACACATGCAGGTCCCAAATTTTTTTGATCAGATCAAGAAAGAAATGTCTTGATTCACACTGCTCTCAGTCTCAGTCTTTTGTGGATTTTGAAAGAACTACTTTGCTTTATGAACACATAATTGCATGCATACTACCTGATCTGTTAGAACCAAATGGTCTGAGAATAAACGTAGGAAATTGTTGAATATGACTTGAGACTGTCCAGGGTCCTGGCGGAGATTCAAACTGAGCACCTCCCAACAAAAAAAATAGAATATTGCCACTGTGCCATCCCATCTGGAAAGAATATAAGTTTCTATTGATGAACATACTCAGTTTCATTTGCCATTGTTTGCAGGGAAATGTTAGGAGTACCTCGCCTGCCGAGAACTCAAGAAATTGAGTCCTCTGAGGCCTCCTCCATTCCTGAAGAATTGCCTCTGGTTGTGGAATTACCACCAATGATATTGACGGAAGCAGAAATTGAGTCGCTGCTGTCCTACAGGTAAGTCATCATAACATCTTGCGTGTATTTTTAGTTGATGTAATAGTAAGAACGTGGCCATAGGCGTATGCATTGCTAGTTATCTCTGAATATCAGTATGATAGATATGCCAGCAGCACTCAAAATCTCTTTCTTCCATTGTAATATAGCACATGCAGTACACTCTGCTATGGTAACCAAATTCCTACATTTTGTGCAGGCAGTCTACTTGCCACATGTAATTACATCATCAAACCTTACAGTAGAAATTGACTACCTTGTTCTGTATATTTTAAATCTTTAACTGCAACATGGGATCATAGTTTTCCAATGTCTCAACATGTTTCATTGTATCTTTCCCGTATGTCTCTCTGACATAAGCAGACCTGTTTCTGGGACATTCAAGCTTCTCTTCCCCTCCCATTTGTAAGAAATCTACCATGTTCCAACGTTGTATATAGATTCCATATTCTCTGATGTATTCCTTGGTGTGTCAAGTTATGTCTGTGTTAATCTGTCTTAATTTGCCCTGAGTGTATTCATAAT
>NW_019729229.1:0-54649 GCF_002891405.2 Cryptotermes secundus
AGACTAGTAAAATCAAGTAAAGCTTCAATGTAACTGATAATCCATAACAGAGTACTTCCTGAGAAGCTTAACTGCATTCAGATTTTCGACACATTTTCTACCTTTTATCGAACCCAAAGGTATCAATATGAGCCCATCACAGATCTATATCTTATGGCAGATAAATCCAGTCCATAACCTTCAATCCTATTCTAAGACATATTTTAACATTATCTACCTGTCTATACCCAGGTATTATAAAGGTCTCTACCCTTCAGATTGTCATATCAAAATTCTGTATGCACTTCTGGTCTCCACCATGCATGCTACATGCCTCCCCCATCATTTAATTGCTCATCATAATAATATTTACCGAGGATCACAAATTATTAAACTCCTCATTATGCACTCTTCTCTAGCTCCGTGAGCCAGAAAATTTGTTAACAAATTTCAGACTCATGTTTAAGCCATTTGAGATTCTTTACTGATTTCCCTAGCATAGTCAGAAGAATAAATTGTTTAAAACATAGTTTCAATTTTTCAGTATTAATATCTGATATATTTCCTTCCTATTTTCAATTTCAGTTTTTTCAGACAGGGCTTTAGGCATGGAACCTTTCTGTACATGACATCCTAATAAGCTCTACCCCCTTAACTGCTGATATGATTCCCTTACATACAAAGAATCCATTCATAAATGTTGACTAATATTCCAATTTCCATAGGGAAATGTATCACGGCATATAGATCCACTGTTAGGTAATGACTGCAAGGTAAACAGTTATACAGCAACCGTTGCTAAGTAATGGCTAAGTAGCAATCATGTGGGCATCCCAACAGACGCAAACACAGCAATGGATACAGCACCAGAGGAACAATGTTTTCTGTATGGTTCATTCCGAGATGTTATAAGCAGGACAACTGGAGTTGTGGGACAGTCGCCAGCTGGTAAGAACGTGAGCACAGAAGCAGAGGACTTGGTTGTGATCTGTCACCAGGCAATGATTGGTGAAGACACAGCACATTGAGAAGGCTTAGTACGTGCTGTAGTGAATGATAAAGAGTGTGAATTAGTGATAGCACTATAGTTATGTCTAGTTACAATCTGTAAGTGTTCAATAAATCCAATTACCAATCTAAACCCCACCTACAGTTACTCATATACATGACAATATAATCATCCACTGGTTCAATACCACCCACCACCTGATCTTGTATACTCCCACTAACTGTAACTTACACTTTGTGAATTCTCTTCCTACAGTTTTCAGTGAACCTGACCTACAGACTTCAGACATTAGAATTTCCTAATATCATGTACTTTGCTTAGGTTGGTCCAAAGAATCTATCCAAGCTCATGGCCCTGTGCAATATGTCGGTAAGATGATGGTTTTTTTATGATGAAAATTTATTAGCCTCCTCTCTAACTCAAAAACTGGATTACCTCCCCTTGTCAGCTGACCATGATTACTTATTCAATGCATTCACTGCCATTCTCAACATCTGGAGGCTATCTCCATCTGCAACCTAAGGCTGTACCATGCCATGGTGATACAAAGTAAAGCATCAATCAGAGCACTTACACGCTGAGTAGGATTTACACATAATGAGTAAACAGTTGTAATGTCTGTGCCACAACTCACTTCTCATTGAGGTGGGGCTTGCCAGAGTCACCTCGTGGAGTGAGTGGATTTCCTTCCTCGTCGCGGTAGAAAGCATACAGACTGACTGAGAAACCCAAAGCATGAAGGATTTCATGCTTCACTGTTGACAGCAAAATCTCAAGTTCTTGCGGCTTTGTACTGATGCTCTGGGGGCACAGGTTGGCATGTCCTGCTATCGGTCTACCAAAAAAATATGCCCCACAACATGTCATAAGTTCAACATATGATTTAAGTAAGGAGTGTTCAGAACATGGGCAGAGATATTGCACTCAAAGAAAACGACAACAGAAAAAATGCAAAACCACTGAGTTTTATAAAAACGTAAATACTGTTTATTTTTTGTTTATTTAATGTTTTCTCTACTTCATATACTCTGGTGAATTAATGGGAAAACGATGATTGTGAAGGAACAAGGAAGAATATAAAATAAAATGGTAATGGCCTATTTTAGAGTACTACCCCAGAATTTGCTTAGAGGAAATGAGGAATACCATGGAGTAAGTCAGTCAGTCAGTCAGNAAAGGTATCAATATGAGCCCATCACAGATCTATATCTTATGGCAGATAAATCCAGTCCATAACCTTCAATCCTATTCTAAGACATATTTTAACATTATCTACCTGTCTATACCCAGGTATTATAAAGGTCTCTACCCTTCAGATTGTCATATCAAAATTCTGTATGCACTTCTGGTCTCCACCATGCATGCTACATGCCTCCCCCATCATTTAATTGCTCATAATAATAATATTTACCGAGGATCACAAATTATTAAACTCCTCATTATGCACTCTTCTCTAGCTCCGTGAGCCAGAAAATTTGTTAACAAATTTCAGACTCATGTTTAAGCCATTTGAGATTCTTTACTGATTTCCCTAGCATAGTCAGAAGAATAAATTGTTTAAAACATAGTTTCAATTTTTCAGTATTAATATCTGATATATTTCCTTCCTATTTTCAATTTCAGTTTTTTCAGACAGGGCTTTAGGCATGGAACCTTTCTGTACATGACATCCTAATAAGCTCTACCCCCTTAACTGCTGATATGATTCCCTTACATACAAAGAATCCATTCATAAATGTTGACTAATATTCCAATTTCCATAGGGAAATGTATCACGGCATATAGATCCACTGTTAGGTAATGACTGCAAGGTAAACAGTTATACAGCAACCGTTGCTAAGTAATGGCTAAGTAGCAATCATGTGGGCATCCCAACAGACGCAAACACAGCAATGGATACAGCACCAGAGGAACAATGTTTTCTGTATGGTTCATTCCGAGATGTTATAAGCAGGACAACTGGAGTTGTGGGACAGTCGCCAGCTGGTAAGAACGTGAGCACAGAAGCAGAGGACTTGGTTGTGATCTGTCACCAGGCAATGATTGGTGAAGACACAGCACATTGAGAAGGCTTAGTACGTGCTGTAGTGAATGATAAAGAGTGTGAATTAGTGATAGCACTATAGTTATGTCTAGTTACAATCTGTAAGTGTTCAATAAATCCAATTACCAATCTAAACCCCACCTACAGTTACTCATATACATGACAATATAATCATCCACTGGTTCAATACCACCCACCACCTGATCTTGTATACTCCCACTAACTGTAACTTACACTTTGTGAATTCTCTTCCTACAGTTTTCAGTGAACCTGACCTACAGACTTCAGACATTAGAATTTCCTAATATCATGTACTTTGCTTAGGTTGGTCCAAAGAATCTATCCAAGCTCATGGCCCTGTGCAATATGTCGGTAAGATGATGGTTTTTTTATGATGAAAATTTATTAGCCTCCTCTCTAACTCAAAAACTGGATTACCTCCCCTTGTCAGCTGACCATGATTACTTATTCAATGCATTCACTGCCATTCTCAACATCTGGAGGCTATCTCCATCTGCAACCTAAGGCTGTACCATGCCATGGTGATACAAAGTAAAGCATCAATCAGAGCACTTACACGCTGAGTAGGATTTACACATAATGAGTAAACAGTTGTAATGTCTGTGCCACAACTCACTTCTCATTGAGGTGGGGCTTGCCAGAGTCACCTCGTGGGGTGAGTGGATTTCCTTCCTCGTCGCGGTAGAAAGCATACAGACTGACTGAGAAACCCAAAGCATGAAGGATTTCATGCTTCACTGTTGACAGCAAAATCTCAAGTTCTTGCGGCTTTGTACTGATGCTCTGGGGGCACAGGTTGGCATGTCCTGCTATCGGTCTACCAAAAAAATATGCCCCACAACATGTCATAAGTTCAACATATGATTTAAGTAAGGAGTGTTCAGAACATGGGCAGAGATATTGCACTCAAAGAAAACGACAACAGAAAAAATGCAAAACCACTGAGTTTTATAAAAACGTAAATACTGTTTATTTTTTGTTTATTTAATGTTTTCTCTACTTCATATACTCTGGTGAATTAATGGGAAAACGATGATTGTGAAGGAACAAGGAAGAATATAAAATAAAATGGTAATGGCCTATTTTAGAGTACTACCCCAGAATTTGCTTAGAGGAAATGAGGAATACCATGGAGTAAGTCAGTCAGTCAGTCAGCGAGGATAACCACTCTCTGGGCCAAAAATCAAACAAGGAGCTTCTTGAATGTAAAGCAAAAGTGCTAACCACTCAACAGCAATGTTCAATATAATACTTTAGGTACTGATGGAAAGCCCTTAGCAACTTTCAGAATGCTGGATTCTGTACCAGAGAGAAAAGCTTGGTTGAAATCACAAGAAATACATTTGTAGAGCAGTTTCAAGCTGCTGTTCTGGAAACGATCATTGCCTAAAATTATATGCATCATAATTATGTAGGTTTGGAAAAACTACACTCAAAATTTATCAAATATTTTAAAATAGCTGATAATATAAAAAGTTTTAAGATAACATATTTGATTTTACATCATTTATTATTTGGTAAATACAGTATAAAAAGATGTATTATGCTTGTACCTTTATGTAAATGAAGATTTCTGCTGTAATAAAAGCACTCAAATACTGTAAAGATATAAAGAAAAGACAGGTGGGCATGACTGTCATCTAAGTCATTCCAAATTTTCTTTCTTCATGCAAAGTGCATGTAATGAAGTATTCTAGTGAGTTAAATGTAAACAACAAATGAAGACACTACAATTAATCTTATTTTACTTGTATATTTTCTTTCCACATCAGCCTCTTTCTGCCAAGGCTGAATTTCTAGCAAGGATACATTTTTCTCTCTGCCACGATGTCTAGCACGTCGAGCTTTCTACACAATATGTACCGGAGGATTCTTTTCTCAAAAGTAACATGGCCGGAGCATGAAACTGACCAATCACAACCACACAGCATCAAGGCCCAGGTCTAGGTCTGGTGAGTTTGACTTCCACATTGTCTATGTGTATTTATGGTGGGATGTAAGAACTCAGGGGAATTTATTTTCACCAGCTCCTGTCAGTTTCCATGTTCGGCCAAAATGTGTTGAAGTCAGTTATAACAAAAGATTACTGATGACTTCATGTAAAAGAAACAGAGACATAATTTCTACAGTGCATTAATAAATAAACAAAGGGTATAAAATATGAAACCAGGACCTCAGACAAGATCTTGAGGTAGAAACATTACAAAAAATTAAGGATACAGTAGTATGGACACACACTATACATGGGCAACAATAATAAACATATGAAAATATAAAAAGAATGTAAAAAACAATATAACTGGAAGAAACAAGGACTAAGCATGAAAACAGCTGAGGAAAAGGGAAGGGAGGAGTGGACAGATATAAGAAAATGCTAATGGAAGGATACTTTAGAATGGAGAAGGCTGTGTTGAAAGGGCAACCCGATCTGGAGGAAACATCAATAAATGTGATCATGTCACACAAATACTGTAACCATTTCTTACCTGTCTAGCGCTGCTTCTTGTTGGCAATGCGCTGCATATGCTACAGTCATTCCTTTATGACACCTTTCTGTCTCCATTGCTGATACATAGAACACAAAGTCAGCTCCATCAATTCCAGAACCTCTGCTGGAATTCACCGTGCCACAGTCCTGTCCTGTTGCATTGCATGTCCGACACACCTGCAACATTCTCACGTTAATGGTGTCAGCATGACCACCAATCCAGGTTTCACATCTTGGGGTATGCCTCTTCTCTGCCCATTCTGACTACTGGTGTCTTAACATTCACTCCTACTCAGGATACACCCTTTGTAAGCAAGTAACTGCTTACTGGCGCTCATATACGTAGTTTCCTGTCTCCCTGGTTCTATCATCATGTAACTGTAACTAGTAAGATCAACAGGGTGATGAATTCTACAGTGTCCAGGGTTGTAAGAGTGCGAGCATCAGCAACTACACTGGCCACAACATCAACTGCACTATGTAAGTTAGGTTACAAAGTTGCCCAACATGTGGTCACATCTATATGAAGCAAGGAGCAGCTATAGGACACAACAGAATCAAACAATCATATCTCACACATAGAAAACAAACATCCTATATGTTTTCATTAATGGAGATATGCTCCATTTTTGGCTATCCTGTATTGTCACATAGTATATTAATACAATGATTAATTCCTGTACATTATCCACAGTCCTTATTTAGATCAAACATTTTACAGACTATGCCCTGTCTTTGACCTCAGGAAAAACGCCTACTCCATTGGTCCCAATCAATAGAGCTAGTTCCTACCTCATGGACACCAGAGTAACATAAGAGCAGGACAGAAATCATCAGTGAGAGTACCTACCTACCACTTGGTGCTACAGCTCTGGGTGAGTCTTGGCCTCCTCTACAACCAGTCTCCACTGATCAGTGAGAGTATTTATGTTAAAAAGACACATTCAACTACAGTCTTCTTGAGTTAACTTCCATAGATAGTTTCTGTCCTGCTTGGTTTATATAGCATGTCTTGTGATACTTCTGGTGTTCAGAGAGAGATGAACTCCATCAGCAGAAGCCAACAGGGAAGGAACTTTATCTGAGATCAGAGACATAGTCCAGTTTCCAAAGCTTCATTTTCATATAAAAATTAGGCAATGGACAGTGTAAAGAAAATTAATCATTGTATTTATTTACCACTGTCATGAACATTATTGTTTATTCACACCACACACATTATAAAAGCAGACTTCAAAGGGGACATTCTGTTAATTACAATTATAAACTTGCAGTCCAATCCTATAATGGTTTGAGTACAACATTCAACCAGAATGAACTGCACCTGATGGAGTGTCACACATCGGAATAAATAATACTGATGTGGTTAAGTCAAACAGACAAGTTATGATACATACTTCAAGGTGATGCTCAGGTACTTGTACTTCACCACACATGGTTCTTGCCTCACAAGCATTCTTGCAGTATGGGTATGGCTCTCCTTTCCTGTAGAACACTTGGTTGTTTTCACATTTTCTGAGAAGACAAAGACGTTTTATTACCATGTGGAATGCCCTGTGAATGTAGTAATCCTACAGCACAGAACACAAGTAAATTTTATCAGCAGAGGATACTGTCACGTCCACTAATTTTCCTATCCAACATAATCTTCCATCATATCAACATACAGGTGACAGGAGGGAGTCCAATAAAGCTATAAAACTAAACTTCACCTAACCCAATGAGATAAGGTACAGTAGTCTCATAACTGCACATAAAAGATACCAATTAACAAACCCTCTGGCTGTAAAGTGTAACATACAGATAGAGAATTACATAGTGTGAAGGTTCATAATATTTACTCGTCATCTAACGATTAAATCAAGAATGAGACAGGTAGGACATGTAACACGAATGAGGGAAATGAGAACTGTATACAAAATCTCTGGGGAAGAAGTCATTTTAGGGGCTTGATCATGGATGGATTGAACTGATTCAGTCTAGGGTCCAGTTAACTTTTGGGTTTTATAATAGCAGGTAACTTTTTCAAAGAACCCATCAGATATGATCCTGCATCATTAGGCCTCAAACCTGCCTACCTTAAATGCTTTCCTCTTATCTTCTTCTCAAAAGATTGGCCTGCCAAAACTCATTATATATGTCTCAGGAGTTCAGTGGCCCTCACATCATGATCTCCTTGCTTTCACTCTCCAAACAGTGCCATGCGAGATGTGCAAACTGGAAACTTCCCATCATGTAATATTTTAAATTACTCAATTGCATCACCTCTCTAATGTTAAAATTTTTTTGAGAGTTTGGTTTATTTTTCTGATTCCTGTGTTTCTGTTATTTCCTCAGAGCAATGGACCACTTTTCACAAGCACACAAACCAAATAAAGTAAGTAAAGGTACACCTGTAACAGGCCATGGAGGTCCATAGGGTTGTGAGATGTTGAGGTTCCCACATTTTCTAGACAATCGGCTCATAGATGGCGGCAAGGTTGTCAGCCTTACGCGCTGGCCGCCCTTTACCCCCAAGAATATTCAAAGAATATTCCTGGAACTCATTTCTGTTAGAGGTTGAGTCGACCCCAGGGCCATAGTGTGGCTGGAAGGATTAGGTCAATTGAAAAAATCCAATGACTTCATAGGGACTTGAACCCGTGACCTTCCAGCTTGTAGCATAGTGCCTCAACCAACTATGCTACCGCGTGACCCCACACAAACAAAGTGCCAAATTTATTATTGTAATCATGCAGTATATATCAATGATATTTCAGGGTAATCTTCATGTACCACCACCACCCCGACAACGACGATGATGACGACAACAACAACAAGAACACTAATATTTCCATCCACACACTACCATTATTTTGAGAGTACAGAAGCGCAGACATGTTTCATTTATCGAACTATAACTTGTACATGCTCTGCCATGTACAGTACATTACATGTCAGTTTTACTTGACACATTTCCATACATAATATCTTTGTACACACTGGCTAAGGAATAATGCAGATCTGTCTTTATTCTGTTTTTGTGTATGCTCATTAAGATTATCAGGAGGGGTAGTAGCAGTTATGAATAGTAGAAGAATAAGAAGACTAATTAACAGCAATGTTATAGTCAGAGTTGTTAGATATGAATAGAGTTAGAATATATCATCAGTGTATGGGAATACTTGGGTCTATACTGTGCAGTTCATCTTTGCTGAAATCATGCACTTATCAGCACTGTTTCATATAAAATGTTACTGTAACAAGTTTAGTATCATAGTATAAATGCCACAGGTAGAAAACAGTGCAGACTGGTAACAGGCCTCTGCTCACTGAGGCAGTACCTACACCTTATGGACCCCTAGAATAATGCTACATGCAGGAAATGTGGACAGAAGGAGGGATCCTTCTACCTTGTACCAGAGCTGGGCATTATGAAATGAGGACCTTCGGTTCTCCATAGGGTGAAGCGATAGAGCCTGGCTCTAGCAACGAGGACAGGGCATTTTGAAGGGGCCCAATGCAATGAACACAGTAGTGGCCTGTGTGCTTAGGGCGACCAGAGGTTGTCCCTCTTGTCAATATTCACATACTTGAGATTCCTTGAATCATCACAGTTACATGAGTTTGAGACTGCCGATTGTTTTGTCTGAGTTACTTATCCTAATTGGTGTTATCTACTGCAAGACCAGGGATATTAACCCTTTCATGATGCTGGGGATTTACATAGAGGGCGGAGGGGACTTAACTCAAAATCATCTACTTCGATTAAATTTGCCAGTTCCCAGTACCATAAATGAACTGCCCTGGGCTTGCATTCAACTGTATGGTTGTTGGAGATATCATCTACCCTGAACATCGGGGATGTGTGCTCCTTTGAAACGTTGGTACCCACCTGCAAGAATATATAGTATTCAGACCCTCACCCCTCCAAATATAAATTTTCACCGACGTGGAAATTTCAAATTTCAAATTTGGAGTGAAAATGCCCATGCTGTATAGACTACACGCCAAACAAGTTTCGGGAGAAGTTGTCGCATCTCCCCGGCGAAACAAATATTTGCAAGTTACAGATAAACATGAACGAAATGCCGATAATTAAAGTTAACGTCGGAGATGTTAACAATGTACTCGTATTTGACGAAAAGTTCATTATTTCACTTTAAAAAGAACTTAGGCAATGGCCGCTTCCTCCCACGTCCGTTCCAATTCCGTATTCACTAATCACCCCACCAACTGATAATACACTGTTTAAGCTACTGACAACGTCGTTAAAAATAACAGTATGTAAATAAACAAAGCGCCGCCGCCGCCACCAATAACGCTGATACTACTACTACTACTACCACCCCCACCAGCACCAGGGTGCCTAGTCTGAAATCACAACACACTAAAAGAATATTGTTGACACGATAGTGCCTATCTTGTTCATTTTCTGAACTTATTGTTGTGAAGACCGCGTCAATTATATTCTTTTAGTGAATTATACACACAGGATGCATACCATAAAGATTAAATGACAATGTTCAATTTCAGCTTCATGAAAAATAAAGATTTCATATCGGGCCGATTAGAAAGAAAGTCAAACGACCTGGCAATGTTCGACGTACCAGATTTCATCGGAATTCGTTCAGCAGTTTCAGAGGCGAAATATTAAGGAGAAACATTAATTTCCAATCACATGTTCATTTTATAATCTTTGCGAAATTAATGTAAAGTTGCTGCTGTGCTCTGAAAAACGTGTAAATTCCTTTTACTTGCATCAACTGGAAACTGGAACTACGGCTGAAACATGAGCGGCCACTAGCTTTGACAAAACATTACATTTCATTAAAACTAGTCCCTTCACTTGTTCACTATCAACATCACGGATTAAGACCTTGGACTCTTTTGGTTATAAGAATTAAACCTGCTGAGCCATCCTTTTGTAGGACGTCCCTGGCAGCTGTCCTTTAGTTCAAATCGACTAAGCAGCTTTGGCATTCGACTTTCAGACACACTCCCCCCCCCAGGATTATTTATTTCGGACAAAACTCGGCTATTTAAAAGCTGATATAATTGTTTGTTTTCAAACTTATTCAGTTACAACAGAACTTCTTTTTTTATGAGGCAAAATGGAACTAACTGCGCGGATCAACAAATCTGTAACTGTAGCTACGAGCTCCTGCAAAATTATAACATACGTGTATAGACGAGTATTCAGAAAGAATGACGTTAGTTTGTAAATTTTATACTGCCTCAACATTTCTGCGTAACATTACAAATGTCTGAGGTGGCGGAAGAATAATGCAAAAATATGACTGTTAAGCCTGTTACACTATTTTCAAGATTTGTCTTAATTAATAATCTAATTTCAATAGAACCCAAAGCAAAATAAACGTCAAATAATTGTACGTGTATTCCTCTATAAAATTTCTGTGACATGCAAGGAACGAAACATCACAACGGAGAGAACATTCCATTCAAAATTTGATAGGCTGGCTAAAAGTCACCGAGGTTTTGAAGATGTGACCTTGAACTCATGCAACCTGGAGACCACTTTAAATAGTTTCATTATTTCAATTCATTCGGGGAGCTGGTATCACTCGAATGGTTTCTCTAATACTATAGCGTAATCTTTGGGACGCAGCATGTACTAACTTAACCCGCACACTATAGGACCACGGGTGTCAATAGTAGACACACTGAGAGATCTTTCCGCTCTTACTCACTCACTCACTCATGGAGCTGAGACCTTCTCGAGAAGCTGCCAACTGTGCAGCTACTCAAGAATTTCCCAGCATTTTATGGAACCCGAAGGTTCATTACCGTGTTCACAAGAGCGCGCCACTACTCCATATCCTGAGCCGCATCAATACAATTCATATCATGCCATCCTATCTATCTAAGATCAATTTTAACATTGTCCACCCACCCACGTCGTGGTCTTCCCAGTGGTTTCCTTCCTTACGGCTTTCCCACCAATATCTTATATGCATTCCGCCTCCCCCCCCATTTGTGCTACATGCCTTGCCCATCTCATCCTTCATGACTTGATCATTCCAGTTATACTTGGAGAAGAGTACAAGTTATGAAGCTCATTATGCAGTTTTCTCCAACCTCCTGTCACTTCATCTCTCTTCGGCCAAAATATTCTCCTCAACACACTGTTCTCAAACACCCTCAGTCTGTGTTCCTCCCTTAATGTCAGGGACGAAGTTTCACACCCATACAGAACCACAGACAAAATTATACTTTTGTATATATTTTTTTTATGTTTTTAGACAGCACACGAGAAGACAAAAGGTTCTGCACTGAGTGGTAGCAAGCATTACCCGAATTCAATCGCCTCTTAATTTCTTACTGAACCAGGTTTTGATCTGTTATCGTCGTTCCCAAATATATGAACAAAGGAAATGGCCAAATGACCTGATATAAAACAAATCAACTTCTGAAGAGGTAATGTCGATGGACATTTTCCTCGCATGACATGTAATAGTCCTTAGCGAAACCATTAACCTATAGAATGTACGTAATTCTGATTGTTAATAAATAATACACAAAAAAAAATATCTGAACTGTGCCACATTTTCAAAACATCTGTTTCCTATCTTTATGTCCTGATATTGTCCTGCATTTTGGTAACGAGACGGCAACATATACTTAGATTTCTCTGAACTTGGCCATTAATGTTAGTCGACACAGGAAATGAGCAGAGTAACAATGGAGGAAAGACGGAGGCGGACAAATCAGTTTCAAGCACATCACTCTCAGCAACAATACTATGGGCAATTATAATTCCGTTACTACCTGTTAAGCCGTATTACGCTGTTAGTTTTTCTGACCATGAGGGCCATTTCCCAGAAGTGGACCGCCACTGGCAATATCGTGTTCTGAAAGCAACAACAAAAAGCACGCGTTAGTTCACACTCAGCTGCCACACATGGACATGCAAGCGCAATGTATGTTATGGGCCTGGTTAACTAAGTAACAGGTAACCTGATTACTACAAGCAACGAATAACATGCCACTCTTACAAAAGCAACGCGTAACAACTCTGCAGCTCGGGTCCATGCAACGGATGGAAACAAATGGTATGCTTAGCAAGCCGGCCACTTTGCCCCCGGGGGAAAGAGCTGCCGGTATCAGTACCCAAGTACCGGAGGATGGGGAGGAGTCAGAAGAACTCTGAACAGGATGACAGAGAACAGACATCTGTCTCTGTTTGGGGTCGCAAAGAAGTTTTTGTAGGTTTCCATCACGAAAATCTCTACATCCATACAATTCTGGGAGGAATAAGGCAATTACGAGCACTTCATACTGCGAGGGAATTGATCCGTGATAGCGGTTCAGAATCAGTACAGACGTGAAACCAGCAGGCATTTCAGGAACAAAAAGAGGGAATATCTGAAGGACAAAATTGATGAGCTTGCAATGAACAGTAAGAACAAGAACATTAAAGACCTGAATAGAGGAATAAATGACGTTATGAGGGGTCACAAACCTAGAAGTATCTTAGTGAAGGATGAGAATGGTGATCTGCTTGTAGATTCCCACAACATTTTAAATAGGTGGAGGACCTACTACTCCCAGTTATTGAATAACTGTCAGCGATGTTAGGCAGACAGAAATCCATACAGCGGAGCCGTTAGTACCTGATCCTAGTTATTTTGAGGTTGAAAGTGCTATTGCAAAATTGAAATGGTATAAATCGCCAGGTAATGATCAAATTCCGGCAGAACTTGTTGAAGCAGGAGGCGAAATATTACGTTCTAAGATCCATAAGCTAATTATTTCTATTTGGCATAAGGAAAAATTGCCTTATCAGTGGAAGGAGTCTATTATTGTACCAGTTCACAAGAAGGGTGATAAAACTGACTGTAGTAATTACCGTGGGTTATCACTGCTATCAACCTCATACTTACATACTTACTCATGGAGCTGAGCCCTTCTTGGGAAGCCGCCAATTCTGCAGCTACTCAAGAATTTCCCAGCATTTTATGGAACCCGAAGGTTCATCACCGTGTTCACAAGAGCCTTCCACTGGTCCCTAACCTGAGCCAGATCTATCCAATCCAATCCATACCATCCCATCCTATCTCTCTAAGATCCATTCTAATATTGTCCACCCACCTACGCCTTGGTCTTCCTTGCGGTCTCTTTCCTTTTGGTTTTCCCACCAATATCCTATACGCATTCCTCGTCTCCCCCATTCGTGCTACATGACCTGCCTACCTCATCCTCCTTGACTTGATCATTCTAATTATACTTGAAGAAGAGTACAAGTTATGAAGCTCCTCATTATGCAGTTTTCTCCAACCTCCTGTCACTTCATCTCTCTTCGGTCCAAATATTCTCCTCAACACCCTGTTTTCACACACCCTCAGTCTCAGTTCCTCACGTAATGCCAGAGACCAAGTTTCACACCCATACAGAACCACAGGCAAAATTATAGTTTCGTATATTGCTATCAACCTCATATAAAATTTTATCCAATATTCTTTTCTCAGCGTCATCAGTAGCGACTTGAAGCACAGAGCAAATGATGCTCGAGATGGTTCAAGTTCGTATAGCAGCAGGCGTGACCAGAGTGGTTTGAACGGCTGCTGTACTGCGATGTGGAAAGCAAATGGAAAAACTACCACATTATCACTTTTCCTGGATAGTCTCTTTCCAAAAACAGAGATACCATATATGCGAGATGTTTCCTCTGGAGGCAAAACAATCCGGAGGTAAACTACTCCCCCAATCGGATCTCCGGGGGGGAGTGTTTCTAGAGGAAATGTCATGCAGGCGTTACAACAAGAAAAAGTGCGAAGATCAGAAGAAACAGCATGGATACAAGATTGGAACATGGAATGTCAGGACCTTGAATCAAGCAGGAAAATTGGAGAATTTGAAAACGGAAATGCAGAAGAATGAAGTGTCTGTGCTAGGTGTCAGCGAAGTGCGGTGGAAAGGACAAGGTGAAATAAGAAGCGGTGATTATACAGTGTATTATTCCGGAGGTGAACGGGCTGAAAGAGGTGTGGCAATAGTGGTGCATAAAAGTGTAGTGAGGAGTGTTGTTAAGAAGATTGCTTGTAATGACAGAATTATTGCTCTGAAGTTAAAGGCGGAACCGGTAGATATACTGATTATACAAGTGTACATGCCAACATCAGAGTATGAAGATGATGAAGTGGAAAAAGTGTATGACACAATTGAAGAAATTCTTCAGGAAGATGGAAGAGGAGACACAAACAGCATCATATTGGGAGACTGGAACAGCATTGTTGGAGATGAACCATATCAGAATATTGTTGGATCACATGGACTAGGAAGACGGAATCACAGAGGTCAAATGCTTATTGACTTTTGTGAACGAAATGGATTGATTGTTACCAACACTTGGTTCAAGAAGCCAAAGAGAAGAATTTACACATGGAAGGCACCTGGGGATTGGAAGAGGCATCAGCTGGACTACATCCTTGTGAAACATCGATTCAGAAACAGTGTGAAGGATGTGAAGACGCTTCCTGGGGCAGACATTGACTCTGACCACAACTTGCTGGTTGCCAAGTTCCGAACCAGGTTGAAGAAAATTATAGGATTTCGAAAGCGCAGACCCAGATGGGATTTGGAGAAGTTATATGCTCAAAGACAAAGCGTGCAAGAGACTCTAGAAGAGAAACTCGGTGCAATTGAAGGTGAAAGCGGAAATGCTGAAGCGCAGTGGAACGATATAAAAGAATGCATGTTAGATACTATCAGTGATTTGGTAGGTAAAGTTGAGAAGATAGCAAGAAAACCATGGGTTACACAGGAGATGATGAGTAAAATGGAGGAGCGAAGGAAATGGAAGAATGTCAACAATGAAGAAGGCAGGAGGAAATACAGGAGACTGAGGAATGAATTGAAAAGAGCCACGGACAGGGCCAAAAAGGAATATCTTGAGAAGATATGTAATGAGATTATGGAATTTCAAAGAACAGGCCGTTATGATTTGATGTACATGAAGACAAAAGAACTAGGATGGAAAGAGAATCATGGGATTCAAAATGTTGGCATCGAAGACTCCCAGGGGAATAGAATAGTAGATCAGAGGCAAGTGCTGAAAATTTGGGAAAATTATATTTCAGAACTATATGATCGACCTAATCGGCCAGAAACCTTAGAAGTTGAACCGGAAGAAGAAGTAGATACAGACGAGAAAGGACCATATATTTTACAAAGTGAGGTGGAAAAAGCTATCAAGGAAATGAGGAAGGGAAAGGCTACAGGAGATGATGATGTACCTGGAGATGTGCTCAAGTTACTGGGAGAAGGTGGTTTGAAAACACTGACAAAACTAATGAACACCATATATGAAAGTGGAGAGTGGCCCAAGGACTTTACAGAAGTTACAATGATTGCCTTAAAGAAAAAGACAAAAGCTACAAAATGCAGCGACCATCGCACAATAAGTCTTATTGCACATACAGCAAAGATAATAGCAAAGATACTTAAAAGAAGAATTGAAAGGAAAATAGAGGATGTACTTGGAGAAGATCAGTTTGGATTTAGAAGAGGAAAAGGAACCAGGGATGCAATTGGGATGATGAGAATTATAGCGGAACGAACTTTGGAGATAGATGAAGAACTGTGTGTTTGCTTCATAGACTGGCAGAAGGCATTTGACCGGGTAAACTGGACCAAATTAATGCAGATCCTGAAAGAAACAGGTATCGATTGGCATGAAAGAAGATTGATTAGCAAATTGTACATGGATCAGAAAGTTAGAGTACGACTGGACAGGGGGGAGACAGGAAGTGTGCAGATTGGAAGAGGAGTTCGACAAGGATGCTGTTTATCACCAATTCTGTTCAACTTGTACAGCGAATGCCTTACCAAGGAAGCTCTGGATGGGCTCGGTGACTTCAAAGTAGGAGGGCAAATTATTCAAACTGTGAAATATGCAGATGACCTTGTGTTAATGGCTAAGGAAGAAACTGTGCTACAGGGCATGATTGATAGACTAATTGAAATTGGAAGGTGCTATGGCATGGAAATGAATGTGGAGAAAACAAAAGTAATGAAAATTTCGAGACAACCAACCCCAGTCACAATAAAGATAGACCAAAAACAAGTGGAGAATGTGAAATGTTTTAAATATTTGGGTAGCTTGTTAACAGATGATGGAAGGTGTACTTGTGAAATTAAATCCAGGATTGCCATGGCAAAAGCTGCATTTAGCAAGAAGAAGAATCTTTTTACCAGCAAATTGGACTTAAATTTGAGGAAGAAACTAGTGAAATGCTACATTTGGAGCATAGCTCTGTATGGGGCTGAAACATGGACACTTAGGGCAGTAGATCAGAAACATCTGGAAAGTTTCGAAATGTGGTGTTGGAGAAGAATGGAGAAGATCAGTTGGACCGATTATGTGAGAAATGAAGAAGTGTTAATTAGAGTCAGTGAGCAGAGGAATATCCTACATGAAATAAGAAAACGGAAGGCTAATTGGATTGGTCATGTTTTACGCAGAAACTGCCTTCTAAAAGAAGCTATCGAAGGAAAGATAGATGGGCGGATAGAAGTGACAAGAAGACGAGGAAGAAGACGTAAGAAGATGCTGGATGACCTTGGGGACAGAAGAGGATACTGTCATTTGAAGGAGAAAGCTCTAGATCGCATTAAGTGGAGGAATTGTTTTGAAAGAGACTGTGGACCTGTCGTCTTGACAGATTACTGATGATGATGATGATTCTTTTCTCAAGATTAAGACCATACATAGATGAAATTATTGGGATCATCAGTGTGGGTTTCGATGTAACAGATCAACTACTGATAAGATCTTCTGCATACGTCAACTACTGAAAAAATGGGAGTACAATGAGACAGTACATCAGTTGTTCGTAGATTTCATGAAAGCCTATGGTTAGGGAGGGAAGTATTGTACAATATTCTGATAGAATTTGAGGTACCTATGAAACTAGTTAGGCTGATTAAAATGTATTTAAGTGAAACGTATAGCAGAGTCCGTATAGGAAAATATTTGTCGGATAATTTTCCTATCCAGAATGGTCTAAAATAAGGAGATGCTTTATCACCACTACCTTTCAACTTTGCTTTAGAATATGCCTTAAGGAAGGTCCAGGAAAACCAGGTGGGACTGAAATTAAACAGGACACATCAGCTGTTGGTCTGTGCTGATGATGTGAATCTACTGGGTGATACTATAAATATCATAAGGAGAAACAAACAAACTTTAATTGACGCAAGTAAAGAGGTTGGTCTAGAAGTAAACACAGAGAAAACTAGTATATACTTGTATTGCTGTCTCGTCACCAAAATGCAGGGAAAAATCATGACATAAAGATAGGAAACAGATCCCTTGAAAATGTGGCACAGTTCAGATATTTGGGAACGACTATAACAAATCAAAATCTGATTCAGGAGGAAATTAAGAGGCGACTGAACTCGCGTAATGCTTGCTATCATTTAGCCCAGAACCTTTTGTCTTCTCGTCTGCCGTCTAAAAATATAAAAATTAGAATATATAAAAGTATAATTGTTTGCGGTTCTGTATGGATGTGAACCGTGGTCTCCGGAATTACAGGAGGAACATAGACTGAGGGTGTTTGAGAACAGGGTGTTGAGGAGAATATTTGGACCGAAGAGAGATGAAGTGACAGGAGGATGGAGAAAACTGCATAATGAGGAGCTTCATAACTTGTACTCTTCTCCAAGTATAATTAGAATGATCAAGTCAAGAAGGATGAGATGGATAGGGGATGTAGCACGAATGGGGGATAAGAGAAACGCATATAGGATATTGCTGGGAAAGTCGGATGAAAAGAGACCACTAGGAAGACCAAGACGTAGATGTGTAGACAATATAAAATTGATCTTAGAGAGATAGGATGGGATGGTATGGATTGGATTGATTTGGCTCAGGACGGGGCCACTGGTGGGCTCTTGTAAACACGGTAATTAACCTTTGGGTTCTATAAAATACTGGGAAGTTCTTGAGCAGTTGCAAAATTGAAGGATTCTCAAGAAGGGCTCAGCTCCATGAATGAAGGAATGGATGACTACAACATTTTCTCGTGAATTACATTTCACATCCATAAAAGCCGACGTACGACAGCGCACTTTCTGCACACCTTTCGTATGTCTTCTTTATATTTCCAGGTACAACTAATTCCGCCAGGCAGGGTCTTTCTTAACAAGCATACAACTGCTGACCTGGCATAAGATTATCCGCCTTCACTGATACGCGAAGGTTCATGACCTTGTCCACAAGACCCCGCAATTAGTCCCTGTCCTGAGCCAGATAAATCCGGTCAATATCATACCATGTCTGCTGAAGTTCCTCCTGTTTACACCTAGGACCTTTTAAAGCACGCGGTAGCGTAGTTGGTTGAGGCACTATGCTACAAGAAGGAAGGTCGCGGGTTCAGGTCCCGATGAGGTCATTGAATTTTTCAATTGACCTAATCCTTCCAGACGCACTCTGGCCCTCGGGTCGACTCAGCCTCTAACTGAAATTAATGCCAGGAATATTCTTGGGGGTAAAGGGCGGCCGGCGCGTATGGCTGATAACCTTGCCGCCATCTATGAGCCGATTGCCTAGAATATGTGGAAACCTCAATATCTCATAACCCCTATGGGCCTCCACGGCCTGTTACAGGGATTACTTACTTACTCACTCATGGAGCTGAGCCCTTCTGGAGCAGCTGCCAATTTTGCAGCTACTCAAGAATTTCACAGAATTTTATGGAACCCGAAGGTTCATTACCGTGTTCACAAGAGCCCTCCACTGGTCCCTATCTTGAGCGAGATCAATCCAATCAATACCATCCCATCCTATCTCTCTAAGATCCATTTTAATATTGTCCACCCAACTATGCCTTGGTCTTCCCTGTGGTCTCTTTCCTTCTGGCTTTCCCACCAATATCCTATACTCTTTCCTCGTCTCCCCCATTCGTGCTACATGCCCCGTCCACCTCATCCTCCTTGACTTGATCATTCCAATTATACTTGGAGAAGAGTACAAGTTATGAAGCTCCTCATTATGCAGTTTTCTCCAACCTCCTGTCACTTCATCTTTCTTCGGTCCAAATATTCTTCTCAACACCCTGTTGTCAAACACCCTCAGTCTATGTTCCTCCCTTAATGCCAGAGAGCAAGTTTCATACCCATACAGAACCACAGGCAAAATTATAGTTTTGTATATTCTAATTTTTATGTTTTTGGACAGCAGACGAGAAGACAAAAGGTTCTGGACTGAATGGCAGGTGGGTTCCTTGTCACCACGGCATGGCGCGTCCTCAGGTTGTTGATGGAGGAGACGCCCTCCAGTTTTGGAGGGAATCTGTGAATATATTGAATAAGCAGTCGCGGACAGCCGACAAGGGGTGGCCCTCCAGCTTGGGGGTTGGGCGTGTGGCTAACAACTCCTCACCGTAAAAATCAGTATGTTACGAAAATGAACACAAAGCCTCGGACCTGTTACAGGGATACATTTACTTTCTTTTAATGCAACGTAAAATATAATCCCATTTATAGTCACGTGCTTTTCTCACATTTTTAGGGCTATCCAACGTGAGAACCCATGTTTCCTTGAATGAATGTGGCAAATATTAACAGCGTCACAGAACGGTGGGTTACACAAACAACTGCACTTGTGCAAGCGTGTCCCTGCATTAGTTCCAATGACACGCTAACAGAGGCCGCTAGCACTGGCATGTGCCTTGGGTGAAACCTGGTCTGCCACCATTCCCCAACACAATAAACCTATTTCCGTGACATCACATTAATACTACTAGTTTTTATCGAGGTGTATTTAATATCTTCTGCAGGTTAGATGACATCAAAGGATACGCTGATTGACGAATAACGAACTGAAAATACTTCGAAAAAAAAAGCGGTCGTTGCCTAATTTAAGGGGCTATCCCGTCAATAGCTTGAAGAGACTTCCGGAAACTACAAATATCCTCAGTCAGAACAGCCAGCCTCCGCAACGGGATTTGAAGGAGGGACCTGCCGAATACAAAGGAGCACTAACCACTCGAATGTGATGTTCGATAATGTTAAAACTGTTGTTTGTCGGGATACAACGCCATGTAGTTTCCTACACAGATATCAGAGCCTCCAACTGCAGGGCAGCAAAGTAAGCTGCGTGAGAGGAAACGTCAGTGATAAGGGAAGGGAGCACCAGGATTGGAGATAAGATGAAACCCATGGTAGCGGTGTAACTAAATGGAAACCCGCATCCCTGACTGGAAGATATGTAAAAGGCAGAAGGTAAGGAAGGCGAAGAAGGTAAGGGAACAATAAGTAAAATGAAATACGGTAAGATAAGGAAAATAAGATTCGCTTAGTGGGGGGTGGAGTCCAACTGGCTCCACTCGGCACGACGGCCACTGATTGGCCTATTGTACCTGCCCTGGGTGATTACAGGATTTGTCCGGAAAGTAATGCAATTTGTCTCTTCCCGCCGCTCCTCCTGGTCGCAGGGCGTTCGGAACGGCTGGTAAAAGGTGGGAGGGACTCTTAGCTTCACAACGCTTCCAAGCTCAGTCTGCTCTGAGCTCTGGGAGCGTCAGGATCGCTATTTCTGTGAACCTCTGTTAGTGCCTGTGTCACGACGCGCAATGGAGAAAACTATCGAACAAAGTTACGCGATCAAGTTCTGTGCTAAACTGAACAAAAGCCTCGCCGACACCCACCAAATGATTCAGAAGCCTACGGGGACTCTGATCTCTCCCATTCTCAAGTCTCCAGGTGGTTGAAGTTGTTTAAAAATTGCCGGGAAGAGGTGGAGGATGATCACCGCTCTGGACGGCCGTCAACCAGCAAAAGTGACAAACATGTGTCTCGTGTTGGTGAGCTTTTAAATACCGATGGTCGAATGAGTGTTCGGATAATAGCAGACTCTCAGTATTCCGAAAACCACTGTGCACGACATCGTTAGCGACAATTTGCACATGCGGAAAGTGTGTGTCAAGTTGGTCCCCAAATTGTTGACTGACGACCACAAGAACAACCGAGTGACGATCGCGAGTGAACTTTAGGAACGTATGCAAAACAAACCTGATTTTTTGGACGATGTCATTACCGGCGACGAAACATGGGCCTTGAGTACGACCCGGAGACGAAGCGCCGAAGTTCCGAATGGCACACCTTGGAGTCCCCTCGTCCCAAGAAGGCAAGAATGAGCAAATCGAAAGCGAAAACCATGCTCATTGTCTTCTTCGACGCCAATGGTGTGGTCCACAAAGAATTAGTACCCCAAGGGCAGACAGTCAACGCTACCTACTATGTGGAAGTGCTCGACAGATTAAGAAACAGGGTCGTCCGCACTCGAAAGAAGATCGCCGCTACCTGGCAGCTGCACCACGACAACGCTTCCAGCCACAGCACACTGCGCGTCCGGGAGTTTCTGGCCAAGCACAGCTTGGGAACGTTGCCCCAACCCTCCTACAGTCCTGACCTGGCTCCGGCAGACTTCTTTTTGTTCCCGAGGATCAAGACCTACTTGAAAGGAACCCGTTTTGGAACCACTGAAGCGATCCAAACCGCCGTGACAAAGTCTCTAAACGAGGTCCCCGTCGACGCCTTCCAGGATGCGTACCGTGCATGGAAAAGTCGCTGGCAAAAATGTGTGGATGCCCAAGCGGAGTACTTTGAAGAATTTTAAACGTTTGTAACGATATCTTGAATATTTTTTTTACGAACTTAATTGCATTACTTTCCGGATAAACCTTGTACGTATGATGATGGAGAATTTGGTGGAATGAAGATTGGCAGGGGAAACAGCAGTACTTGGAGAAAACCCGCCCCAGCGCCACTTTGTCCACTACAAATCCCACTTGACTAATCCAGGGAAGGAAAATAAGATAGTATAAATGTCAAAATTAAACCAAAGGTCCTAAAGAGAAGGAAGTGAATAAATGGAGAGAAGGCAGGAGAGGGGAAACTAACAGAATCCCTGAAAATAGCTGTTGTCCAAAGTCTTCGAAAAGAGGTTACCAGATGGCCCAAACAAAGGCCAGGTTAGAGGAATCAAGTTACGGCATATCCTTTCAAGTATACTTCCTACGTTCCTTCGGGAAGTACATGCCATCTTCCCTTGTTAATGCTACTGGGATGAATCTAACGGTTCAGTCTACTACCCCAACGGCAGAAGGTTCCTCCGAAACGTTGATAACAGTCTATCAAATTAAATGGGGTAACATTCCAGAAGAATCATCTTCATATAAACCGCTGTCAGAACCTCTAATCTCACTTCCATTTATCAGTCTTAAAAGTGGTCGTTTTCCAACAGGTTGTATAGCTAGTCTCCTGTTCGTTATTTTAGTTCAATTAACATAACTTTCACAGTATATGTCCTTAATGATACGGACACGAACAATCCAAATCAAACACATGCAGGTGGGAAACTCAGCTACCTCCGCGCTATCTGCAACATTACTTTGGCGCGCGTTTAGGCCAGTGCAAAGAAGCGATGTCTTCTGAGCACATAGAAGAATATCGGGCCATTGCTTTAGCATATGAAGCGAGGAATTCGCTGAATTATGGATCAGTTGCAGCCAATACTGCTGTTTCGTACACGTTCTTAAGAGAATATGGGAAAAGTGTTTATACTTATATATCTCGATGAGTTTAATGTGTGTGCATAACTGAAGTTTTCTTTACCACCACGCATCCACTTTACACTCCTAACCACATACAGTATCAATAGAGAGCTTAAGTTTTGACATTGGATTCTTAACTTTTTACGTCGGAAAAAGTCTCGCTGCCAAGCGCCGAAATATACGAGAATGTACGTGATTGCCATGTACATTCGCTACACTACATCATTTGTTGGTCCTCAGCGATATATTTTTGAGTTTCGTGTCATTATCGTGCCAGGGGCAAAGATAAACTGTTTTTAAAATTACGTTAAAGCTGCAGTTGGGCGAATTTTAGAGGACAGATGGACAGTGTACAAGGCTGTGAAAGAAACGAGAATATGTCCCCCAGCACTCTTAAGGAAAAGCTGTTGGATCTACTTTCTGCTGAAGAGAAAAAAATAAAGGTAATGCCCTTTCCTGGTAGTTATATATGTGAGATGCAATCAGCTGATTTCACGTTGCAACATGGGAGAAAGGAAGTCCCTCGATGTCCCCAAGTTTGCGTTTTAGTTGTGATTAAGAATCCGACTAAACAATTTAAAAGTTCTCAAACAACGCTATTCAACCCTATTCTGATATTTATGAATCACTGAAGTTTGCATTTCTATATATTGTTACACTACATCCACTGCTAGGCAACGTGCTGGTAAACAAGTTTCCGTGAAGACAGATTCTTGGTAAACAGTCCGTTGCTAGGTTAAGCAACAATAGATGAGGCTGCGTTTTTTATGCGGTTTGCGCCAAGTAGCAGTAGAATAACGGGGTTATGCTATCGGTTTCTAAGCAACGGCTTGGTAAACACATTTCCGCTTAACGCAACGTGCTATGAAATCGGTGACGTCATCAACAATAGAGACGGCGTTTTCCGTGGGGTCTGTGCAGAGTGCTTATAAGGGAAGAGAGTGACATAATTCGTTCAAGTGTCAGTTACGATTCAGCTGTAAGCTGGAGGAGTGAGCCCAGAAGAATTCATAGTGACCTGAAGTGCTAGTTTCTGTGTTGAGATCCGCTGGCAGGAGACAACTAGTGAAGACTGGGAATCCTAGTGCGTGTGCAACGGTGAACTGGAAAGTGTGTAAATCAGCGATAGCGCTGTATTTAAGTGGCATTAAACAACTTGTAACCAAGGTGCTAGTAAATCCAATCATCAGAACTACAACCCGTTATTTTCGTCACGCGTACCACCCTACACGTGACAATATGTTCTGGCACAGATCAACCTATCGCGGAATCACCCTAATGACACTGCGGAATTGCGTGAACTGTACAATAAATGCTGTGCCCCATGAATACACAATGTACCTCAACTGTTTCTTTGATACAGCACTTAGGCTAACAAAGCCTTGTTCTTTGAAGTAAGATCTAATAGTTTGTGACGATGGGATATTAATACAATGGCCAATCTTCTGGACGTTATCTATTGTCCGATTTTTTTTAAATTTAAAATGACGTTTCGAAGACCGATCTCTGTCTCCGAAACGTCATTTAAAATAATATCCGTTGCCCGAATTAGGAAAACGGATAACGTCCAGAAAATTGATAAATATGTTTATTCTTTGAAGCTGCATATGTCGTTACTTTAAAAATTAAAAACTGCTTGCTTCCTTAATTCATTATTTTTAGGAATGCGAAATTATTCGGCTTTTCCTTACGAAGAAAATATCGTTCCACAATTCTGTACACAACCAAAAGCAAATTGGGCATGTTCAGATCGAAGGCAGACTTCAACAATGCATAATTTTGGTACACCTCTTTTTAAGATTAATTTCCTTCGTTAACAATTAGAAAACGGGGATTATAGTACCACGATAGTCGTGTGGTGTTCAACTGTCCACAGTTAAATTCTGAAAATGGGCCGATTTTTCATGAAATTCGACATGAACATAATGCGAATGAAGGCCACTTAATATTCAGACTTGTTTATGTTCCACCAACAACCACCACCCCAGAATGCCTGAGATGTGTTACTGATCGCAATTTTCACTAAAACTGGTAAATAAAGGACTTTAAGTGGAAGTTGGACGGAAGACAGGCAAACTGCTCGCTAACAGAGCTCAAAAGGAAGAACACGGTTTCCTCGGCAGCCTAAGAGGGAATGTCCTCTTTATGTGACTGTTATATCCTGAATGTGAAGCAAAAAGCAGCCCCCTTTATACTAACAGATCCTTACGGGCTATCATTGGCAGAATACTTCCGGAAGCATGGCAGAGAAGAACCCTTAGATACTATTTGCAGAAGCGAATTAGCAAACAGCAATTTTACTGGTACTTACATTTATCAGCTCGAACTTCTCCGCATCTAGTCTGAAACAGAGGAAGAAACAGTCAATTAACCGTTTAAAGACTGAATTTCTTCTAATTATACGTGTACATACAAATTCAGTTCGCACCTCACAGGAAACACATTACGTCTTCATTACAAAGCCCAACCAATTAAAGCTGTTTATGATAACATTCGTTGCTTACTGTGAGAACCATATACAAATACAAACACTAATAATCTCAAATGAAGGAAGAAGCGGTGGAGCCGGGTCAAGCCGAAACCAGCTACGACCTAGCAACTTCAGCAGCGGCAACACCAGGTTGGGCAGCATCAAAGTGGTCATCGGAACAGAGGGGCCGATCGCCATCGACTCCCACTCCCTGTACTACTATGCAGACGGAGCCGCAGGCGGAAAGGAGGGACGGTTAAAAAAGATTAAGTGGAGCCCAACGTAAGGACAGTTATAATTCCACTTTAATTCGTCTTTGCAGCATTCCCTTAACAAGAAGAGCGAATGGAGAATTCCATAAATGTCGACTTGTTTCAACGTTTCATACTAGGTCTGTGGAAAATCACACTACACCTCGGAGTAGCCGATCCCGGGATCTATACGAACACTTTCCAGATTCCTCACTCAGGACGTCTCTCAACCCCTGTCGATAAATGGGTACCGAAACATACAGCAGCACTGCCTTATGAGGGATTACTGGAGACTCCCGCACAGTGAATGGTCGGAAGGTCAGAAGTCAAGCGAACAGACTGGCCAAGGGCGCCAATGTTCGGTTCGCCATTATCAACCCGAACTATATAGAGTGCTGCCTGATGCCTAACATAATGATTCCCCGGGCAATCAAGCAATGAGACAGATCAACAAATACACCCCGCCCCTACACTACTGTGTAGTGTTACCGGAATGCTAATGAAGCAGGAGGGTATAATACAGAGAGAGAGAAGCAGGGATAATGTTATATTTTAGCGTCCTGTTGCACTGATTCATGTCCATGATTTATGCTAACCGTCTTACAGTGCACACACTTTTTCACCTTACTCTTCTCTTTTGCACTATATGTTTCAGCACTAATGTGCCATCTTCAGGTGCGTTTTCTCTATGCACGTCTAACTACTGCATTGCATGCCCCGATGTCTTCATATTAAAATGACTAAAAGCAGAACACTATAGATAATTCAGAAGGATAAAAAACGAAATGGGCAACAATTTATAACATATATATTGAAATCAAGACCACGAATAAATAAATATAACAATAGTGGCATATATAGTATGAAATGCCTAGATTGCCCCATGGAATATATAGGACAAACTGGGAGGAAATTTAATACCAGATATAAAGAACACATACATGACATAAGACACAATAACAGCAATACAGGATACTCAGAACACATATTAAATACAGGACATGCATATGGTACTATAGAAAACACTATGGATATCATAGCAACAAATAAGAAAGGGCAATACTTAAACACATTGGAAAACTATCATATATACAGAACGACAAAGAAAAACACACATATGAACAATATAAATAAAGAAATATATAACCCAATATTTCACTAATTACACACTATTTACACAGAACAACATAACAACCCCCCGCCACATCATAACTCAATCAAAACGAAGACAGCACACACACACACACACACACACACATATCCAGTAGTATAATGCACGCAGTCACAGGAGCAAGAACACAACAAAGAGCACAGTGAATATTAAACATTATAAAAACACACGTAATAGATAAAGGTCAGAATGTGGTATTAATGAATAACAACTTCACGTTACAGATACACACATGAATGTAGGAAGAGTGCTCCGACAGAGGATTGGCGTGATTCGCGTGTTTAGATACGACGTAAGGATGGCGAATCCTCAAAAGTTTTAATATTTAAAATCTATTATTATACAAGACGAATACGAGTATATTAATATGAAGACATCGGGGCATGCAATGCAGTAGTTAGACGTGCACAGAGAAAACGCACCTGAAGATGGCACATTAGTGCTGAAACATGTAGTACAAAAGAGAAGAGTAAGGTGAAAAAGTGTGTGCACTGTAAGACGGTTAGCATAAATCATGAAGAAGGGATGGTTACAAGGACTGAAGAGAGTGATAAATTTTCTTCTTTATTTAAATGTGTCTAGTTCCATCAGAACCGAAGTATTCTACACGTAATTGTTCATAAAATTCAGGAAATCGCAGTTTAAAACAAAATTATGAGAACAGAAAAAAATCCAGTCAGATGATTTCCCACATTATTTCTCGTCAAGCTCTTATTTTCATTTTCCGCGTTAAACGATTTCCTTTTATTAGATACACTGTGACATGATTACATGTTCCGTTGCTTGGCAATGGATACGAACATAAAAATAGAACTGTTTGAAGCGGCGTTTTCTGTGTGGTCCGTGCCGAGGCCATATAGCAAGCATGAACGCGAAAAGTGTGTTAGTTGAGAATAGACCATTGGAGCAATGAGTTAGGAGTGAGAGAGTCGCCAGCCGGTAAGGACGTTAGCACGGACACAGAGGACACTGTTGAGATCCGTCACCAGGGAAAGTTTGATGAAGGCATAGCAAACTGAGAAGACTTAGCGTGTGTTGCAGTGAGAAGTAGAGTGAGGGAATTAGTAGGAGCGTTATAATTGCGTGTAGTTAACGATTTACAAGAGCTCAGTGTCTAGTGCCGTGTCTAGTCATTAACACGTCACGATATGTTTATTATAGTTTCCTATCAGTATTCTCGGTGCTAGAGCAACCTTCCGACAAAGGTAAGCTTTTGTTAATTCATTTTCCTTCCTAGGTTGGGTTGCTGTACTTCTGAACACTAACAGCAACAGGTTCTTGTCTGTCGATCTTATTCCTGTTGCATTTGTATTTCTAGGAGCCTGAACATGAACTGCATAAATAATAAAGCAATGTTTTGTAGACGACGAGAGAAAACGCTGTGACACTTTCCTTTGTGAATTAATATTCTGACTGGACAACAGCCATCTGAATTCAACAACTCTGTATTGCAGCAACCCTTACTGGTCACGCCGCTGCTCTGTTCAATCGCAACGGCTCTGACTGACGTTGTACCTTTGAATGGAAAAATTCCATTCAGCTGCTGTGTTAGCGTTGCCAAGGAAACTAATCTCCGTCCGTAAAAACAGAAGCAAGCAGATTACGATCAACAGAGATGGGGAATTTGCGACTACAAAGAAACGAGAACAAAAGAGATGATAATGGAACACATCTCTGTCTAATCCACGTAATGGAGAAGTGGGTAAGACGAGAAGAAATGAGAAGAAGAAAGACGGAGAAAATAAGCAGGAAGAGGGGAAACAAAATGAAAAAGCATAGCGAGTGTGAGAGAAAGGAGATGATACAAAAGAAAATACGGATCAGAAGGAAAGGAAGGAGAAGAGAACGAAGAGTTAAAGGATAAGAAGAACTTGTTAGAAGAACAAGATGAAAGAGAGGAGGAAAAGAAAAAAAATGAAGGCGAGAAACAGTAGAAGGTTTCGGGAAAGTGTGGAGGAGGAAAGAGAAGACCGAACTTAAACGTCTATATGTATCCACAGTCCGTCAAGCAACAATTATTTATTCACCATTTAACACTTAACATGTTTCGGCCAAAGATGACCATCTTCAGGTGTCTTAATGCACGCAAACTGTTACACAGCTCTGTTTTGCGCTAAGACCGCGCGCTGCAGTCCACTTAAAAATAACGCAAATAATTAATTAAAATCCATTAACATTTCTATTCAAATTTGTTCGTAAAATCCTATCCATCTCATAAGGGGCGTCGTCCACTTCTTCGTGATGTTCCAAAAGGTTCGTTTCTGCAGCTTGTTTCTCTGTTTCTTAGCCCGTTGTTTTGCTACGTCTGCAATCTGTAATCTACAAAATGCCACAGGTTATTATTGTTTTCTGATTGTTATTACGAACGTCGTGTTATGTTGGTTTGCTGGCTGGCTCGCATTCTGGAGACACGCAGCCTGGCTCTCATGAAGTCTTCTGTGGTTTCCTCAGGTCCTCTCAAGCTGTCTGTACAATGCGTTGAATTTGGCAGCGACCGCTTCCTCCCACATTTCTTTGCGTCCACCGCTCAGTCATCCAGCCATAGGGTTACTTCATGCAGCGCTACACAACCTCGGCAATTGGTACAGCATTTAATACAACAATCAATAAACAAGGAGGACATAGAAGCAGACTGTATCGTAGTATCCAACTGCCTGAAGAGACAATCGTCTCACAAAATTTCATCGTGATGCAAACCTTGTAACATTAAATTCTGACAGATTTGGCAGGCGGACAAGGTGGGCTTTTCACCAGCAGATGCCACAGCAAACACGAGCGAACGTAGTGAAAGTGCTTCTTCTCCTTCCTGGGTTAAGAGGTCAGGTTCACACTCTCACTGCGGCCTCTACAGACGCAAGGAGACGTGCAGTACTTCCGGTGAGGCAGCTGCTAAAATCATTTCTGCTTCTGCGGCTTTTCATTACATACCACGCCTTTCGACTCTCAGCCCTTTGGACAATTTCGGAAGATCATTACTAATTTTATTCTCTCCTCTTGCTCCCACTTTGGAGCACAGGGCTGATTTCTCTGTTTCATGAGCAGTTTACAGAAGATGGGACTTCTTGGCCGGGTGATAAGCTCGTCACAAGGCCTCTACCTAAAGACGGGACAACACAATCACAGAATAAACGCATACACAAACCAAACATCCATGCTTTCTGTGGAATTCGAACCCAAGATCCGGGCTTCTGAGCGAGCGAAGACAGTACATGCCTTAGACCGATCGGCTACCGTGACCGGCTCTCACTAAAATTAGTGACACAATATTACTTCCAACGTTATGGGTAATCTACTTGAAGGCATAAAAGAGTAGTGTATAATGCTTTGGCACTAGAAGAAATACTATTCACCTTTGAAGGTACGAAATATGGAATTCATTAATCTTTACACCTTGCATTTGAAATATTTTCGATGTGAATATTTTATGAATTGTATGACGACTCCGATATGATTATCTCTGCAAGAGTAAATTTGTACCTGCAAGCCCAATAAAGTATCCAAAACTGCATTTTGGAAAATTCGCGTACTAAATTGCATTACATACTACTGCTGTTGGAATATCACAGTACCGAAGTTGAGAAGTTGTGTGCAGGTCATTATTACGAGCGATGAACTCAAGTAACGTTACATTTTTTTTTATTGCTAGTGGGGTGGGACTAAGTCCCTTGTACTGCGGCCACTTCTGGCCTATTGTACCAGCCCCAGATGATAGGTGAGGGTGATTGTGGAGCAATTGGTGGAATGAAGATAGGCAGGGGAAACCGAAGTACTCGGAGAAAACCTGCCCCAGGGCCACCTTGTCCACCACAAATCCCACTTGACCAGACCCGGGATCGAACCCGGGAAGCCTCTAAACATGTGAAAATATAATTGTGGTTCGTATCAATTCAACGTAATGAGCGAAGCTGGCAGGTAATTCACAATGAGCAGATGATGTTACTACTACTCAGTTGTGTCCCCATGTGCGAACCGCTACGTGGCGTCTCCTTGCAAGGCAAGTGAACTTCAGAATGGGACGCTAAGTTACCGCCCTTGAGACTCAGCATTGTGACGTCACCCACAGCATTCAGCAGCCATTCAAACATATTATTACAGACTAATTGTCAGCAATGTATCCTTTAACAAACTTCTCCCAGTTCTTGGTACTTTCAGAACGTAGAAAACAAAACTGTAGAACTTTTAAGTAGTTACTATAGGATTCTGACGATGGTGTATAACACACTGAGATATTGGGTTTTCTGACTTTATCCATCTTCCTGGTTTTTTTAAGATAATTAAGAAAAACACGACGTTTCGGAAACTGGATCTGTTTCCGTCCTCAGGTCACTGGGTCCAATGACTGAGGCTAGCTCTTTCTAAGGGACCCAAAAGAATAGGTGTTTTTTCCTCACCTGAGGACGGAAACAGATCCAGTTTCCGAAACGTCGTGTTTTTCTTAGTTATCTTAAAAAACCAGGACGATGGATAAAGTCCGAAAACCCAATATCTCTGTGTGTAGAACTTTTAGTTTGATATCTGCAAGTAACTTTGGCAAAACGAGACCGATCTGGACGAAACTTGGTATGATAGACCTACATCAGACATTGTCGACAAAAATTCTGAGCTCTGTTCGGTTTCATCCATTTAAAGGCTACTTTACAATAGGACCAAATTAAACTTTACGTATACCTTTTGGACCCACTGAAGGAATTTGACGGAATCTGATACATGAGTACCGCCATGTGTAACTTTTATCCACTTTAATTTATGTTAAGGGCTATATTACTGAAGGGTCCGAATACATTGTGGGGAGTATTCATTTCAGAGAATTGCATTACGCTTTCGAAACGCTCCATCTTACTGCAACCCTCAAGAGCGCACATATCAGTTATTTTCTGTACAGTAGAATCATACGATTATGCAGCTATGATACCAGAGCCGGGACATTTTTTAAGATACTTAAAATCCATGTAAATTTAAAATGGTACGGTTCTAAATCTACTGCTAGGGAACAGTGGCAACAGTGCAAGTCGATCATTCAACGGAAATACCTGGAGGTTCTCCTGTGGCTCTTCCATGTAAACTTCCACGATTCACATGGTATCTACTAAGAACGTGAAATAGTAGTAATGCCTCCTTCTTTACTTAATGGAATCCACATTCTTCGCACGCAGTTTTCTCAAAATTAACTTTACTGTCATAGTTGCGTATCAGTATTCTGAATACGTCACCGTAAGTTCCAGAAAATAATACTGAAATAATTAAACTGCTTACTTATTATGACAATATGACGATATGTATTTGTACACATACAATATGTTGGTCAATACCCTCGAGGGAAGAGATCACTTGGAAGACCTAGGCGTGGATGGAAGAATGTCAAACTGGATCTCAGAGTAATAGAATATAAGCGTGTGGATTGACTCAGCTGCTCAAGACAGAGTTCACTAATCACGGGTTAGACTTTGAGAAGGAATTACGAGCACTCATGAGATTTCCTACACCACTTCTTATGCGGCGTTCGCCCTTCGCCCCCAGGAAGATTCCTGGTATTAATTTCTGTTAGAGGATGAGTCGACTCCAGGGCTATAATGCGGTTGGAAGGATTAAGTCAACTGGAAAATGCATGAGTTAAATCTACTTTTTCTCAGGCCAGTAATGTATTAAACGTTCTTATTCCTGCTTATGAAAGAGACAAAGAAAAGGCAGAGGGCCGCGCCATAGCTCAAGCGGTTAGTCGCTGGCTTCCCACCACGGCTGCCCGGGTTCGATCCCGGGTCGGGTCAAGTGGGATTTGTAGTGGGCAAAGTGGCGCTGGGGCGGGTTTTCTCCGAGTACTTCGGTTTCCCCTGCCAATCTTCATTCCACCAAATTCTCCATCATCATAATCAGTGGCCGCCGTGCTGAGTGGACCCAGTTGGACTCCACCTCCCACTAAGCGAATTAAAAAAGAAAAAAAAAAAAAAGAAAAGGCAGAAATGAGATAAAATTAATATATGAGAGTAATGATTCCCCGCTGAATTTCACACAACATAACATGCAGGCGCTTGAGCCCCGTACTGCACACCGTTCAGGTCCCGCTGTACACCGAAACTGTTTCAGTGTATATCTCTGAACGCACAACTGTGTTCTCGCTTTACATAACACCGAGGTGTCTGAATCCTGTAGGACTGCACGAACATACAGGTCCCTAGGTTAAGAATCCATTAATGCTCGTTCCTACGACAAGATGGGAAATAAAATACTGCAAAAAGGGGGGGGGGGAAGAACTAAATGGAAGAAAAATAAATCGAAATATAATATTCTTCCCGTTTTCATATTTTTATTGCTTAAGAAGTGACTTCCGCCTAAATGCGTACTCACACGCGATTACTTATGTGTGAAAGGGACGATAGGAAGAGATGGCCTTGTGAAACCCACGTTTCAGACGTGCAGGGCAGCTGAGTCCTACTCATCACTTTCGATCACACTTCGTGAACTAGGAAACACGCAAGGAGGCTTAATATGTATTATTCTCAACTCGATCTGCATATAGGTATGCTAAACCCACTCAACGCGATCTTCATGTCTCCCTGACCTCGCTATGAAGGTTGAAGGAGTGGCGGACAACACCCTATCACCCCATCTCCATCAAAACACCGCTTTATTTTTCTCTCAAACTGATATTTCCATCTGCAAACCCTCATCCTACGTAGAAAGGGTAGGAGGGGAGAGGGAGTGAGAAACTCAGTAGCGTTAAAATCACTGCATCCTTGACGAATGCACTGTAGAATCCAGAAGCAAAACGCTGTATTCCAAAATTCTGTCAAGATGAAATGTTGGTAGAAATTGATGTAGAAGAAGAAGAAGAAGCTCTGTTCAAGAAGTACTGTAGAAAAATCCCCGTAGTTATCTGTTAAAATTCCTGGACGAAGGCGTATTTCCAAAAGAAATAATAGCAAAAGTTCAGAACTAAAATAAAAAAGGTGAAGTTGCCCCTGGACTTAATTAAGCACTATGCCATGACAAATTGGAGAGTGAATGTATAGCTCCACAATTCTTGACCTCGGTACTAGGTGGAAGTGAGTGGTCAGCTTCATGCCTCGACTGCTTTACTCTTGGGGAAACTTCCCCCTTGGTACCCACTGGATACGCGGCTGGGTGCGCCCCAGAGCCGGTCTGGAAGGGATTGGAGAAGAGAAAAATCTCGCCATGCCGGGAATAGAACCTGGACCCTCCAGCCCGTAGCCCGTCACTATCCCGACACCCGAGCTAAAATAATTAGAAATAAAAGAATGTTCCTTCACCTGATTATGTTTCTTCTACGTCTAATAATTATTTTTGGTCTGTTTTAAGCCTAATCCTTCTACTATACGTTCTGTTTTACCACTATAGGAGTCCCATTTTCCTAATCCTTCTGTTTCTACTTTTCTGTCCTGTTCTTTCTCCTATTATTATAACTTACATCTCCTTTTAATTTTGTTTCCTATAATTGTTCTCGCCTCCAATTGCTCTGTCCCAACACGTCCTGACTCTACTGTGACTTACATTTTCATTTTGTCTGATAATTCTCATTCTCTCTTCTCACAGATGTACTTCTCAAATTTAAGTCTATTTCTTCTCCTCATACGTGTATTTCTTTCTCTGGTAAGTTTCCTCTCTAAAATATTTCTTTCTACGTAATATTCTTCTTCCTCAATATACGTTTCCCATTTATTTTGCTCCTTCAGATTATTCTTGCCCGAATTCTTCCTATTCTGTACTTCTTCCCATCCTTGTACGTTTCCTTCTGATTTCGCTTCGTATGATTATTCTCATTCTAATTCTCTTTCTTTTACTAGTAAAGGTTCGGCCACACAGAGCGCTACGTACGCTATGTTCGCTATACGAACAGAACAATTTTCCCTTTATTGCCAATGTGACTGGCCACATAGACTTCCGTACGCTACGTACGCTATGTTCCTTATGTTAGCTGCGTCGCAGAGTGTATACAGCGTACGTGGCGTACGTAGCGAACATAGCGTAGCGCTCTGTGTGGCCGAACCTTAATACATTTGCTATTTTTTCTTCTTCTCTTCCGCCTACAATCTGGTGCCTAATGCGACTTTCACCGGCTACTGATGTTTAAAGAGCCCTGCAGTATACGCAAGATATTATCAATGTTTCGTGGCCAGAATAATAGTTGTCATGTGACATAAGACAAATTGGCACGGAGTTCCATGCAAAAGAAAGCGGCACAAACAGTTTCACCCACAGCCCACCTAACATGTCAGTGGATTGGGTTCTCTACAGAGCGACACAGAAATCTGAACGAACCGGCCTCTAGCCACGCGCTTGAGAATGACCAAGGAGAGAACAGTGTAGCGTTTGTTGGCAACCTTATCTACAGCTACAGAATATTCTGGGTTCGTAACTATTTCGTCTGTCCACTCGCTTGAGAATGACCAAGGAGAGAACAGTGTAGCGTTTGTTGGCAACCTTATCTACAGCTACAGAATATTCTGGGTTCGTAACTATTTCGTCTGTCCACTCGCTTGAGAATGACCAAGGAGAGAACAGTGTAGCGTTTGTTGGCAACCTTATCTATAGCTTTTTTTTTTTTAATTTCCTGTATATTTACAATCTACTCAATATATTACGAGTATTTAGTAAATGTGGTAAGTCACTTGACACTGTAGGTGTTGCCGGCCAGTGCCGGTTCACCTTATGTTACTTAACTAAGTCTTCGGGCCACTGTCTCTTGAGCCTTCTAGGTACAGTTTGATCACTAATGAGCTGGTTGATCAGTTTATTTTTGTGGTTCGTGTTCCTGTTTCTATATTTTGCGGCCTGAGAGTGTATTACTTCCTTGATGTATGGTATTTTTAAGTCCTCATGTAGGGTCTGGTTGGAGACGTACCATGGTGCATTTGTCATTATTCTTAAAATTTTCGATTGATAGTTCTGGAGTATTTTGATGTTGGTTGGTTTCGCGCATCCCCATAATTCTATACCATATGTCCATATGGGTTTTAGTATGACTTTGTATATGATTAGTTTGTTATCTAGAGACAGTTTGGATTTTTTGCCAATAAGCCAGTTCATTTTATTTGTTTTAATGTTGAGCTGTAGTTTTTTTGCCTTTATGTGCGCTTTCCACGTTAGCTTCTGATCAAGGTGTAGACCCAGGTACTTGACTTCATTTTTCCGAGGGATAAATTCACCGTTTAACATCGGTTGTGGGCTTTCTGTGGATCTAGTTGTGAAGTTTATATGGACAGATTTGTCATTGTTGACTTTGATTTTCCATTTGTTGAGCCAATGTTGTAGGATGCTGAGATGGTTCTGAAGCTTCTTGAAAGCAGCTATGGGATTCTGGTCCAGCGCCAAGATCGCAGTGTCGTCAGCGAATGTGGCCATGGTGGTCTCATTGGCGGTAGGTATGTCAGCTGTATACAGAAGGTACAAGAGCGGACCCAAGACACTGCCTTGGGGTACTCCGGCTTTTATGGGATAGTAGTTTGTTTCAACTTTCGTTGTCTTGATGTCGAAGTATCTGTTCGACAAGTAGGACTTTAGTAGCAGGAACAGTTATCTATAGCTAGAGAATATTCTGGGTTCGTAACTATTTCATCCATCAAAAGAATACTCTTCTACAAATTGATATTGTCACGAAAGAAATAAGTTGCTTTGTAATGAAGCGAATGGGTATTTATTTACAGGAGACATACTAAAGGGATTTCAATGGACTGCACGTACAGCTGGGTGTAGAATGACAGATGGTCAGACTGCTTAATGACGCTGTTTCAACAGCAGGGAGTATGACACCAACTGGCATCTGAGAATCACCAGAAAATGATGGTAAGGATATGGAAGGATGTTGTGACATACATATTTCAAGACACTAATACCACATTTTCGCGAAGAATAAAAGGAAGCAAAAAAGATTCAGTAAGGAAAAAAAAAATTTAATCGATCGAGAAATAGATCAATTGATAATAGTAATGACAGTGCCTAAATAAGTTTATGTAATTTTCAGACCCGTTTTGGTTTTTCACAGCGATTACCATATAATGTCAAAGAGTGGAAGGGTGTATTCTAGAAAGGATAAGCATACTTCAGTCTGAGTATATAAGGTTTCAAAATTTGATTAGCCTTGGAAGATTTGAGGTTTTCACGACGGTGACTATGAAGAATTCCGTCTCCTGTTATGTGCACCGTGTAGATATTATGTGAACCGACGTTTCGGAGGAACGTCGGTCCAGTGATTGAGGCTAGCTCTTTCTAAGGGACCCAACTGAATAGGTGTTTTTCCTTCACCTGGAGACGGAAACAGATCCAGTTTCCGAAACGTCGTGTTTTTATTTGTTATCTTAAAAACCAGGACGATGGATAAAGTCCAAAAACCCAACATATCAGTGTGTTATACACCATCGTCAGAATCCTATAGTAACCAACGGTAATGAACCTTCGGGTTCCATAAAATGCTGGGAAATTCTTGAGTAGCTGCAGAAGGGCTCAGCTCCATGAGTAAAGGAAGTGATTTGTTCCTGATAACCTCCATGAACTGGACTGAAACGAACCAAAAATAAATTCGTCCGACAATTTTTATCGTAGAACCTCCCGCTGCGAAATACCAAATCAATCGGCTGAGTGGCTTCTGAGATGAAACATGAAGACAGACAGACGAGAAGACAAGACTTCCTGCATGTGTGTTCACTTCGTGCACTTGTGCAAAGACCCCTTAATAATCTACTTGAAGCTCCTTTACTTCTATGGGAGGAATGCACTATAAAATGAAGTCTGCAGTAAGTTAATTTCCTTGCTTTCACAGTGCCACAAAGCTTTTTCATCTTCTGCATGTCAGCTGTCAGAGAAGCATACAAAGCGTTCCAGCGACAAACACGTAACAGGCATCGGAAATGTCCCCCAGACTTTCAATGCATGATGCTAACACACGTCTCCAAATAAAATCTGCATATCACCTCAAAGTAATTTCTCGAAACTAACAGGGGTGGGATAAAGTAGTCGTATAAGGGGCACATTTTGTTTTCTAGTCACAACTGGAATATATGTAACAATATAATGACAAGGTTTAATGTCTTATGAGGTGTAACTCTCTTATATCAAGCACAATATAATACCGCACTGTAGATATTAACCTAATTTTATGGAACGTCAGAAATCATTACCTATAATTATCCCTATAATGGGACACTACGGGTTTCTCCATATAAAATATACAAACACTTTAGGAGAACGAAAACAAATAGTTTATTTAACGAAACTACAGAACAAATATCACTGCTAACATGTTTATTGATCAGAGAAAACGGACGTCTTGACCTGTCACGCATAAATGACCTTCTCGGCTAATTTTCACAAATACTGTGTGCCCACTTTAACATCTCTGGTAGCGGATGCAATTTTTTAACAATCCTTCCCTACAAAAATATTGGGATCAGCTTCATCCCCACTTCCTTTGCCTATCCGTCGTCATCTTGAGACTCGCCTGGTAATGCAGAAATTGGTAGTTTTCAGTCTCTTGTTCCTCTCTTCGCCTTGGGGTTACTGCTATGTGTTCCCGTGAACGAGGATTCTACTTTCATTGTTTCGTTTAGCTGCTCAGTAAATTTCAGACAAACTTACCTTGAACACTCAAGTTTTGTGCTTCCGTCGGTGGGCGTGTCCTCCTTTTTTCTCAGTTCCTCCTTATATGGAGAGGCAGTTATGATCTTGGCAGAACAAGCTCTAGAAAGTCCTCAACCATATGTGTCTTATTTTGAATTTGAAGGCAGTGGGCTATGAGTTGAGCAAGAACATGTTCGCTTTATGAAAGTGTCGGCGTGGTTTATGTGGACGCTGCTGGTTCATCAGAGGAGCTTACAGAAGAATCATATGTTCTACTGTAGATCCATTACAGGCACTGGCTTCTTTACTGAAGATCCTTGGACCATCTCTGTTCAGTGGACGTCGGCTGTTTCAGCACCTTGTTCAGAATGCTCACCCTCTTCCTCAATATGAAGTTCTCAAAACCACGGTTTCTGAACGCGCCGCTGTTCAGTAGATATATTCCATTTTTTAAACCCATTCATTGTCCTTTCAACAGCAGCCGTTCGAAGGCAAGAACTTCCAAACAACTTTCCATCTTGGCGTACTGTTACTACGCAATGAAAACTATTAAACAGTCATGACTTAACATTCTGTTAATATATAACATTATTTTATATGTTTCATAACGGTCAAATCTAAAGGCAGTATTTTATATGAGTTCTGCAGCGGAGAACAGAGAACAGAAAAATTAGTTTCTTTTCATGTTTAATAACGTCAAGATTTGCAGTAAGTAGCGTCCCTCAAGCATTAGTAAGTCATGAACCTCTACAGTTGGCTTTGTGACCGGAATAAAATGCCTAAATCAGTCTTGGGATATCGAAATATATGACGGGCACAAAGAGACCAGATGGTGTTCCATCCATGCATTCAGTCGGTTATGTTCTTGCGGGGAAACACAAGCAAACGTGGTACAAAGCGAGCCAAGGCACTCATGCGTGTTGCCACCGTGATCCACGTTCTGCAGGTTTGGAGAACTCACAGCTCCCTTGTGTTTCTAGGCAAGAGATGTCCTATCATTCGATGCTATATAGCTATAATGCATGTATGTGGCTGAAAAGCGCTATTATTTACTCAAGAATTAAATGCGTGTCCCCCCACGAATATCACAGTGCTGTCTAGGGCTCTACAGTCCTATTCTTGGACTTTGGCCGATTTTCACCTTCTTAATTCTCTAAACAGTCGACAGTCAGTAGGACCCCTTGGACGGGGGATCATCCCGTCGCAAGGCCGCTACCTACACAGAACAACACAAGCACAGAATAAACGCATACAAAATCCATGCCTGGAGTGGGATTCGAACCCACGACCCCAGTGTTCGAGTGGGCAAAGACAGTTCATGCTTTAGGCCGTGCGGCCATTTGATCGGCCCCATGAATATCATTCACTGCTGTCACCTCCCATACCGCCTGGAAACAAATGTAGTGAAGAGGCGGCAATGAGCACACAATTTTCATCTTCATCTGCTGTTAACTAATGATAAACCGAAGTTGCGTTAAATATAATCTGGTCCACTATGTTTTTATTTTTAGTTTCTTGGGGTGGGGTGAGACTGAGTCCACCTGGTACGTCGGCCACTATTGCCCTATTGTACCAGCCCCGGATGATAGATGATGGGTGTGAAGCAGTCTGTGGAATGGAAATTGGCAGGGGAAACCGAAGTTCTCGGAGAAAACCTGCCCTAGTTACACTATGTCCACCACAAATCTCACGACCGGACCTGGGCTCGAACCAGGGCCGCCGCGGTGGGAAGCCAGAGACTAACCGCCTGAGCTATGGTGCGGCCGAAGTTCACTATGTTACTGCAGCTTAGCTGTAGGCTACAGAATACTATCAGACTCACATCTGTTTACGAGGTGGAAGATGGTAATGCGGAGCTTTCAACTTCATCTTTTGGCACATATGATGAACATATGAGAACAAAAAGCAAATTTGAATGGCAAGATTTGCTGTAGAACTTCTGAACGCGATGTCAATATCCGTGCAATCAGAGACGAGCTGCTTCAGACTGACACACGTAGCCACGACAAAGGTGTTTAGCACTTTTCTAATAATGAGCTTCATGATCTATATCGTTAACTGCACACTGCTTGGGTCGTCAGAACAGGGAAGATAAGACGGGGGAGGTATGCACGTGTGGAGGCGAATCCGAATACCTCCACCGTACCCCTGCGAGTAGCAGGAGGCGACGACAAGGGAACCCCGACCTGAGGGTATAACTGAGCCACCCTGATCCTAGGTGATATATGTAGGGGGACCTGGCCCTCCAAGTTGGAGGGGTCTCGAATCTAAGACAGGACCCGAGAATGACCGAACTGGTGAAGACCAGCAGCAACTGCAAACGAGAGATCCGTTCTCTCGTCAGAGAGGGCGTCCCACATAAACAAACCCGCAACTGTCTGACAGTAACAAAAATCTGACTCCCCCCCCCTTGGGGCTAGACACCAGGACAGACTGGCCGACTGACCGTCAGTCGTAAAATAACTTTGACTTTGACTTGGGAGAGGTATACAGAACATAAGGGGGAAGGAAGAACGAATGCAAAAGGTGGTCGAAGAAACTTCAAAGGATGAGCCACGAGGAAGACGTGTGCAGAGATTGAAGGATTATATACAAGTTCTGGAGAGAACTTATCGCCAACTTTCTTCTGATACGACAAGGGCCGCATAGAAAGCGACGCGTCCAGCAATTCTACTGTTGCGTATATTCGTTGCCAAGGGAAAGTATTCACGGAGCCGTTGCCTAACAAAGATAGGGGGATACACATACAAACACGTAGACTGATGGAAGGGGTTTAGGAAGTACGCCATTGAGATGGGCTGAGGTGCAATGAAATACGTGTACATATCAAGTTTCATGAATATTTGTTCAGGCATTCAAACGTTGATACGGATGGAGACACAGACAGCAAGGAGATTTCATTAGCCTACTTTTAATACATTTTCAAAATAAAGAAATTAAGCCAAAACGCACCTTGAGAAACAGGATGTAAGATGTGGAGACTCGATTCGACTGGCTCAGAATGCGGCTGTGAGCACGGCAATGAGACTTGGTTCTTTAAGAATAAGGGACTTCATGATTGATTGGGTAGCTGTCGCCGTGTCAATGACGACGCTGTGTTATGCATCATGAGGAAATAACTGTTACGGTGGGATCAGCGAGACAAAGCGATTGCATCATTCCGTGCATATGGAAAGGGCTATGTCTTCAACGAGGTATCACACATGAAGCGTCTAAGGACCGTCGTCCAAAAGTTGACCTAATTACTGCCGAACTATAGCCAAGATCAAGAAAACCTTTACCACAATTATAAAGGTAAAATTGTACCTGTACTTAACTAAGTAAGCACTATGCCATGAAGGCGTATAGAGGAGTGGACGTATAAACCCACTTTTTCTTGACCTTGGCACTAGTTAGAGGTGACTGGTTAACTTCACGCCTCGGACGCTTTACCCACGGAGAAAGGGCCCCCGGTACCCATTGGATAGAAGGTTGGGTGGACCCCAGAGCCGGCCAGGACTCTGTGGAGAAGACAAATTCTTCACCCTACCGGGACTCGAACTCCAACCCCTCGGTCGTTTAGGCCATTGCCAGTCGCTATACCGACTTCGCTATCCCGGCTCACCTTCATCATAATTATATCCTCAAATAATAATTTGCTTCCTTACAACGAGGAAAGCCACAGTTCCAGGAAACACATCAGTAATGAATTACCATAGAACCATGTGCAGAGTTATTTCCGTTAATTTCTCGTAAATTGTGGAAGGAAAATCTACCGCAATAAAGAACAGAATTTTCTCATCTTAACGGCGCACGAAAATACTTCCTGGTTTGATGTAAATTTTAGTGCTATTTCACTGTTTTAATGGTGCGTCTTAATGTACGTGTATTTGCAGTGGTAGGCATGGGATTTTAATTTTATTATTTATCCTGCATTATACGTACTACAAACAGCAGAATATCGATTTTTTAAAAAGAATTCTGCATTTAAAGCTGGCCATTTTGGTTCTGTGTACGATCACAGATGTTCATTCTCTCTTCCAAGAAGAGAGACAGAATAAAAAATACTCAGTCAGTTCTACCTCTTAATGTACCAATTGCACGTGTATGCACGGCTTCGAAAATAAGTGAAACTACAAAGAAGAATGCCGTCTTCTGGGATGTGGAGCCGTGTAATCTTGTATGAATCGACGTTTCGGAGGAACGTATCGCCTCCAACTTCAGGGTAACTTCAGGGAAAAATCCGTGAGCGAGGAACCAGCGTGAACAGGTGGCTTAGTATTTTTCTACCCTTAAGACAGAGGCGAAAAGCTCCTACGAAACGTCGGTTCACACAAGATCTACACGACGCCACATCCCAGAAGACGACATTCTTCATAGCCATCGCCGTAAAAACATCAGTCTTACACAGTTAAACTACAGTTCGAACCACATTGACGGAACATCAGACCTTCAGTTCACCAGGCTAGTAAAAAAACTGTCTCATCATACTTGACTAAAATAAATATAAATATATGACATGTTTATCTCGGAAGGTAAAGATTAGTATTCAACCATTTAAATTGAGCTACACCAATGAAGCAAACAAGGCATGTTAAGAAGAAGCGAGATGGTGATGATTTCACAAAAGGCGACATCAGGCAAATACAGGTATGATTCGTGTTGCTGAATTAGAAAAGTAATTTCCTAATTTATAATATAATATTGACGTTTATTCTGCTGCTGGATTTTTGCACCGGGTGTCTCTGGGCAGTGCTGCCTACGTTTAGGAGTGTACGTATGCAGCCTCCGCGTGCAGAATTTTGCTGGTAACACTGCCCACGTCAGGAACGTGCAAAACCCCTACAGCAACAATGAATCACTGTGAAACCTTAAAAACAGAAACATAATATAACATGTAAAGGTAAAGCTATCCCTGTAACAGGCCATGGAGGCCTATAGGGTTTAGAGACGTCGAGGCTCCCATATTTTCTAGACAGTCGGCTCACAGATGGCGGTAAGTTTGCCAGCTTTACGCGCCGGCCGCCCTATATCCCCCCCCCCCAGGACGATTCCTGGTACTCATTTCTGTTAGAGGCCGAGTAGACCCCAGGGCCATAGTGCGGCTAGAAAGATTAGGTCAGTTGAAAAATCCACCCCATCGGGATTCGAACCTGCGACCTTGCCGCTTGTAGCATAGTGCCTAAAGCAACTACACTATCGCGTAATTCAGTATAATACGAGTATGTAGGTGAATCAGTGACTGCGATGAACATTCTGACAAGACATTAGGGAGACTTATATAATTTCTATTGTGTAAAGAAACCTTAGGGTTTGTGTTACGTATCATAGGCATTATCTTTGGGAAATCTGACAGAAGGTGAGTGTTTCTGTCCTTCAGCTGTCACTTGCAATTATCTGTATTGCCATCCTGAGAGATGTTCATGTGCTAGAGGAATATTTGCACTTTTTCAAAATGAGAATAATAATCAGGCCATATAGTTCATGATTAAATTTGTTCTGATTATTTTATAGATAACTTTCTGAGCAGCCCCACACTGATGCCAGCCATATTAACTTTCTTACGAATTATTTTGAATACATGAACTTGAGATATTTCACAACAAGTTGTGCTATTAAATGAAACTTGTGTGTCCGCCAGTGGCAGCAATACAAAAGTATGGAGCAATGGCACTAGTCAGTATGCTAGGAAGAGGAGACAAGCATGAAGTACAGTACTAGTACTAGGTACCTAGTGCATGGTGGAACACGAAATGAATTTCTTTCTAGAGCAAGTTTAATTTTTGTCTCAGATACCAAGTCAAGGGACTACTATGATGGGGAGGAATTTTGAGCAATATGTGCTGACCCAATTGTTATCAAATTTAGAAGAATCATCTCACTTCATAATGGACAATGCATCATACTACAGTGTCCTTCTGGATAAACCCACAACACAGAGCTGGAGAAAGGACCATATAATTGCTTAGCTGCAAGAGGATTCCCATCCCTGAGAGTCCTTTCAAGGCTAAACTACTAAATCTTGCCAATGCCAACAAATCCACAAGAATCAGGTAAGACAGTCATTGTAATTGTGAGTAGATAACTCCAGGTGTGTACGATAACGTAACCCCTCTGTTTGATTAAGCACTACGCCACTGCATCGCAAGCAACTGATTGAAAGTTTGTCTTCAAGGATGGAATGTTCTGTACACACAATCTGCTATGTATGTAAATACATGTCTGAAGTTTGTCTATTTTCTTCCATGTTGTCAAGGAATTTATGGTAACCAATTATAAACATGTTACATGAAATTTTTTGCGTCTACAGCCACATAATTGTCATTTCAATTACAACGAACTGGTTTGGTCACAAACTAAGAGATATTACAATAGCAACACTGGTCGAAAAGGATTTGGAATCGAAGCTGTGAAAAAGATGCGGGAGAAATCATTGGAACAGGTCTGTACGTTTGTTTTTCTGTGTTGGCTGCAAAATAAGGACTTTATGTGTCAAAAAAATTACTTCTATTGATAATCATTTGTACGAGGGAGGGTCAGTAAATAAGTCACAAATGGAAGTAAAAAATTTTCCTTGTGTATCACTAAGTAGCATCACAGTCCAACTTCATTAAACTCTTGGTAACAGATGTGCATGCGCATGTTCAGAGGCTGGTTTCAGTAGTCAAAATGGCGACCGTGCTTGAGAAGTACACAACTACTACCGAAGAGCAGCATTCTTTTGTGTTTCTTGTGGACAAAAAAAACTCAATGCAAAGGATACTCTTAATAACTGCTTCCTGTTTGCGTTGAGAAGTGTTTGTCGCGATAAGCAGCTCACAACTGGGTCGGAAAGTTCTCTAAAGGACTTTCGAAAGTCGCAGACGATACCGGACCAGGTCGTTCTGTTGAGACTGCGACAGAAACAACTGTGCAGAGGGTTAAAGAGTTGATTCGAGCTGACAGGAGGATAACGACACGTAGTGTAGCAACTGCACTAGGATGCAGTATATCTTGTAAATATACATTAGATTTGAACATAAATATCTACTCTGGAAACAACAACAAAAAATGCATTACAATAAACAGATATGAGAAACTGTACTTTGTTAGGTAAGGAATATTTTCGAAGCGCCTCTGCTGTAGGCTATCTCGCAATAGAGAATGACTCACCGGTGTCTTGGTTATCTTTTTCCCACGCCCACGAGATCTAATGGACCGTGCCAATTACAAATTCTCCTTTCTCTACAGCAGCAAATACAATGCCGTGGCTCCTGAACACGCCAGTGCAGCAGGCACTGTGCCATTATGCGAACGCATACGAAATGAACGCTCAATGAAAAGGCAGTGATGTACATATATCTCTCAAACTACGGATATATTTCGGTTCTATTTGATTTTGAGGCCATACACTAAACTATGAGTAGGGATAGTGTAGTCGGTATAGCCACTAAGCTACGGGGTGGAAGACCGAGGGGCCGGACTTCGAGTCCCTGTAAGGTAAGAATTTTCTCTTCTTCACGCCGTCCAGACCGGCTCAGGGGTCCACCCAACCTCCTATCCAATGGGTATCGGGGGCTCTTTACCCAGGAGTAAAGCGGCCGAGGTGTGAAGCTGACCACTCACCTCCAGCTAGTACCGAGGTCAAGAAAATGTGGATCTATACATCCACTCCTCCGTACGCCTTCATGGCATAGTGCTTAATTAGCTAAGCACGGGGACAACTTTACATTTTACACTAAATTATAACCGTGAATTTCCATTTGATTCGTATTAGTCCATTATAAACCCTACTTTGCATGTAGCTCAAATTGAACTTAATCCCCCTTTTCTTAAGAAAGGGTCATGTACTAGTAACTTCCATATGAAATAAAGCATGGGCGATAGTAGGGTCTATAGATCTGACTAGAAATATCGATACAATATCGCCAATATTTAATTAAATATATTAAATAATTTCCAGTCGTTCAGCATTGAAAGTGTAGTGCTATAAGCTTTGACATCAAGGCCAGTGAGGTAGCATACACAAAAACAGCAAAGGAATATAGACGTCACTGCAACACACCTAATCGCCACGTTAAATATATTTCATTTCTTTCTTTTCCCGGATCTCACAGATCGCAGTACATCATCAGTGTGAAGAAGTAACTAAACAAGTGATGACATCAACAGATTATATTATATTGTAACATCCTGTTGCACTTTTCACTTAGTGTTTTTAATTCTACCGTCTGCTGCACGATAATTTATTAAAAATCAGCAAGCAGTTGAAAACAGGGCAAGGAACATAACACGACGGGGTACATAAACACAGCATGGTGGAATGTAAGTACACAAACAAGTAAAGTTACACATAAAAAAAAACTACGGAAATATAAATTCTAATAGAAGAACTACACCTGTTACAGACACACATGCGCAGTTCTCTACTCCACGTCGTCCAGACCGGCTCAGGGGTCCACCCAACCTCCTATCCAATGGGTACCGAGGGCTCTTTACCCGGGGGTAAAGCGGCCGGGGCGTGAAGCTGACCACTCACCTCCAGCTAGTGCCGAGGTCAAGAAAATGTGGATCTATACATCCACTACCCTATATGCCTTCATGAAGTAGTGCTTATATACTTAAGCACAGGTACAACTTTACCTAACCATAAGATTGTGCGGTTCTATTTAACTGAGAACACAGAAATTAGTGGAGCTGAGTGCTTCTTGAGACGCCAACAGTTGCCCAGCCGTTGAAGAAACTATCCGCCTTTTGTATAACCCGAAAGTTAGCGCCACTGGACCCTATTCTGTGCCAGATGCAGTTAGTTTGCATTATCCTAGCTCCCTAAAATACAACCTAATTCAAATTATCCTCCAATTTACTCTTACGTTCCCTAAGTGGCGTGTTCCCAGCAGGATTTCTAATTAGAATGTTGTACGTATTCCTCATCTTCACTGATCTTACCAAATTTAATGAATCAACGTAATTAAAATATTTCGGAACGACTGTAACTAATCATCATTGCGTCCATGAAGAAATTAAAAGCAAATAAAATTGGGGAATGTCAGTTGCTATTAAATTCATAACTTTATTTTTCCGTCTATGGAATAACGTTAAGGCTAAAATATAAACGCACATACATATATAAATAATCGTGCTGGGTGTGAAATTTGGTCTCTCACGTTAGTACGAGTAGAACACAGGTTGTCTTTCAGGTCAAGACGCTGGAGAAGAACATATGGACCAAAGAGGGGTTACAGGAAGATGCAAAAATCATATAATTTGTACTCTTCACCAGACATTGTTAGAATGATGAACTCAACGAGAACGAGTTTATAGAGGCATTCAGAACGCATTACAGAAATCGCAAATTTTCATAACATCTTGGCTGGAAACCCTGTAAGGGACACCTAGGCGTGGATAGCAGGAAAATATTAAAATTAATCTTAAAGATGGCTAAATATTTGGCCTTGATTCATCTGATTCAGGACGATGTTCAACGGCGGACTCCTGCGAATGCAATACCGAACCTTTGGGTTGCACGAAAGTCAGGAATTTTCTATAGTACCTGGGCAGCTACTAGCTTCTCAAGGACATTACACCGTGGGGTCAGTTAGTTAACACAGGCCGAAAGTAAATCATCCGACTTAAGTCGTTCGATTCCTACCCTCCCTGACTGTAATGAATATTTTTGATGGAATATTATAGAATAAAATTAGAACAGTATTTTAGTTGACTGCGAAAAGAAAACCATCAACTCAAAGTAAGAGGCGTGTTATGCAGACTATTCTCCTCTTTCTAATGCTCTATATACGAAGAACTACGTCAAGAACAAGAAACCAAGAACAGATTTCTCTTACACGACAGAACCCCGCAATAATAAAATAACCAAAGCATACTCTGTTTAATGCCCGTTAAATGCTATATGCATTATATCTATTTAAATAGCTGACTTCTAGTGTTCTAGCGTATCGCATGGCTTCATATTGCTAAATACTCGTATAGCTTCTTGTGAGGCTTCCCCTGCAGTAATCTGCTAAGAGAGACAATGAGCAGGAGTCATTGTGTTCCTACATGACTTGCTGCTGCTACTGCTCTGATGTAATTACATTTTCAAGAAAGCAAGACGGCCCACACGAGTCGAGTGCTCCTGCCTCCTGTTGAGGAGGTTCCGGTTTTGAATCTCGGTCCCCAGACCGGATATTCTAACTCAAGTTCTTTCTGGTTTCCTTTAGTCTCCAAAGTGAGATGCCGACATAGGACCCTGAAGGACACCATGACTGTCTCATTCCAAATACTTACTCGAAAATCTCATTCAACGGCACACAGCAAATTCCTATAGTTAAAACTGTACAAATAAACAAACATACAAAACAAACTATGTGGCCTGCAGTCCGCAAGAGAATTATACTGACCGAGCGACCGCCGCTTGTCGACGAAGTTAGTGCCAACTTTTGCGGATAGAGGGTGTCACGTGGCCAGCGCAACAGATCCCTACGGCCGCTAATCTCTGTAGTTAAAATTGTACAGTTCAATTAAACGCGCGAGATTTGACAGTCTCATGGCGGAGCTTACGAAAAGTGCTAAATTCTAAGATGTGACGTCGTATAGTCCAATAGAACTCTACCTATGTTTCGGAGGCACACCCTGCCTCCGTCATCAGGGTGTAAAAGTAAGCCGTGCATGAAAGCAGCAAGTAGAGTGCAGACTGCTTGCCCTTCTAAATTCGCTACATCCAAAGCGGCATGAAGTTATTTGTCGCGTTACATACCCAACACGTGACAGTATTTTATAACAGCGGGTTGAAGAGAATTTCTGAAGATTTCATTCAGAAGAGGGCATGAATTAAAGCAAGTACACTTTACGTGAGACAAAAAAAAAAGACTGTCTACGAAGCGAATAAATTAAGTCAGGCCTTCCCAACTACTTCAAGGTTAAAGAGGGCTGTTTACCCACTTCCGTACCACCATTATTCATAAACGTGAACAATTTTGAAAATTATACAGTTCATAAAACATTATTAAAATTATGGACTCACGCCCGTTTCAAAGAAAATTAAAATTTGAAATTAATCTCACTGAAACAGTTTTATTCAGAAGACATTCCCTGTTTCAATTAGTCCTACTGTAAATTATAGGACTTAACTTTCTGTCGTTTTACAAATAAATTTATATAGGGCTTATGTCGTTTCGGCACTGCTCGCCTTAGACTAGAAGACAGAAACGTACGAATCAACCCATTCTCTCATGGAATACATATTTTTGCATATAGGAGTATGTACATAATATGTATGTAACTCAAAGTATGTATTTAACCCAAGAGTGCAAGCATCCCCTTTAGAAACCGACCTTTCCATCTGAAACTACGAGATGCGCAGGGGAAGCCTCGGCACTTTATTCCAGACGAAACAGTCTCTGGTACCCACTGGGCAGACTGAGTGGACCCCAGAGTCTTCTGGATGCAGTGGTGACACTGAAGAAATCGCTGTCCTTGCAAGGGGTGAATCCTTTGTTTAGTGGCTCAAGTAACGCAACTATATGCGCCTAATGAGCCGGAATGGAGATCACTAAATGACGAGCTCGCGAGATTTGATGATATCATGATTTATCGTTTCACCCAGTATTACTGGGGTAGTTAAAATAAGGAGATTGAAGTGGGGGTGGGGGTGGATTTGTATGGGGAAATAAGAAATTCATATAAAACTGACCGAACGCTTTGCAGAAAGATACCACTTTCGATACCACAACAAGGTGACATTAAGACGGCTACGAATCTATCGATTACGCCCAAATGAGTAGAATCGTTTCCAAAACGTTTTGTTCTGAAAAATAAACAAGACGGGGATTTTAGATAAAGAGAGGACGATGGATAATAACATAATATTCGTATTAATGTAACATCGTCACAACATTTTAGATCTTATTAATACGGGTCTTAAGAAAATAAGCTGTGAGGGTATGAGTTAGATGGATCAAGACCAGGACGTGGGCATTTGACCACTTTCTGGAGATGGTGACGAAATTATGTTTTTTTTTATTACTAGTGGGGTGGGACTAAATCCATTTTACTGCGACCCCTTCTGGCCTATTTTACCAGACCCAGATGATAGGTGAGGGTGGAGCAATTGGTGGAATGAAGATTGGCAGGGGAAACCGAGGTACTCGGTGAAAACCTGCCCCAGCGCCACTTTGTCCGCCACAGACCCGGGATCGAACCCGGGCCGCCGCGGTGGGAAGCCAGCGACTAACCGCTTGAGCTATGGCACGGCCAAATTCTGGGTTACGTACTGACATAGAAGGTCCGTTTACCTTAAACAGGGCGATGATGGGTTGGGTTATGCTACGTTAAGGTGAACGTCGTGGCACAGTGGGGTGAGCTACTCACTGTTACAGACAAATGTTCGGCTCTGTGCTGTGGGTGTACTGCAGTCGATGTTCAGAATAATAATAATTTAAGTGCTGTACTGCTGGATCCTGTTGCCCGCCACGTATCTGCATGTGAGACGGCGAAAGAATTGATAATAATTTAAGGGTGATTATCTTGAGGGTTGTACTCCAAGAACAGCGCAGTTTTTCCGTTTCTGGGAGCTCTTTCCTCATTTCCATCTTGGTCCGTGGCTACGAACTGTTTGAGCTGTATCTCCACTCCTCCATACGCCTTCATGGTAGGGTGGTTAATTTAGCACAGGGACAACTTTACCTCTGCCTTATCAAGTTTCAGCAGGTTTGTGTATTTTAATGTAATTTGAAAATAGTCGCTAAGAGATTAAGGAACCAAAATATATCTATCGAAGGCTATATACGCCCTTATAAAACTGGCCTTTAAAATGTTTCCAGATAGCTCGACAAAATTATGTTTAGGCCTGCGTCCAGCATACAGCGTACAAATCGATCCTATTGTTTGGGTGGTAATGCTTGCGGGGAGACATGACAAAAGTAATACATGGTTTATATTCTGCACTTTTTAAACAAAAACATAATAAATGTTATGTCTGGGTGTCACTATGGTTAAATTTTTGAACCGTTACCAGGTCGGGGCGCGGCTTGTTTTGCTCTGCAGACCAACGGAGAGAATCGAACGCGATGCCTCGCGCATGCCGGTGCAACTGTGCCCTGGAGCACGAACATGCGGGAACACATTTCTGTTCAGGGTTGCTGAGCGTTGTGCGGGCGTCTCCAGCTTGCAGGCGGCATCTGAAGTACAGATCTTCGAGTGATCCTTCCGACTAAGCTAGCTGACTACTTAGTTACTCAACCAAAATACCGTACATAGCTCAAGTCCGAAACTGTCACATTTTCGAAGTATTCGCTAGTTTAACAATTTGTGTATTGTGAGTCTGGCCTGCATTCTGTGACGAGACGTGACTATACAGGAACTTAGATTTATGTGTTTTTATTTCAGGCCTTTTCCTTACCAGAGCCAAAGAGGGTGTCTTTGTATATCTTCATGACATTAATGTTTTCGCCCAGCAAGTTAACACGAGCACAGGATAGAAGCCGAGGCATTCCATTCAGCTTCATTCCCTCCCGCTCATCTCGGGCCTTCCTCGTAGCAAACTCGAAAAGCAATGATGACAAGGATTCCCCTTGTTTCACATAATTCTGATTACAAGACGCATAATGAAAAAAATTACCTCTATGGATTTCATTATAGGCTTCCTTTAAATACATCTCAGTGCTCTAGAACGTTTTAAGGATACATCGAATTGAACGAGAATGGTGCACATTATGCATGTTCTTCTCCTAATTGAATCGTTTGGTTTCCACACGTTTATACAAAACTGGTAAAACAGGCAAAACTATCCCTGTAACAGGCCGTGGAGGCCCATAGGGTTGTGAGACGTCGAGGCTCCCACATTTTCTAGACAATCGGCTCATAGATGGCGGTAAGGTTGTCAGCCTTACGTGTCGGCAACCATTTACCCCCAGAAAGATTCCTGGTACTCATTTCTGTTACAGTCTGTGTCGACCCCACGGCTATAGTGTGACTGGAAGGATTAAGTAAACTGAAAAATCCAATGACCTCACCGGGACTCGAACCCGCGACCTTCCGGCTTGTAGTATAGTGCCTTAACCAAATGCGCTATTGCGTTTGATTTATGTACGGCCGATCAATGATATTATCAGTAGCTCATACTACGTATATAGCGTCACGTGATAACATGATTAGTGAATAACGCACTCCAAACACTGTGGGCGGGTGTGTTGGGGAGCAATTTAAGTTACTTCTCGGTATCCCGGCACATACCTGGATAAACTGAGGAAAATCACGAAAAACGCCAGTCGATACGATTTCTCGTGTATACCCACTACACCCACTCATCTCCGACATGCGGTATAAACTGGTCACGAGTTGTCTCGTTGCAGGCTTACTCCTATTCTACTCCGCTACCTGGACAAAGCAGAATATCTCATCAGTCCTTCATTTATTTACGCTGAAATCCACAGTGATGAGTCCCGGTAATTTCGCCAACATACGGAAAAGAGATAAAAGTCCGTGATGACAGCGATATTCGTTCGCAATTATTACAGTCCGTTTTATTGCCCCTTTATGAACAGGCACAACAGATATTCTCTCTCTTCTTTCTTCCAAGCAGAATTAATACGTTTCTGGATCTCGCAACGTAATGTTTCACATCCTGCTAGAATTTAATCAATGTCTGGTGATTTATACCTATGAACTGTTCAATATAAATCTCAAGACCGGGAAGAACGTGGCTTAGTCCTAACGGCTCAATTCCAGGCTGCCTACATCGTTAAGCCCACGTATATTCAGCAGCTAGCAGAAGTAATCCTTCAACATATTTAACATGCTGTGCCGGTCTGAGGTATGAACTGTCTTCGCTCGCTCGAAGGCTGGGATCGTAGATTCGAATCCCACTCAAGGCATGGATGTTTGTGTGTGCGGTAATTCTGTGTTTGTGTTGTCCTGTGTTTAGGTAGCGGCCTCTTGCGACGGGCTGATGACTTCTTAGGAGTCCTACCGTCTGTGGAAAGTAATTTTTTTTCCCTTGGCACTACAGCCCCAGTGGGCCTACGCCTACCTCCATGAACTCCGTTCACTTTCGGTTTTTCTAGAGCTTACACATTCGGTAGGACTCCTTGGGCGAGTGATCAGCTCGTCGCAAGGCCTCTACCTGTAGACAAACACAGAAAAACGCACACACACAAACTAAACATCCATGACCTGAGTGGGATTCGAACCCACGATCCCGGTTTCCAAGCGAGTGAAGACAGTGCATGCATTAGACGGCTCGGCTACCGTGACCGGCGTGAAAACTAATTACGGGGCTGAATAACAGGCCTGGGCCCTCAATGGGCTGGAAGCCCAACTGAAAAAAAATACTGTGGGAATCTGCAAGCATATCATCGCTCTCATCTCCTCCCATGCGAATTCTAGGTTGGTAAGCCTGTACAGAAATAATGTTTTTGCTCTTACCCTCTGTTTGAAACTAATTATTTTTTCTCTCTTGAATGCTTAAGTTTTTGTTCATGATGAGTCTACTAGCTGCACGTTTTACAAGAAACTGATAACGAAAATGCTGTTATTTATTTAAACCACTACTTCCTATTAATTCCGCAAATTCGTTGGTATCGGCACCGACAATGATTATGAAGGCCTTTTCGGTGTATTACAACGTACAAACTTTTCAAAGCGTTTATGGAAGCTGAAACGTGACCCTATATATAAACGTACCGTGATATATCTATAGTTGCTTGTTCTAGGCCTATTCAGAATAACTCAGCCTTACACAACTTACAAATAAGAAATAGTTTAATTGGACATTTCAAATTAGCGCACGCTTCACGTTCGGGACACCCCACTGCACACACGTAACCAGGGCACTCGCGGATTACAGCGCCACGCGGTATAAGGCATGAACTGTCGTCGTCCGCTCGAACACTGGTGTCCTGGGTTCGAAAGTCACTCAAGGCATGGATGTACATGTGCACTTATTCTGTGTATTATTCTGTGCGTAGACAGCGACCTTGTTACGGGCTGATCCCCCGTCCAAGGAGTCCTACCGACTGTGTATAGGATTAAGAAACTCGAAAATCGGCTAAGGCCCAACAAAGTGGCTGTTAATAATAATAATAATAATAATAATAATAATAATAATAATAATTTACTTACTTACTCATGG